>NW_012123931.1:3171720-3176510 GCF_000951035.1 Colobus angolensis palliatus | reverse complement strand
TGGTAATAGAATTTATTCAAATGTGCCTTAATATAGGCGCTGGGGCTTGCCCATGGTGCTCTTGATATATAAGGCCCGGACATTCTGCCAGTTTTTCTTGAGCAATGACACCAAGAAGTTGACAGCCAGGTGAATGTTATACACAAGCTCATCATCTGTCATCTGCACGTGACCAACAGCTACAGCCAGACATAACACCTTCTTCATTTGGAACTTGATTGTGGACTTCACCTCATCCACTTTGGCCACCATATTTTCATTGTGTGTGAGCAGGGAAGGGAACTTTCCTGCCTTATTTAGTCCTGGGCCAAGGATTCGTGGAATCTGCTTGATCAGAGACTCTGAGGCCAAAAACGCATCATACTTCTTGGCCAGTTTCTTGACCAGTTTTTTATTCTTGTTGAGTTTTTTCAGTGCCTCGATGTCCATGTGGGGGATATCCACGGCCTTGGCCTCGTCACAGTGCTGCTGGTCCCCCAGGACACACACACAGAACTTGGGGCGGGGAGTGGACTTAAGCCTGACGGTGCCCGAGAAGTGCTTGTCTTTCTGGGGGTCATAGTTCTTCAAGCTGATCTGCAACTCCACCGTCTCCAGGAACTTGCGGCGCTTGCGCTGGTTCCCGTGCAGGACTTCCCGCACCGCCTCGTATAGGGTGTCGCAAGAGACTTTGCTGCTCATGGCTTCTCATGCCGCTCTAACCAGAAAAGAGCCAGATGAATATATTTTAAAAAGAGTTCCTTCTGGTCAGGCACAGTGGCTCACACCTATAATCCCAACACTTTGGTAGGCCAAGGCAGAAGGATCAGTTTAAGACCAGAAGTTTGAGACAGGCCTAGGCAACATAGTGAGATTCCATCTCTACCAAAAGGAACACAACTAACTGGACATGGTGGCACATGCCTGTTTTCCCAGCTACTTAGGAGGCTGAAGTGGGAGGATCACTTGAGCCCAGGAGTCCAAGGCTGCAGTGAGCTATGATCACACCAGTGCACTCCAGCCTGGGTGAGGAGTGAGACTCTGTCTCTAAAAAATTTAATAATAATAAGTAAAAATATAAAAATATTTTTCTGCTCTTTTTGTTTGTTTTTTTTAAGATAGGGCCTCAGTCTGTCATCCATGCTGGAGTGCAGTGGCACAATCACAGCTCACTGCAGCCTTGACTTTCTGGGGCTCAAGTGATCCTCCCATCTTAGCCTCCTGAGTAACTGGGACTACAGGTGCACGCCACCACGGCCCAGCTAATTTTTGTATTTTTGGTACATACGGGGTTTCACCATGTTGGCCAGGCTAGTCTTAAACTCCTGGCCTCAAGTGATGTGCCTGCCTCAGCCTCTGAAAGTGCTAGGATTACAGGTGTGAGCTCGGCCTCTTTCTGTTCTTTATCTAGAAGTTCTTAAAAATGATGGCAGAGAGTTAGTGCAAACAAACAAACACAAAGACTTGGCAAAGCCATCTGGAGATTTTGTTTTTGAGACTGGGTTTCACTGTGTCACCTGGGCTGACTGCAGTGCAGTGGCACAGTCACAGCTCACTGTAGCCTGGAACTCCAGGGGTCAATCGATCCTCCCACCTTAGCCTCCCCAGTAGCTCAGACTACAGGCACATGCCACCATGCCTGGCTAATTTTTTATTTTTTGCAGAGATGGGATTTTACCATGTTGCCCAGGTTGGTCTTGAACTCCTGGACTCAAGTGATGCGCCTGCCTTGGCCTCCCAAAGTGCTGGGATTACAGGCATGAGCCACCGTGCCTGGCCTTGAAGATATTCATCAAGGCCTTTGGAGTAGAAATGGGTCTTCTTTTCTTGTCACAAGCTAACAGAGGAAAATGAATTTTGGGTATCCTTGTGTGCTTTTAATAAGCCTTTAAGATCCCTGACCTCAAGGAGCTTATGTTCTTACGAGAGAAAGACTCACAATGATCAAATAACAGCAAACAACGAAAGTGAGACTGTGTGGCATGGACTCTACTTCAGAATTGAGCAGTCAGGGTGGGTCCCCTGGAGGGAACAGAACTTGGACTGGGGCTTACAGGAGGACCAAGGATACAAAGGGTGAAGACATGCTGCCATGTACTTGATGTAGGACACCCAAGGAGGAACTCAGGCTCCACGTGCTGGGGAGGTTGGGAGCTGTTCAGCAGGGGAGGCACATGGTGAGTGTGGAGTGCGGTCAAGATCAGCGAGGTGGTATATGCAGAACAGACTGGGGCCGGATTGAGACGCTGGAGTCTAGGAGGAAGCCAGGATGCTGAGAAGGGGAATCTAGGTTGCGCTGAAGGCCTTGACCACACCCCTGATTCTGGAAAAGGGGTGACAAAAGTGAGTAACAATGTGAAGAAAAATCAACAACACCATTAAAAACTGTAAAAGCCATGGTCTTTCCCTAAGGTGGTGAGTGCTAAAAACAAAACACAATATCCAACAAACAAACAAAAACAACCCACTGTCCTTGTGGCCAGTGGGGGGAGGGAGACTAAATGACACTGTGTGGGTGTGTTGGTGCAAGATTTATAGCAATCTTCAGCCCCATCCACGAAAAATAATTTTGCTTTGTTTATTATAGTATAGTTTTTTTCTCTCTCCTGACCTCACAGTATTGTTCAGTCTGTCCTTGTGGCCGGGTACAGTGGCTCACGCCTGTAATCCCAGCACTTTGGGAGGCTGAGGTGGGCAGATCACTTAAGGTCAGGAGTTCAAGACCAACCTGGCCAACATGGTGAAACCCTGTCTCTACTAAAAATACAAAATTAGCCAGGTGTGGTGGTGCATGCCTGTAATCCCAGATACTCAGGAGGCTGAGGCAGGAGAATTGCTTGAACGCGGGAGGAAGAGGTTGCAGTGAGCCGAGATTGCACCACTGCACTCCAGCCTGGGTGGTTTGGCAAGAGCTTAATACAAAAAAAAAAAAAAAAAAAAAAAATTTTTTTAGTTGGGCATGGTGGCGCCCGCCTGTGGTCGCAGCTACTTAGGAGGCTGAGGCAGGAGAATTGCTTGAACGCGGGAGGAAGAGGTTGCAGTGAGCCGAGATTGCACCACTGCACTCCAGCCTGGGTGGTTTGGAGTTGGCTTAATAGGGTCTCAAAGCAGCTAAGGGGTACAAGGAGATGGGGTGGGGAATAAAAGGATTTTTGAGGAATGTTGCTGAGAATTGTGAATTGGACACACTTTATGTTCTTCAAGAGACCCAAGTAAAGATCAAGGTTCTTTTTTTTTTTTTTTTTTTTTTCTGGAGGCGGAGTCTCGCTCTGTGGTCCAGTCTGTGGTCCAGGCTGGAGTGCAGTGGCACGATCTTGGCTCACTGCAAGCTCTACCTCCCGGGTTCACACCATTCTCCTGCCTCAGCCTCCCAAGTAGCTGGGACTACAGGCACCTGCCACCACACCCGGTTAATTTTTTGTACTTTTAGTAGAGACGGGGTTTCACCGTGTTAACCAGGATGGTCTCAATTTCCTGACCTTGTGATTTGCCCGCCTCAGCCTCTCAAAGTGCTGGGATTACAGGCATGAGCCACTGCGCCTGGCCGAGAATCTTTTTTTTTTTTTTTTTTTGAGATGGAGTCTTGCTCTATCGCCAGGCTATAGTGCAGTGGCGCGATCTCAGCTCACTGCAACAAGATCGAGGTTCTTTTTAAAGCCCTTTGCAATGTGTAATTCTCTGAGTGCAGCTGAGCAGGACTGAACTATGTGGTGGAGCCCTAGATAATACTTGAGTTATGGGTACATGTTACATGTTCTCCATATTGCCAAGTGTTTCTTTGATCTCATTTCACCCTTCTCACATCACAGCTTCACAATGCAGTCAATTAGCATATGTAGCTGTTTTATAGACAAGAAACTGAGGGCCACACAGCCAGTGCAGTGTACTAGGGTTTTCTCTTTCTGCCCTATAGCTACGTGCAAACAGGCTGCTGCACAGGATTCTACCCTCATTTGCATTTATCTCCTTGGGATCAGTTGAAACACCCCTTCCAGCACACACCAGCACCACCAGATGCCTGCCCTCTCAGTCCCAACTGGACAGCTGCTTCATTACCTTTTTCTTCTCATGGCTTCCTTCCTTCATGTATTGTGGTTTCTAGGGCAGGATGAAAATCCTAAGTGTCATGCAACTGCCTCTGAGCAAAGAGTCAACCCCAATAACTGACAGGTTGTTTACACTGAGAACTTCCTGGTAGAACCAAATATTCTACAATATTTAAGCCAGGTTTGGTACCCCCCTGCGGCAAGGCAGTGGGAATGGTCAGGCCAGAAGAACCACCAGTTGTCTCATAGCAAAAGAATGTGGGGAGGGGGTGGGGGTGAGGGCAAGAGGCAGATACGTGAGCTTCAGGGCTTTTGGAGGACATGCGGCTAATCCAGGTAGAATCTGGGAGCAAGTCATTCCCTTGCTGCAATGGGCTCATCTCATGGTGGCTTTATCTGCTGAGATCACATAGTGACCCTTTGCCCGCTAGCTTGGACAGCAGGTCCTTAGGGACTGGAGGCCCAGCAGACTCCCTTTCAGGCCTCTGGATTCCTGGAAGAGGAAGGAGCGTTCAAAGGTGCCTTCCATCTGTATAGGCAAAACGATGTTACCAGCAATAGCAATGCACTTGGAAGCAGCCAACGTGGGTTGAACATGAACACATGGATGCTGAAGATCCTTTCTTTCTCTCTTTATTTTTTTTATTTTTTATTTTTTTGAGACGGAGTCTTGCTCTGTCGCCCAGGCTGGAGTGCAGTGGTGCGATCTCGGCTTATTGCCAACTCTGCCTCCTGGGTTAATGCCATTCTCCTGCCTCAGCCTCC
>NW_012123931.1:3149808-3167814 GCF_000951035.1 Colobus angolensis palliatus | reverse complement strand
CCCAGCTACACGGGAGGCTGAGGCAGGAGAATGGCGTGAACCCGGGGGGCGGAGCTTGCAGTGAGCAGAGATTGTGCCACAGTACTCCAGCCCGGGGACAGAGCGAGACTCCGCCTCAAAAATAAATAAATAAACAAACAAACAAACAAATAAATAAATAAATCCTTATCAAAATTAAAAAAAAGAATTAGAACAGTATAGGAGAGATATTGAGAACTTCCCTATCCACACAGCAGGCATCTAGCATGTTCCCTTTTAGGGAAGTTCTTATGGAACAGGGAGAGATTGACTTTGTAAATGCTCCTCTTACAAGTACTAATGTTAGGAATTTCAAGAAGGAAATGAAACCACTCCTAGGAGATCCCCTCGGTTTAGCAGACCAGCTGGACAAATTCATAGGACCCAGCTTTTACACCTGGGCTGAAACGATGTCTATCTTAAATATCCTGTTCATAGGAGAAGGAAGGGGAATGATTAGGAGAGTGGCCATGACTATCTGGGAGAGGGAACATCCTCCCAGGCAAGAAGTCTTGACAGTTGGACAAAAAACTTCCAAATGTTGATCCCAAATGGGATAATAATGATCCCAGGGACCAGGCCCAAATGCAGAACCTCAGAGAACTAATAATTAAAGGGATCAAAGAGTCTAATTCTAAGACTCAAAATGTCTGAAAGGCACTGCAGATTCAACAAGAAAAAGAGAAAACTCCCTCTGCATTCCTGCAGAGGCCAGAGATGAGATGGAAAAAAACAAAAACAAAAAAAACCCTCCGGATTAAATACAGAGGACCCGGTAAGTCAAAGCCTTTTAAAAGTTAACTTTGTAACTAAGAGCTGGCCTTGTGGGCCAGGAAATGCAGCTGCAGGTGTGGGGGTGGCAGGAGCCTCAGAGCCGAGCAGACAGCTGAAATAAAGGTGGACAGTGTGAGACAGCTAGTGTAAGTAAACCCCAGATAAAATAACTAATGTCTATAGTACACAAAGGGAGTCATTGGGGACCCCAGGCTCTGTGTAATGCAATACTTAGTGAGGCAGCCTTGTTGGCTGGGGTGGATGCCAGGATTCTTGGTCTTGCAGCTGGGGAGATCGGGTCGCACAGGTGGAGTGCATTTGGAGCAGGAGTTTGGTGGCCGGGGGAGGGAGCAGCTCTGCATTGAAAGGGGGACCCTGAGCAGGTTGCCAAGTTGCAATAAAAATGTTTATAGTTTTCATAAATGGGCTAGTGAGGAAGGGGCTAGTGAAGAGGGGATGTATTATCCTCCTAGGGTCTGATGATTTAGTTGTGACCAGGTGTGCTCTCTGTTTAGAGCAGTTTCTATCAGCCTTGACCCCATTTTGTCACTTATCTGGGAGGGAGAGTGTCTGTGTTTGTTCCAGGCATCTTCTTGCAGCTTCAGGCCAGTCGGCTTTTAGCCTCCCTATCTTAGTGTGCCTAAAGGGAAAGGAATGTGCTTATTAAGGCCCACTGTTTTTACTGGGGCCCATTGTATGAGTATGAAGTTTGGTGATTACCCAGGAGACTTCCCCCTTCTGTGCTTGAGCTGTTTATCTGTGATTTACAGGCTGAGCTTTCAGGCTGCCCTTTGTTAGAAGAGAAGTAATGTCTTTGAACTGCATGAGGTTAGAAAGGGAGCTTTCTGAGCTGCTTTTTGTTAGAAGGAAAGTTTTCTGCCAGGGACTCACTTTACCCTGTCTACCTAAATTTCTTTCTGCCTCCTATAACATTAGGAATTATGGGTGTATAGGTACTTATACCCTCGCTAAACAAGTATGTGGAAATTGTGTAACTTGTCAAAGGATAAACCAAAAGGTAATTAGAAAACAGGCCATGGGAGGAAGACCTCCTGGACTAAGACCATTTCAAAGCATCCAAGTAGATTTTTCAGAAATGCTCAAAGTAGAAGGATTAAAGTATTTACTGGTGATCGTAGATCACCTTTCCAGCTGGGTGGAAGCCTTTTCTCTCCCAACAGCTACTGCCAGGAATATGGTCAAAATAATATCAGAACAGATTGCACCCAGATTTGGCCTGGTGAAAAATATTGATTCAGACAATGAGAGCCATTTTACCTCAAGGGTGTTAAGGGGAATTATGGAAGGTTTACAAATTAGATGGCATTATCACACCCCTTGGCATCCCCCTTCCTCTATAAAGGTAGAAAGAGTGAATCAAACTCTCAAAAAGCATATCACCAAACTAATCTTAGAAACTAAAATGCTTTGGACCGAATGTCTCCCAGTAGCACTCCATAGGATGAGGACAGCTCCGAGAAAAGACTTGGGATTGTTCCCCTGTACGTTATTATATGGGCTCCCGTATTAGGCAGAGCTACAGATCTCCCTACTATGAAAACCAAGGACAATTCTTAAGAAACTATATACTGGCCATATCCTCCACCCTGTCATCCCTTAGGTTAAAAAGACTTCTAACTCAAACTCCGCCCTTAAGTTTGTGGTTCACCACTTCCAGCCTGGTGACTTGATGCTGATTAAGACTTGGAAAGAAGACAAGCTCCACCCAAGCTGGGAAGGTCCCTATCAAGTGCTCCTGACCACAGAGATGGCCCTGCAAACAGCTGAATGGAGATGGACCCACTATACTAGAGTCAAGGGACTGGTAAAAGAGCCCCTGGAAGGGAGGGAAAAAGACCAGTGGAAAGTGCCCGAGTCTAACTTTAACTTTAAGGAACCCTTAAAATTAACTCTAAGAAAAATTTAAAAAGAAAACATGGGCTGGCCCCATTTCTGGAAGTTAATATGACTGGGATGGGCTACTATGCAAAGAGCAGAAGGTCAAAATGGAAACTGGCAGGGGACTCCTCTCTACCCAGTCAGGTTGGTGATTAATGTGACCAAGACGGTAGCACCCCAGACTATAAGATTTAATGCCTGCCAGGTTTTACCTTGTGGAAATTTAAAAAATCAGAGACAGATCTCACAGGCAGATAAGTATCTTTGCCCTAAACCAAATACAGGTTACAGTAGGGCATCACCCTGCCCAAACTGGGATAATATATGGTGGACTACCCAATTTCAGGGTTGGACAGTAAACATGGGGTGGGTAACTCCAAGCTGGAGACCCCTAAAGAATAAACTACATCTGTCCGAGGGCTTCCTGCCAAATAACTGCCAGAATTTTTTTTGAGACGAGCCTCCCTCTGTCGCCCAGGCTGGAGTGCAGTGGCCAATCTCTGCTCACAAACACAGGAGGAGATCGAAACCATCCTGGCTAACATGGTAAAACCCCGTCTCTACTAAAAATACAAAAATGAGCCAGATGTGGTGGCACGTGCCTGTAATCCCAGGTACTCAGGAGGCTGAGGCAGAAGAATTACTTGAACCCAGGAGGTGGAGGTTGCAGTGGGCTGAGATCGCGTCACTGCACTCCAGCCTGGATGACAGAGCGAGGCCCAATCTCAAAAAAAAAAAAAAAAGAAATAAGAACTTGTGCTAGGTGTGGTGGTGTGCATGGGCAATCCCGGCTACTCAGAGGCTGAGGCAGGAAAATCGCTTTAGCTCAGGAGTTTGAGGCTATAGTGTGCCATGATTGCGGCTGTGAATAGCCACTGACTCCAGGCTGGGCAACATAGGGAGACCCTATCTCTAAAAAATGATAATAGTATAAGAGAAACCTGAGGCCCAGAAAGAAGGATATAACTGAAATTGACCCAATAGACAGTGTTTCCTGATAAACAGAAATTGACACATCTGGTCTTAGAGCTTGAAACTCCTTGAAACTCACCAGATTCAGACAGTGAGATACCAGGCCTCTCCAAAAGTATCAAATAACTGAAACTCACAGATCATAGCATCCAGACAGGGAGACCCAGGCCCCTCATTATCATGATTGCTTCCTTACCCCTCCGGAGTTCCTGTTTTCCCTTACATTGTTACGTTTCTTCCCTGCTGTACAAACCCCTAATTTTAGCCGCGTAGATGGATTTGAGACAGCTTCCATCTCCTTGGCCGCAGCACTGGATTAAAGCCTTCCTTGGCAATCCTCTGTGTCTCAGTCATTGGCTCTCTGTGTGACCCACAGCAGGACCTAGACTGAACCCCTGGTGTGTCAGTAACATAGCCACAAACCAAACATGGCCTCTTGGAGGGGAAAGGAGAAATAGTGGTACTGCTCATACAGGCTGGACCTGAGCTGGGAATAGAAAGAAACACAGATAGGCTGACTGTATTTTGCCTAAACTGGGCACTTCTGAGAGTGAAAAGGGGCAATTAACATGCCAGGCCAGTAGACATCAACTGGACTGTTCCAGGCAAACCAGCATGTATGGTCACTACTCACAGAGCACCAGAGGGAAGCCATGCTCTGTGAAGCAATGGCCACCATTTACAATTTAATCCTCACAGCAACACTAAGGTGGATATTGTCCCCTGGCCATGATTTCTTCTGAGAGCAAGAATTTGACAAATGAGGATGCTGAGGTTCAAAGAGGTTACTTAACTTTCTTTCTTTTTTTGAGACAGAGCCTCGCTCTGTTGCCCAGGCTGGAGTGCAGTGGTGCAATCTTGGCTCACTGCAGCCTCCACCTCATGGGTTCAAGTGATTCTCCTGCCTCAGCCTCCTGAATAGCTGAGACTATAGGTGCGCACCACCACGCCCAGCTAATTTTTTGTATTTTTAGTGGAGACAGGGTTTCACCATGTTGGCCAGGCCAGTCTCGAACTCCTGACCTCAGGTGATCCACCTGCCTCAGCCTCCCAAAGTGCTGGGATTATAGGCGTGAGCCACCATGTCTGACCAGTTACTTAACTTTCTGAAGGTTCCATAGCTAGTAAGTGAGGAAGCTTTGGCAGGCTCCAAGCCCTTGCTCTTTCTGTGAGTCATGTTGCCTCCAAGGCCCAGGGCCATTGGAGGAAGACCAGAGGAGGAGGCCAGCTGGAGAGAACGAAGCTTGGGTCTTGGAGGGTGACAGGCCAGTCACCAGACCATCCCTGAAGTCCCTGTATGGCCTCTCCCAGGGCTGGCTTGCAAGGGAAGGTGAGTGTGCAGTGGGGGTTTAGGGCAAGGTAGAGGCCCCCCAGGCTTCCATGAGGATCGTCCTGGGCTTCCAGGGAGGCAAGACCAAGGTAGAGGTTTGCCTGGGAATTTTCTAGGAAAGAAGTCATGCCCTGAGTTGCCCCATTTTTATGACTGGAGAACAGGAACACCAGTACATCAAATGGCAGGGATCCTGGAGCCAGGACTGTCCCTTCTGGTCTATAGATTCTGCCATGGCCCTGGCTCAGTCTCTTTGGAAGTCTGAGAGAATCATAGTGGTTTGGGATGCAGGAATACTCCAGATTAGCAGCAGAAGGTGTGCAAGCATATGCATGCATGGAGAATTTGTCAGCCTCAGGGGTTAGTTCTTGCTCCGCTCACAAGCCAGCCTGACCCTCCAGGGTGGACCAGTGGCCATAGCATAGACAATGGAGGGCACACACCAAAGCTCAGATGGCCTCTGGACTCCCTTTGACTTAAGACATCACAGGCAGATGGGTAGGAAATAGGCCACTCTGTCATCCAGTCAGGTGGATCACAGCACCTGCTTGCACCCAGGCCTGGGCCAGTGGCAGGTCTGCAGGGCCAACAAGGAAAGGAAAGTCCTGGCTCTCAGGGGGGTGAGTTTGCCTGTGGTACTTCACACAAGCATAATGACCTGAGGCCTCTGCAAGCCAAAGCTGTATAAGCAAGGGCTGATCATATGTCTTCACTCATTTATTAATTTTTTTAATTAGTAAAGTTATTTGAAGTAGTTTTAGGTTCACAGCAAAACTGAGTGGAAAGTACAGGGAGTTTCCATATCGCACTGTCCCCACACATCCACAACCTCTTTTCATTCATTCATTTTTTTCTTTCTTTCTTTTTTTGAGATGGGGTCTTACTCTGTTACCCAGGCTGGAGTGCAGTGGGTGTGATTTTGGCTCACTGCAACCTCCGCCTCCCAGGCTGAAGTGATCCTCCCACCCCAGCCTCCCCAGTAGCTGGGACCACAGGCGTTTCCCACCATGCCCAGCTAATTTTTCTGTATTTTTGGTAGAGACAGGGTTTTGCCATGTTGCCCAGCCTGGTCTCGAACTCCTGAGTTCAGACGATCCACCTTGGCCTTCCAAAGTGCTGGGATTACAGGCATGAGCCACCATACTTGGCCTGTGAGGAAACATTTTAAGTGGTCAATTTTCAAGGCATAATAAATCTAAGTACTGGCAGCCAGCCTGAAAATGTAACAAACCACAGGGCTCATGCATCTAGAAGGTCACAATAAATGAACAGAATGTAGAGGAGGGGTCAACCCATAAAAGGGAAAAAAGTTTCATTATTGGGAAATCTAAACTTAAGTGGGGAAGGGGATGGGGTATAATCTTATAAGGGGGATAATAAAACGTAGGCAATGTCTGGGAAGATTGTAACCCCATAGTACTCGATCAATGAGGAACTGGGGGAGGGACTTTTGTGCTAGGAGATAAATTACCTGCTGTGACTGTTGCAGGTGTGCCGGCCTGCAAGACACCCGATCTTGCAAGACCACTATTAAAAATCTCACTTTCACTGTTCTTCATGCCTCTAAGTCCATTCTTTGGGTTTGGACAGGTGGGCATGTTTCTCACAACCTGGGAGCCTGTCCGGGATCTCTGTGCCTGCGTGGAGTGGGACTCTGGCCAAGAGAGGAGACATGTCCTACCCAATTTAGGTGGCCTGCTCTGTCGGGCATCCCAGCTCCCCACAGAAGCCTTAGACAAACCCAAGACTTACTCAGGAGACAGTTGAGATGACACAGGGAGAAAAGAAGGCACTGTGGCAACCAGGCAACCTTGTGCATGAGCCAAGGTGGAAAATTGGACTGTAAGTACTGCCTTGGTGGTTGGGCATTTTCGGCAGTTGAGTGTGTGTGTGACTGAGATGTATCTTAGATACAAAGTGAGTGCAGAGTCCCAGTCTGTGATTCTCTTCTCCCGAGAGGGAGATGGCTGGAAACGGATGAAGCTATTCTCGGGGTGTGCAAGAAACCTCCAGTAAGGGGGGTTGAGTACACAGGGAAACTCAGAGACTGACTGAAAATGGGAAACAGGAATTCTAGGCTAGGTGATAAAGGAAATAGGGAGCCAAAGAGACTCCCTCTGATATTCCCCCAGATAGTCCTTTGGGGAGAATGTTGCAGGTTTGGAGGAACAACCCTCGAACCAGGGACAAGGAAAAGCAAAAGATAATAAAGCATTGCTGTTTGATCTGGCCCAAAGACCCATTTGTAAGCCTTCAGTCTTTTGGCCCAAGTTTGGCTCAGATGAGGATTGGGTGTGCCAAGCTTTAATTCTCTATGTGAATGATAAAACCCCACCCTCATAAGAAGAGATGTTATGCTCTCTGCTGGATCAAGGAATTCAACCCCATGTTCCCCTTCAAAGAAGAAGAAAAAGAGCCTAGTAAAAAGCCCTCACCTAGGGAAAAGCCCTGGGACCCCCGTCATGCATGCCCGCTCCGTATGTCTCACAAAATAGGGGACAGGAAGATCAAGGGGCAGCAGGAGGGTTAGAGGAAAAAAGACCTGGAGACCATGGGGCAGCTGAACCAATTGCTGCTTTAAATCCTTATCAAGGCCGGGCGCGGTGTCTCAAGCCTGTAATCCCAGCACTTTGGGAGGCCGAGACGGGCAGATCACGAGGTCAGGAGATCGAGACCATCCTGGCTAACATGGTGAAACCCCGTCTCTACTAAAAAATACAAAGAAACTAGTCGGGTGAGGTGGCGGGCACCTGTAGTCCCAGCTACTCGGGAGGCTGAGGCAGGAGAATGGCATGAACCCGGGAGGCGGAGCTTGCAGTGAGCTGAGATTCGGCCACAGTACTCCAGCCCGGGGACAGAGCGAGACTCCGCCTCAAAAATAAATAAATAAACAAACAAACAAACAAATAAATAAATAAATCCTTATCAAAATTAAAAAAAAGAATTAGAACAGTATAGGAGAGATATTGAGAACTTCCCTATCCACACAGCAGGCATCTAGCATGTTCCCTTTTAGGGAAGTTCTTATGGAACAGGGAGAGATTGACTTTGTAAATGCTCCTCTTACAAGTACTAATGTTAGGAATTTCAAGAAGGAAATGAAACCACTCCTAGGAGATCCCCTCGGTTTAGCAGACCAGCTGGACAAATTCATAGGACCCAGCTTTTACACCTGGGCTGAAACGATGTCTATCTTAAATATCCTGTTCATAGGAGAAGGAAGGGGAATGATTAGGAGAGTGGCCATGACTATCTGGGAGAGGGAACATCCTCCCAGGCAAGAAGTCTTGACAGTTGGACAAAAAACTTCCAAATGTTGATCCCAAATGGGATAATAATGATCCCAGGGACCAGGCCCAAATGCAGAACCTCAGAGAACTAATAATTAAAGGGATCAAAGAGTCTAATTCTAAGACTCAAAATGTCTGAAAGGCACTGCAGATTCAACAAGAAAAAGAGAAAACTCCCTCTGCATTCCTGCAGAGGCCAGAGATGAGATGGAAAAAAACAAAAACAAAAAAAACCCTCCGGATTAAATACAGAGGACCCGGTAAGTCAAAGCCTTTTAAAAGTTAACTTTGTAACTAAGAGCTGGCCTTGTGGGCCAGGAAATGCAGCTGCAGGTGTGGGGGTGGCAGGAGCCTCAGAGCCGAGCAGACAGCTGAAATAAAGGTGGACAGTGTGAGACAGCTAGTGTAAGTAAACCCCAGATAAAATAACTAATGTCTATAGTACACAAAGGGAGTCATTGGGGACCCCAGGCTCTGTGTAATGCAATACTTAGTGAGGCAGCCTTGTTGGCTGGGGTGGATGCCAGGATTCTTGGTCTTGCAGCTGGGGAGATCGGGTCGCACAGGTGGAGTGCATTTGGAGCAGGAGTTTGGTGGCCGGGGGAGGGAGCAGCTCTGCATTGAAAGGGGGACCCTGAGCAGGTTGCCAAGTTGCAATAAAAATGTTTATAGTTTTCATAAATGGGCTAGTGAGGAAGGGGCTAGTGAAGAGGGGATGTATTATCCTCCTAGGGTCTGATGATTTAGTTGTGACCAGGTGTGCTCTCTGTTTAGAGCAGTTTCTATCAGCCTTGACCCCATTTTGTCACTTATCTGGGAGGGAGAGTGTCTGTGTTTGTTCCAGGCATCTTCTTGCAGCTTCAGGCCAGTCGGCTTTTAGCCTCCCTATCTTAGTGTGCCTAAAGGGAAAGGAATGTGCTTATTAAGGCCCACTGTTTTTACTGGGGCCCATTGTATGAGTATGAAGTTTGGTGATTACCCAGGAGACTTCCCCCTTCTGTGCTTGAGCTGTTTATCTGTGATTTACAGGCTGAGCTTTCAGGCTGCCCTTTGTTAGAAGAGAAGTAATGTCTTTGAACTGCATGAGGTTAGAAAGGGAGCTTTCTGAGCTGCTTTTTGTTAGAAGGAAAGTTTTCTGCCAGGGACTCACTTTACCCTGTCTACCTAAATTTCTTTCTGCCTCCTATAACATTAGGAATTATGGGTGTATAGGTACTTATACCCTCGCTAAACAAGTATGTGGAAATTGTGTAACTTGTCAAAGGATAAACCAAAAGGTAATTAGAAAACAGGCCATGGGAGGAAGACCTCCTGGACTAAGACCATTTCAAAGCATCCAAGTAGATTTTTCAGAAATGCTCAAAGTAGAAGGATTAAAGTATTTACTGGTGATCGTAGATCACCTTTCCAGCTGGGTGGAAGCCTTTTCTCTCCCAACAGCTACTGCCAGGAATATGGTCAAAATAATATCAGAACAGATTGCACCCAGATTTGGCCTGGTGAAAAATATTGATTCAGACAATGAGAGCCATTTTACCTCAAGGGTGTTAAGGGGAATTATGGAAGGTTTACAAATTAGATGGCATTATCACACCCCTTGGCATCCCCCTTCCTCTATAAAGGTAGAAAGAGTGAATCAAACTCTCAAAAAGCATATCACCAAACTAATCTTAGAAACTAAAATGCTTTGGACCGAATGTCTCCCAGTAGCACTCCATAGGATGAGGACAGCTCCGAGAAAAGACTTGGGATTGTTCCCCTGTACGTTATTATATGGGCTCCCGTATTAGGCAGAGCTACAGATCTCCCTACTATGAAAACCAAGGACAATTCTTAAGAAACTATATACTGGCCATATCCTCCACCCTGTCATCCCTTAGGTTAAAAAGACTTCTAACTCAAACTCCGCCCTTAAGTTTGTGGTTCACCACTTCCAGCCTGGTGACTTGATGCTGATTAAGACTTGGAAAGAAGACAAGCTCCACCCAAGCTGGGAAGGTCCCTATCAAGTGCTCCTGACCACAGAGATGGCCCTGCAAACAGCTGAATGGAGATGGACCCACTATACTAGAGTCAAGGGACTGGTAAAAGAGCCCCTGGAAGGGAGGGAAAAAGACCAGTGGAAAGTGCCCGAGTCTAACTTTAACTTTAAGGAACCCTTAAAATTAACTCTAAGAAAAATTTAAAAAGAAAACATGGGCTGGCCCCATTTCTGGAAGTTAATATGACTGGGATGGGCTACTATGCAAAGAGCAGAAGGTCAAAATGGAAACTGGCAGGGGACTCCTCTCTACCCAGTCAGGTTGGTGATTAATGTGACCAAGACGGTAGCACCCCAGACTATAAGATTTAATGCCTGCCAGGTTTTACCTTGTGGAAATTTAAAAAATCAGAGACAGATCTCACAGGCAGATAAGTATCTTTGCCCTAAACCAAATACAGGTTACAGTAGGGCATCACCCTGCCCAAACTGGGATAATATATGGTGGACTACCCAATTTCAGGGTTGGACAGTAAACATGGGGTGGGTAACTCCAAGCTGGAGACCCCTAAAGAATAAACTACATCTGTCCGAGGGCTTCCTGCCAAATAACTGCCAGAATTTTTTTTGAGACGAGCCTCCCTCTGTCGCCCAGGCTGGAGTGCAGTGGCCAATCTCTGCTCACAAACACAGGAGGAGATCGAAACCATCCTGGCTAACATGGTAAAACCCCGTCTCTACTAAAAATACAAAAAATTAGCCGGGCATGGTGGCAGGTGCCTGTAGTCCCAGCAACTCAGGAGGCTGAGGCAGGAGAATGGTGTGAACCCAGGAGGTGGAGCTTGCAGTGAGCTGAGATCAGTTGGATGCTACCAGTTGAATGGCCTGATAAAACAGGTTTGCGCTAAACATGATACTAGCAGAAAAAAGGGGTGTATATGTTATGCTGGGTGAGAAATGTACTTGCATTCCCAACAATACTACCCCAGATGGGACCATCACAAAAGCTTTATAAGGACTAACAACTCTAGCCAATGAACTGGCAAAAAATGCTGGAATTAATGACCCATGTACAGGTTGGCTAGAAGGTTGGTTTAAAAAATGGAAAGGCATGGTAGCTTCAATCCTTCCATCTCTCTTAATTGTGCAGGAGTCTTAACAGCAGTGAGATATTGTATAATCCCTTGTGTGAGGGGGCTAGTGCAGAGATGAATTGAAACAGCTATTAATAAACAAATGCCCATGACTTACCAGCAAAGTAACCTGCTACTATTAGAAACCAAATTAAACTCACTCTCCTATGTAAGGAAGAAAAAAAGTAAACAACTTCTAGAGCAATTCAAGGACCAAAAGGGTTTAAATGAAAATGAGACCGAAGGAAGTCAATAGAAAACAGGAGGGAATTTGTGAGAAAACATTTTACATGGTCCATTTTCAAGGCATGATAAATCTAAGTATTGGCAGCCAGCCTGCAAATGTAACAAGCTGCATGGGCCATGCACCTAGAAGGTCACAATAAGCGAACAGAATGTAGAGGAGGGGTCAGCCCATAAAAGGGAAGAAAGTTTCATTATTGGGAAATTGAAACTTAAGTGGGGAAGGGGACAGGGTATAACCTTATAAGGGGGATAATGAAACTTGGGTGTTGTCCGGGAAGATTGTAACTCTGTAGTACTCGACCAGTGAGGAACTAGGGGAGGCACTTGTATCCTAGGAGATAAATTACCTGCTGTGACTGTCCTGAGTGTGCCTGCCTACTAGACACCCGATCTTGCAAGACCACTATTAAAAGTCTCACTTTTGCTGTTCGTCATGCTGCTAAGTCCATTCTTTGGGTTTGGATGGGTGAGAGTGTTTCTCACAGCCTCATTCGCTTATTTTACAAACTCTGTTCCAGGCATTGTTCTGGACCAAGGCCAGCCCTGCCCTCAAGGCACTTCTAGTTCAGTGAAGTAGGCAGACAAGCAGATAGACCAGCTTGGGGGTGGGGATACCTCAACAGAGATAAGCCCAGGTCAGACCAGGGTGCTGAGCCCTGCAGGGCATCCGCCAGCCTGCAGGTGAGGCCTGGGGAATGCAGAGGGATAGCATAGGAAGTTTTACCTGGGCTGAATTCTAAGGGAGGTGTAGGCGTTAGCAAAGAGGGTGATGAGGGCGGGAGTGGGGTGCAGGGTGTGCAAAGCCGTGGGGGCCAGATAGCACGCCCAACCCAGACTCTCAGTCTGGCTTTAGGGTATCAATAGGTGGAGGCAGTGATAGCCTTAACTTACGGAGTCCAAAGCTGAGGGATCCCGTTTGAGGAGGAAGGGTCCAGATGGGCCACAGCAGGCACAGTGGGGATCTGGGGAGCTTCCCAAAGGGGTGGGGTCTGTACTGGCCCTTGAAAGAGACTGGGGTGGCTGGGGCACTGGACGGTGCCATTTGTGGCTTTACATGTGTCCTGAAGATGCTCCAGGGGTTTTCACTGATGTCTCAAGTGTCAGCCCCTTGAGAATGGGATCATTTTTCTGATGGGCCAAGGGCTGACAGCCCCTTCCCTTCTGCTCAGAAACAGCCTTGGCCAGCCATCTCACATGCCACAGAGAAGTAGCTGAGGTCCACCAGGGTATGGGGTTTGGGCCTAGAGGGACTTCTCGGGTTATGTCACGTTTTCTTATTTATCCCTAGAGGTGGTTCCAGGAAAGAAGGACATGAGAAAAAGCAACCCTTTCCTAATAAAGTGAGCAGGGAGACCAGGGACTTGGAACCTCTCCTCAGCAAGTCTGTGGCAGACCAGACTCACCTGGCCTCCTGAGCCCCCTGGAAGGGGCGGTAGCCAGCCTGGGGTAGATGGGGGCCAGGAACTGGGGGCCTGTGCAGCTGGGGCTTAGGCCTCTGCTTGCTCAGTCAGAACATGAAGACAGTAAAGGTGTCTTTTCCCTGCGGCTCTTACAGAGGGACAAAGATGATGGGGCTCTGAGGCTACCAGAGAGAATGAGGATGGCCTACCTCAAGAAGGGAGTATCCCAAGAGCAAGCTGCACCTGAGAGGTGAGCCTGGTCACCACCCCGCTGCTCTGGATCTGCAGCAGAGCAAGCCCCGCCCCGCCCTGCTTGTTTGAGGTGGCCAGGACACACACACACCCTGCTCACAAGCGCCCTTAAAGGAGACTTCTGTCCTGAGCACTGTGTGCTGGGCCCTTGCACACGCGACTGTATCACATCTGTCATCCCATGAGGTGGGCACTATCACCATCTCCATTTTACTGGTGAGTAGACGGAAGTTCCGAGACACAAAGTCACTACAGGTACACGCTGGTAAGTGGCTGTGCTGCAACGTGGGCCCAGGTCTGCCTGTCTCCAAAGCACACACTCTTGATGCTGCAGCCTCTTGCTCAGGCTGGGGAGGATGGAGTGGTGTGGCAGTCGAGGGCTTTGCATAACCAGATCAATAAGGATGCCTCATTTACAGGTGCACTCAGTCCATCTTTACTGTATGTACATGTGCTCTGTGCTAGGCACTGTGCCCAGTGCTGGGGACACAGGGGGAAACAGAATCCACATGCTCCCTGCCCTCGGGGGCCTTTCTGAGGTAGCTGCTGACAGGTAAGGAAGAGTAGACACCCTGATAAGCACCATGGAGGAAAAGTACGGGTTACTGAGAGAGGATAACCTTGGAGCCTAATTTAGGCAAGGGCAGGGGTTTTCAGGAAAGACTTCCTGGAGGAGGTGAGTGGAAGTAAGATGAGTGACCAGGAGTTAGCCAGGGGAAGATGAATCAGAGCATTTCAGACCCAGGCTATTACACATGCAAATGTGGCAAGGGGAAGAGCTGGCTGGGGCACATAAAAGTTTTGTGAGTGGGGCAGTGCAGTGGGTGAAGGAGGGCAGATTGAGTGGGGGCCCAATGGGGCAGGGACTGGGTGGGGATCATGGAGAGGCTCTGGGAAGCCAAGGTGGTATGTGAAATGAGAACTCCCTCTTTTTCCCATCAGCTAAATGGGAACCACACACTGCATGTAGCCTCCTTAGCTAATAGCTTGGGCTGTATTAATAGTGGTATAGCATGCAGGTCAAAGGAGGTGATTTTTCCTCCTTCTGGCTCAGACTGCATCTGAAGGATTATGGTTCTTTTGGGGCCCCAGCTGCCCAACATCTGCAGGAGAAGAGCCAGCATGCTGAAGGCTTTGCAAAAGCCAGGCTGGATGAGCAGGAAAGAGCAGCCTCAGGGGACAACAGTTGTATCCTAGAACTCTGAGAAATGTCCTGGAGGCAAAGTTCAGCCCCAGAGAAGAAAAATGTCCTGGCACTTAGAGCTTATGGAAATGGAAGGAGTGACTGAGGGAGTGAGTCCCCTGCTCTGGGGATGTTTGAGGAGACACTGGAGGACCAGAGGTGTGAAGAGGGCCCCTGCTTAGCTTCATGGGTGGCCTAGAGTCAGTCCTTGCCATTGCTTGAGCATCTACTGTGTGCTCCCTCCTTTCCACCTTCGGGCTGGAGACTCACCACACATATCCCCTAAACACAGGATTTTGGACCTCACAAATGGTGGGGCTGACCCAGGCTAGTCTGGGGCAGGCTCAGGTCTTTTTTCTGCTCGCACTGCTTTGGGGGAAACCAGGGATTGGGGATGGGTGGTGGTCTCAGGCCCATGGGCTGGCTGCTGCTGATCACCCTCTGAAGTTATTTCTGAGGGCCTGACTTTCAGAGTCCTGAGTGTGTTCTGGTGCCCTGGACCCTCCAGCTGCTGTCAGCCACGCAGTCCTCACCTATTCGGAACCTAAGAGAAGTCAACACATCCCTCCTCCACTTCCCCTTCAACTGTGTGCATACTGGGACTTCCCAGTCGTCTCTGGGTGTTCCCCAAACAGAAGGCTGCCCTGGCTCTCATACGCCAGACCTCTCACTCTTGGCTGCCTCTGTCTCTGACATTATGTTAGTCCCCAGGCCCTCACTTTCTTTCTTGATAATGGCTCCAACCCATGCCCACGGCTCCTTCCCACTGCCATCACTGGGCCTCCAGACCTGGCCTCCCTGGAGGTCCTGCCACCTAACTTCTGCTCCCCGCTTGGCCTGTCTACTCTCTGCTGAGTTCTGAGACCAGGGCCAGTTACGGTCAAAAAAAAAAAATTGAAGAATAACACATGTGGTAAAGTGCACACATCCACACGTCTTAAGGGTACACAGCGTGATGGATTTTTTTTTTTTTTTTTTTTTTTTTGAGACAGGGTTTCTCTGTCACTCAGGCTATAGTGTAGTAGGGCAATCACTGCTGCTGCAACCCAGCCTCGACCTCCTGGGCTCAGGTGATCCTTCCACCTCAGCCTCCTGAGTAGCTAGGATACAGGAGTGTGCCGCCATGCCCAGTTATTTTTTGTAGAGATGGGGTTTTGTCATGTTACCCAGGCTGGTCTCCAACTTCTGGGCTTGAGAGATCTGCCCACCTCAGCCTCCCAAAGTGCTGGGATTACAGGTGAAAGCCACCACACCTGGCTGGCTTGCATGATGGATTTTTAGAGGTGTACAAACCTGTGAACCACCACCCAGATCAAGCTCAAGAACTTTTTCAGGTCCATTCTTTCCAAAAACCTCCATCCTCTAAGCTCCCACAGCTTTACTGTGGTATACTTGGCAGGTGTTACCTTACATTCCAACCAGCTAGAGGGCTGGGACCCCTCCTGTTTGCTGTTTTTGCTTCACCCTGCTGACCTAGCATGGTGCAATGCCTGTAGGTAGTGCCCCTGAGGCCTATTAGATGGAAGGGTTTAGAGTTCGCCCAAAGTGTCCCAGAATCTGTGCCCAGTTGTCCCTCAGAAATGTGGGAGAGGCGACAGAGATGGAGGATGAGGTCACCAGAGTGCACAGGATCCCTGAGCACCCAGTGTGCTGGTTCTGCTCAGGTGACCTGCCACCCCAGGGATGATATGCACAGGCCTGGAGGCAGACATTCTCAGCAGAGGGCTCAGGAGTGTGGAATTCCTTGTATGGATGCCCTGCCCAGAGGACACAGGCTGCAGCATAGCTCTGCCCAAACTCCCATCCCAGACCCAGAGCCTGCCTTGAGTGCCCACCATGGCAGGCTCAGAGATCTGAAGGAATAGGGCCAGGCTGTGCTTAGGGGAGCCTTTGAAATCAGGTGCCTGTTGTGGAATGCTCTGGGAGAGGTCAGAAAGCATAGCTTCTCACCTGAGGGCAAGACCTCCTTGGCTGACTTCCCCCTTCCCCTGGAACCTGTCCCTTCCCTCTCCTTGGTGCAGAGCCCAGCTAGGGAGGTAGTACCACCAAAGGAACAGAGTCTCAGCCTAGACTTGAGCAGCAACATGGGGATGGCAGGTGGCTGGAGGGGGGTGGAGAGGCAGGGCAGCATGGGTGTGTGGTGCATAAAGTCCAACAGCTGTTTTGGAGAGGTAGGTCTCCAGGCTGCCAGAAGACTAGAAGATGCTTTCTTTGCTCTTAAGGCACAACCCTCCAGATCTTTGAGGAGGAGACAAAGAGCCCTTTTCTGGGGTCCAGATCCCAGTTGTCACTGGGAGTCTTTCCCTTGGGTGGACTCTTGAGTCCTGGAAGCCATATTATTCCTGTCTCCTCTTTGACTGTAGTAAATAGGGATCTCACACGAGGCTTGGGGCTGCCAGGTAAATCTTTGTTTTTACATCACATCTGCTATTTCAGTGATAGATGCAGGCCTTGGATCCCAGACACCAACATATGTCTTCTTAACCACTTGCTTAAGGACGCATGGTGGCAAAGTCTTATTATCAGAGATGGTCTGTCCCTCCATGATTGGTAGAGGCATGGCCTTGAGCATATGAGGCCAAAGAGGGAGGGAAAGAGAAGGAGGAGAAATGAACATCAATGATCAATGCAGGTGGTAAGTACCTTAGATCAACTGAAGTACCTCAGATCAACTTCTGAAAGGGGAAGGCTGACAAGTTAACATTTCTGGAGTGTCTGTTCTGTGACAAGCGCTTGCTTGCTCTTGTGTGATCCACAGGATGTCTTACTATCCTTATCTTACTGAGAAGGAAATTGATGCTCAGGGGAGTTATCCAATCAGAATAAAAAAGCAGGCAGATATGGTGCTGGATTCTGAGCCAGGTGTATCCAACTCCAAGGCTGGCTCCTTCTCCTCCAGGGAATGTACTGTCTAGGGGCCATGAGCATGCTTTCATGGTAAGATGTCCTGTCCCACACCAAGGGGCCCCTCTCCAGAGACTTTTTTGAGATGGGGTCTGGCTGTGTTGCCCAGGCTGGTCTTGAAATCCTGGCCTCAAGTGATCCTCCCACCTTAGCCTCCTGAGTAGCTGTGATTACAAGCATGAGCCACCATGCTCAGCTTCTCTAGAGATTTGAGGGAAGCTTCCAACATGTAAGAGAGAGGCTAAAACAGCAGAACAAATGGAACTCAGAGAAAACAAAGATGATGCAAAGAGCAGAATAAAATGTTGAAGAAACTGCCATTGATCATTTCAGAGAGATTGGAAGATATACTGCATCCACAAAACAGGAACTGGATGCCATAGAAGGTGGAGCAATCAGAGAACAAGAATTTAAAATGTGAGAGAGTGGTAGAAAGGTGAAGTCAAGGAAACCTTTCAGAAAGTTACACAGAAAGACTCAGAGATGAACAACAGGATACAAAAAATAAGAAAATTAGATCAATCTGAGATTCAACATCTGACTGATTGAACTTCCTGAAAAAGAGGACAGAGATAATGGGGGTAAAGAGTTAGAAACACACACACACACACACACACACACACA
>NW_012123931.1:3147311-3148998 GCF_000951035.1 Colobus angolensis palliatus | reverse complement strand
AAAAAAATTAGCCAGACAAGTGGCACACACCTGTGGTCCCAGCTGCATGGGAGGCTGAGGCAGGAAGATTGCTTGAGCCCAGGAGGTTGAGGCTGGAGTAAGCCATGTTCATGCCACTGCACTCCAGCCTGGGCAACAGAGCAAAGGGGCTTGAATTTAATTTGATCGGACTGTGGAGAAATTTATGCCCAAGTGATGAAAAACAATAGAGGAACCAGTCAGCAGTTAGTAGAGGTGTGACACCCATCTACAGGTTAACAGAAAGCTCAAGAACAGACACAAAGAAAGCCATCTTAAAGCCATGGTCATTCCAGGGTAACAGTACACATACACAAGGCTGTGGCTTCTTAGGCATGACGTCAGAAACTGCACACAGCAGGGAAATAAACTTCCCTAAAATAGTCCAGCCAGGCCACTACATAAATAAACAAACAACAAAAACAAGAAGCTGTGTGCATGGGGCAGAAGGGTTGTGGTTAGTATCCAGAGTTGCTGCAATTTATTATCTGAAACATTAATATATTTTATTGTTTTTTTTTTTGAGATGAAGTCTCACTCTGTTGCCCAGGCTGGGGTGCAGTGGCGAGATCTCGGCTCACTGCAGCCCTCACCTCCTGGATTCAAGCAATTCTGCCTCAGCCTCCCAAGTAGCTGGAATTACAGGTGGTGCCACCACGCCCAGCTAATTTTTGTCTTTTTAGTAGAGATGCGGTTTCACCATGTTGGCCAGTCTGGTCTTGAATTCCTGACCTCAGGTGATCTGCCCACTTCAGCCTTCCAAAGTGCTGGGATTACAGGTGCAAGCCACCATGCCTGGCCAATGTTAACATATTTTATACTATAAATATGTATTATTTTAACAATATATAACTATGTATATACTATATATATTATAAAATACAGTTTTTAACAAAAAATTATGGGACATGCATAGAAAGGGTAACATGTGACCTATACACAAGAAAAAAGCAGGCAACAGAGCTGCCTTTGAGAGGGTCCAAATGTCAGACTTAGCAAGCAAAGACTTCCAAGCAGCCATTAAACAACTAAAGGAAACCACACTTAAAGAAGTAAAGGAGGCCAGGTGTGGTGACTCACGCCTGTAATCCCAGCACTTTGTGAGGCCGAGGCGGGCGGATCACAAGGTCAAGAGATCGAGACCATCCTGGCCAACATGGTGAAACCCTGCCTCTACTAAAAATACAAAAGTTAGCTGGGTGTGGTGGGGTGTGCCTATAGTCCCTGCTATTTGGGAGGCTGAGACAGGAGAACCACTTGAACCCAGGAGGCAGAGGTTGCAGTGCGCCGAGATCACACCACTGTACTACAGCCTGGTGACAGAGCAAGACTCTGTCTCAAAAAAAAAAAAAAAAATGAAGTAAAGGAAGGAGGAGCATGGTGGTTCACACCTGTAATCCCAACACTTTGGGAGGCTGAGTTGAGAGGATTGCCTGAGGCCAGGAGTCAAGACCAGCCTGGGCAACACAGAGAGGCTCATCTCTACAAAAAATTTTAAAATTACCCAGATGTGGTGGCACATGCCTGTAGTCTCAGCTACTTGGGAGTCTGAGGCAAGAGGATTGGTTGAGCCCAGGATTTTGAAGCTGCTATTAGCCATGATTTCACCACTGCACTCCAGCCTGGGTGACAGAGTGAGATACTGTCTAAAAAAAAAAAAAACAAAAAC
>NW_012123931.1:3142799-3146680 GCF_000951035.1 Colobus angolensis palliatus | reverse complement strand
GGCACATGCCTGTAATCTCAGCTACTTGAGAGACTGAGGCACAAGAATCGCTTGAACCTGGGAGGCGGAGGTTGCAGTGAGCTGAGATCATGCTACTGCACTCTAATCTGAGTGACAGAGTGAGACTCTATCTAAAAAAAAAGACAAGACAAAATAAAGAAGTAAAGTATAATGACAGTGTCTCATCAAATAGAGAGTATCAACAGAGAAATAGAAATTGTATAAGAAAAAACAAAATGGAAATTCCAAAGTTGAAAATTATAATAACTGAAATGAAAAATCCAGTAGAGGAGTTCAGTAATCAATTTGAACTGGCAGAAGCAAGAATCAGTGAACTTAAAGATAAATTGATAGAGAATATGAAACCTGAAGAACAAAGAGAAAAAGGAATGAAGAAAAATGAACAAAGCCTTAGAGAAATGTGGGATATCATTAAGTACACCAAAATATATATAATAGGAGTACCAGAAAGAAGAGAAAAAGAAAGGAAGACAACAAATATTTGAAGATGTAATAGCTGAAAATTCCTCAAAAACGATGAAAACCACTCAGCTACACATCTAAGAATCTTTTTTTTTTTTTTTTTTTTGAGACGGAGTCTCGCTCTGTTGCCCGGGCTGGAGTGCAGTGGCCGGATCTCAGCTCACTGCAAGCTCCGCCTCCCAGGTTTACGCCATTCTCCTGCCTCAGCCTCCGGAGTAGCTGGGACTACAGGCACCCACCACCGCGCCCGGCTAATTTTTTGTATTTTTTTTTAGTAGAGACAGGGTTTCACCGGGTTAGCCAGGATGGTCTCGATCTCCTGACCTCGTGATCTGCCCGTCTTGGCCTCCCAAAGTGCTGGGATTACAGGCTTGAGCCACCGTGCCTGGCCGACATCTAAGAATCTTAAGGAACTCCAAGTAGTAGAGAGCCACACTCAGATACACTCTATTAAAACTCTGGAAAGCTAAGGAGAAAGAGAATATATTGAAAACAAGAGAAAAATGATTTCTCATGTCCAAGGGAATCCCAATAACAATAACAGCAACCTTCTCATCAGAAAAAAATGGAGAGAAGAAGGCAGTGGGATTATACATTCAAACTGCTGAAAATAACCTGTCAGCCAACAGTCTTTTCCAGCAAAACTGGTGTTATGGGATCTTTGGGGTTTCAACTTTTTGGCCAGAAACCTGTGGCTGGTGGCGCCTTTGCTCAAGTTCTTGTCCTGTGTCCAGGAAGAATGAGGAATGCAGACAAGTGAAGGGTAATAAGTCAAAGAGGAGCTTTATTAAGTGTTAGAACAGCTCAGAGGAGGCCCGCAGTGGGTAGCTCCTCTCTGTAGGCAGGTCGTCCTGTTGAGTGTTCAGCTCTCAGCAGAGAGGAGGCCCTGGAGAGGGTAGCTCATCTCTGCAGCTGGTCATCCCATTGTCTATTCAGCTCTGGCTGAGCCCGGAGCTTTTATGGGCCTCAGAGGGAAGGAAGTGTGCAATGACTGGTCCACGAGCAGCCATGGTGGCCTGGAAAAAGCACCAGTTCTTACTCTGACTGTGGGACTGGCAGCCTGGCCCACAGCTTTCAGGCCTTCCCTGACTTGAAAGTGAGGCCTCACCAGGGACCTGTTTTCCTCTGCCCATGAATTGGTCCACCTCATGCTGCTATTCATGGTGTCAGGGCTTGGCCCCAACATTGTTCCAAGATTGGAGTGGGTGCCAACAGCAGGGAGAAGCCAGGCAGTGGGAGTAGGCACTTCTGAGCCTGAAAAGCAAGGGGTGCCTTTTCTGTTCCCCCAAGAATGCAAGGATGCCTGAGTCTTCAGCCTGGTTTGGATGGCTGCAGCCACGCCCAAGAAGGCAGGGCTCCTGCCTTGCCTGCTCTATGGAGCAAGAGGTGAGACCATGCCTCCCTGCTGCAGCTGGTGTTTTGGCAGTGGCCACCCTAGATGGATGGCTGTTGCCATTGCTAGATTCCAACAAGAAAAATGAAATATAGACATTTCCAGATAAACAAAAATAAACATAATTGGTTGCTACCAGACCTACCTTATAAGGTACAATAAAGGAAGTTCTTCAGAATTTAAGTAAATGACCCCAACAGTACTGAAAAACCATATGGAAAAACAGAGTGCTGATAAAGGTAATTATGTAAGTATAAATACACATTTCTTCTTCTTTCTGTTAACTGATTGTAAAAAGCAATTGTATAGAACAATGTCTATTATTATTGGGTTTATAGCATATAGAAATGTAATATAGTCAATAACAACAGCACATAGTAGGTGTTCAAAAGCTGGGAGCTGCTGTGTTGTTGTTGTCATTATTGACTGGCCTGTTTAGGGTCACAAAAGTGGATTATAGGAACTCCAGAAAGGGATGCTTGATTTCAATACTCGGAAAAATTTTAAAGGAATATTAAAATGCATATAGAAGCATTTTGAAAATATTGACTATTTACTTCTGTATCCAGAAATATGCAGACTAATTGAATAGAGAAATCCCTTCCTAAAAATGCTGAATGAAACATCAAATATGTCTTATGTGAAAGCACAGATGAACGGGTGTTAAACAGGGAATCAGTCAGAAGCCAAAATAACAAGGGCATGACCCCATCAGGGTGAGCCTGCACTGGGGCCTATGCTTCCTGAGGCCCTGGGTTGTAAATGGCTGGTGTGCCAGGCACCTCCTGGGCACCACTTCAGTCTGCTTGGCCCCAGTTCTGATTCCAGCCACTGCTGAGGTGATGAGTGTTCTGTGGGCCTCATGCAGGTGCCACCTCACTTTGGGCACACGGGGCCCACCCCTCCCTTCCTGTCTGAGTCTCACTGACCCCACAGGGCAGATGCTCTTGGAATCTCCTGGACCCTTATGCATGTGCGGACCCTAAGTTCAGGGGAGTTCGTGTCTGTGAGGCCACTCCTGACCAATGAGTGACACAAGCAAATACTCAATGTGTCTTTTTTGTATCTTCCCATTTCATAAGACTCCTTGGAAGATCCTATGGAATCAAGAATTCCTATGGAATCAAGCACCTATCAGAGGTCCCACGTCCCCTTGATAACGTGACCTTGTCCTGGGCTTCCCTCTTCCTTTGTTTCTCTCTCCAGCCCTTACTCCTGCTCCCTGGGATTACATCCCAAATTCATTCCACAGAAACCTTTGTCTGAGGCTCTGCTTTTAGGGGACCCAAAACTAATCGGGAAAGAGGAGGAAAGGCCTGAAGTCTGGTCCTAGGAGGTAGGACCCTTCCTCTCCTCCAAATTTGGAACTTCTCAGAAGTCAGTACCCTAGGGGAGATACAGGGAAAACAACTCACCTACAGAAGACTTTGCTGTATCCACTTAGCTGTGGCTGGAGACGCAACACAGGGTAAAAAGGAAGTCCAAAAGCCAACATTCATGCAGAGAAAAGCCCAAAATTACATTCCCTGTATGACCAGAAAAACCCTAAGCCAAAAAAATGTTTAAAGTGGATCTGAGTTGGAAGTACTTTTAGGTGCCTGGCAAAAGCAAACAAAAACCCTTTCTGGAAGAATATATTTTAAACACAGATTCAAAGAATTCCCACAAAGAATTACAAGAAACATGACCTCATAATTAACAATAAGTTCATATGGAAACAAACCACAAGGAGTGTGAGTCAGCAGAAACAATAAATAAATAGCAGGGTGAGACCCACAAATACTGCATAAGATAGAATGATGAGACACAGAATAGAAACTAAGTATTTTAATGTATTTAATGAAGTGAAAAAAGATACTGAAAATATAATGAGAAACGAATAATATTAATTAGGCATATTTATTTATTTATTTTTATTTATTTATTTATTTATTTATTTATTTGAGACTGGAGTCTTGCTCTTGTCACCCAGGCTGGAGTGCAGTGGCCGGATCTCAGCTCACTG
>NW_012123931.1:3127896-3141494 GCF_000951035.1 Colobus angolensis palliatus | reverse complement strand
TGTGGTGAAACTCTGTCTCTATTAAAAATACAAAATTAGCCGGGTGTGGTGGTGCATGCTTGTAATCCCAGCTACTTGGGAGCCTGAAGCGGAGGTTGCAGTGAGCAGAGGCCTCACCATTGCACTCCAGCCCGGGTGACAAGAGTGAAACTCTGTCTCAAAAAACAACAACAACAACAAAAACAACACTGAAGTCTTTTACTCTAAGTCAGGAACAAGCAAAGATGTTCGCCCTTAACCACTCACATTCTGCATTCTACTGGAGGTCCTAACCAGGGCTAGAAGTCAATAAAGATATAATCAAATAAATAAAAGTCTTACAGATTGGAAAGGAAGAAATAAACCTGTCTCTGTTAGTAGAATACATAATTGTTTATGTAGAAAATCACAAAGAATCTACAAAAAAGCAACTACAACTAGTAAGTAAATTTATCAGGGTTACAAGATACAAGAGCAACAGAGAAGAATCATTACATTTCTATATATTAGGAATGCCCAATTAAAATGGGAATTTTAGGCCGGGCGCCGTGGCTCAAGCCTGTAATCCCAGCACTTTGGAAGGCCGAGACGGGCGGATCACGAGGTCAGGAGATCGAGACCATCATGGCTAACCCGGTGAAACCCCGTCTCTACTAAAAAATACAAAAAACTAGCTGGGCGACGTGGCGGGCACCTGTAGTCCCAGCTACTTGGGAGGCTGAGGCAGGAGAATGGCATAAACTCAGGAGGTGGAGCTTGCAGTGAGCTGAGATCGGGCCACTGCACTCCAGCCTGGGCGGCAGAGTGAGACTCCGTCTCAAAAAAAATAAATAAATAAAAATAAATAAATAAATAAATGGGAATTTTTAAAAAATGCCATTTTAAATAGCACAAAAAACATGGAATACTTGGCATAAATCTAACAAAACATGCAAGATTGACATGTTGAAAACAAGACATTGATAAGAGACACTAAAGAAGACCTAAATAGAGGCAATAAGTTGGAAAAAATATATATTTTTTTCTTTTTTGCTTTTTTACACTATCCACCTGGAGACAGAAAAATCTATATTTTAAAGTCCCAATTCTCCCCAACTTGATCAGCAGATTTAACGTAATCCCAATCAACAGCCCAGCAGGATTTTCATAAAAATCAATATGTTGATTCTAAAATATTTATAGTAATACAAAGAAACTTGAATATCCAAAACAAATTTTGAGAAAAAGAACAAATTAGGAAGACTCACACTGCTACATTGTAAGACTTATTGTAGAGTTACAATATTTAAGTCAGTAGTATTGACAAAAGGATGGATACATATACTCCATCAACTGAACAGAATTGAGAGTCCAGAATTAGAGGCACATATATACCGTCAACTGACAATTGATAGTTGACAACGGTGCCAAGTCAATTTAAAGGAAAAATAATAGTCTTTTTGACAAATTAGATGGGACAACTGGTTATTATATTTATTTATTTTTTGAGACAGTCTCACTCTGTCACCCAGGCTGGAGTGCAGTGGTGCGATCTCGGCTCATTGCAAACTTTGCCTCCCAGGGTCAAGTGATTCTCTTGCCTCAGCTTCCCAAGTTGCTGGGATTACAGGCGCGTGCCACCATGCCCAGCTGATTTTTGTATTTTTAGCACAGACGAGGTTTCACCATGCTAACCAGGCTGGTCTCGAACTCCTGACCTTGTGATCCACCCACCTTGGCCACTTAAAGTGCTAGAATTACAGGCATGAGCCACTGCACCCGGCCTTGTTATTATTTTATTTTTTATTTTTATTTTTTTTGAGGCAGAGTCTTGCTCTGTCGCCCAGGCTGGAGTGCAGTGGTGCGAGCTCCACCTCCTGGGTTCATGCCATTCTCCTGCCTCAGCCTCCCAAATAGGTGGGACTACAGGCGCCTGCCACCATGCCTGGCTAATTTTTTGTATTTTTTTAGTAGAGACGGTGTTTCATTGCGTTAGCCAGGCTGGTGTTGATCTCCTGACCTTGTGATCTGCCCTCCTTAGCCTCCCAAAGTGCTGGGATTACAGGCCTGAGCCACCGTGCCTGGTCCACACCATATTTTAAAAGTCAATCAATATTTAACTTATTAACATTACTGTCACTAAAGTTGGTATACAACTCCCTTCTCCTAAATTTGACTGACTTTTTTTAAAAAAGTAACTCAAAATGACCATACACGGAAAATATAACTATAAGCCTTTTAGAAAAAAACACAAACAAACAAACAAACAAACAAACAAAAAACAGTGGAAAAATTCTTGCGACCTTGGGTCAGACAACATTATTAACTAACTTGACCTACCTTTGATAGAATACTCAGTCCATTAACACTAGAATACACATTTTTTTCAAGCAAACTTGGAACATTCTCCAGTACAGATAACATACTAAGCTATAAAACTAGACTCAACAAATTTTTTAAAATTGAAGTCATGCAAAATACGTTCTCCATACTCAACAGAATTAAATAGAAATCAATAGGAGAAGAAAATAGAGAAATCCCCAAATATTGGGAAATTAAACCAGGCACTTGTCAATACTCATGGGCCAAAATGAGAGCACAATAAAAATTAAAGTTTAAATGGACCTGAATGAAAACTGAATCACAGCATGTCAAAATTCATTGTATGTCATTAAAGCAGTGCTTACAGGGAAGTTATAGTATTAAATTCTTATATTAGAATGGGAGAAAACCAAATATCAATCATCTAAGCTTCCACCTCAAGTAGTTCAAAAAAGAAAAGAAAATCAAACTCAAACTAAGCATATCAAGATATGCATCTGCCAAAAACAAAACAAAACAACAAAACAAAACACACCAAAGTAAGAAGAAGGGAGGAAATAATAAAGAGCAGAGATAAATGAAATAGAAAAAAAAAATAGAGAAAATCTATGGAAACAGAAGTTGGTTCATTTAAAAAAATCAACAAAATCAGCCGGGTGTGGTGGCTCACGCCTGTAATCCCAGCACTTTGGGAGGCTGAGGTGGGTGGATCACAAGGTCAGGAGTTCCAGACCAGTCTGACCAACATTGTGAAGCCCCATCTCTAATAAAAATAGAAAAATTAGCTGGGCATGGTGGTGGGCGCCTGTAATCTCAGCTGCTTGGGAGTCTGAGGCAGGAGAATCGCTTGAACCTGGGAGGCAGAGGTTGCAGTGAGCCGATGTAGCGCCATTGCACTCCATCCTGGGCGACAGTGAGACTCTATCTCAAAAAATATATATATAAAATAAAAATAAAGAAAAGAAAAAAATCAAAAAAACTGATAAAGCTTTAACTGGTCTGACCAAGCAAAAGGAGAGAATATACAAATTACCAAAATCAACAATAAAAGAGGAACATCACAACAGAGGAGTTACCAAATAACTACAGCTGACTTGATACTTAATGGTACAGACTGAATACTTTCTCCCTAAGATCAGGAGAAAGGCAAGAATACTGTCTTGCTCCACTTCTATTCCACATTGTATTGGAGTAGAATTTCCAGTACAATCAGGGAAGAAAAAGTAATTAAAGGCATGTAATTAGAAAGTAATAAGTAAGACTGTCTTTAATTACAGAATACATATATGTACATAATTCTAGGGAATGTACTTTAAAACAAGGAATACTAATAAGCAAGTTTAGCAGGATCATAGTATGCAACATCAATATACATAATCAAAAAACTCTCCACAAAGAAAAGCCCCAAGCACAGATGACTTCACTGGTGAATTTTATGACACAGGTAAAGAAGAATTAACAACAATTCCTTATAAACTGTTTCAAAACTTAGAAAAGGAGAGAACACTTTCCAAATCATTCTATGAAGCCAATAATTCCCCAATACCCAAAACAGACAAAGACATCACAAGAAAAAACAAAAGTGAAGAAAACTACAGACCAATATCTCTTGTCAGTATAGATGTAAAAATCTTCAAAACAAATAGTATCAAACTGAATCCAGCAACATATGAAAAAGAGTGTACAACATGGCCAACTGGGACTTTTCCCAAGAAAGCAAGGTTGGCTGAAGATATGAAAATCAACCAATGTTACATACCATATTAATAGAATAAAAGATTGAAGCTTTAAATCAGGTCAGTGATACAGGAAAAAAAAATCGAAAAAATCCAATACCTTATATGATAAAAATTCTCAGAAAGCTAGAAATAGAAAGGAAGTTCTTTGAACTGATAATCTACAAAAAGTCCTGAACTAACATAGCACCTAATTGTGAAAGACTGTAACTGTCTGACCCCTAAGATCAGCAGGAAAGGATTTTTCCTCTTACTACACCTGTGCAAACATTGTACTGGAAATAATAGCCACGCAAATTAGATCCTCCCTCCCTCCTCCAAAATGAGAGAAATAAATGGCATCACTGTTGAAAAAGAAGTAAAATTACTTCTATTCTCAGATGACATGACTGTTCTATGGAAAGAATTATTAAATCTTATGGAAGCCACAAAAAACTTATTAGAGATAATAAACAAATTTAGCAAGCTTGCAGAAATTAAGAAAATAATTCCATTTACAATAGCATAAAAAAGGATAAATTGGCCGGGTGTGGTGGCTCATGTCTGTAATCTCAGCTACTCAGGAGGCTGACACAGGAGAATCGCTTGAATCAGGGAGTCGAAGGTTGCAGAGAGCCGAGATTGTGCCACTGCACTCCAGCCTCTGTCTCCAAACAAAAAAAAAAAAGGGGGATAAATTACTTAGGAATACATTTCACAAAAGAAACACAAGATTTGGCTGGGCTCACACCTATAATCCCAGAACTTTGGGAAGCCAAGGTGGGCGGATCACGAGGTCAAGAGATAGAGGCCATCCTGGCCAACATGGTAAAACCCCACCTCTACTAAAAATACAAAAATTAGCTGGGCGTGGTGGTGTGTGGCTGTAATCCCAGCTACTCAGGAGGCTGAGGCAGGAGAATCACTTGAAGCCGGGAGGTGGAGGTTGCAGTGAGCCAAGATGGTGTCACTGCACTCCAGCCTGGAGACAGAGTGAGAGTCCATCTCAAAAAACAAACAAACAAACAAACAAAACCTCACAAGATTCATATGCTGCAAACTACCAAACATTGAAAGAAATTAAAGAAGGCTTAAATAAATAGAATGATGTTCCATATTCACGGATTGGAAGACAATATTGTTAAGGTGGCAGTACTCCCTAAATTTGTCTACACTTTCAATGCAGTCCCTATCAAAATCCCAGCTTCTTTTTGCAGAAATTGAAAAACCGATTCTGAAATTTGTATAAAAATGCAGCAGACCCAGATTTGCTAAAACAATCTTGAAAAAGAAGAACGATATTGAAGGACTTACACTTCTTGATTTCAGAACTTCCTGCAATGCTGCAACAATCAGGATTGTTTAGTACTGGCATAAGGACAGACATATAGATTAATGAAATAGAATTGAGAGTCCAGAAGTAAACACATACATTTATATTCCATTGATTTTTTAACAAGGGTGCCAAGATAATTTAACAGAGAAAAATATCTTATCATCAAATCACTGATGCTGGGACAACTGGATATCTACATGCAAAAGAATGAAGTTCATCGCTTCCTTAGACCATACACAAAAATTAAGTCCAATCTGCAAATGGCTCAGATGCCTAAATATGATAGCTGTAACTCTAAAACTCTTAGAGGAAAACATAATCATAAACTTTCATGATCTTAGGCTAGGCAAAGTCTTCTTACATGCAACAGCAAAAGCACAAGCAACAAAAGATGAAATAGATAAATTGTACTGCATCAAAATGGAAATCTTTTGGCTTCAAAGGACACTATAAAGAAAGCGAAAAGACAACACAGAGAGTGAGGTAAATTATTTGCAAATTATGTATATGATCAGGGACTAGTATCTAGAATATAAAATAACAACTACAGCTTAAAAAGACAAATACCTCAAAAATTGAGCAAAGGACTTAAACAGATATTTTTCCAAAGAAGATATACCAGTGGACAACACCCACATGAAAAGACTGTAAATATTATTAGCCATCAGGAAAATGCAAGTCAAACCCACAAGGAGATGCCACATCACACATACTAGAATGGCTATAATAAAACAGATGGACAATAACAAGTGTTGGCAAGGATGTGGAGAAATTGGAACTCTCATACATTGCTGTGGGAATGTGAAATGGTGCAGCTGCTTCGGACAAGTTTGGCAACTCCTCAAAAAGCTAAATATAGTGTTACCATATGACCTGGCAGTTTCATTCTTAGGTATATACTCCCCAAAATGGAAACATATTTACACAACAATTTGTACACAAATATTCATAGTGGTGTTATTCATAATAGCAAAAAAGTAGAAACAACCCAGTGTTCATCAGTTGATGAATGGCTAAATAAAATATGGCAAATATTATTTGCCCATTAAAATGAATGAAGTACTGATAGTGCTAGAACTTGTATAAACCTTGAAAACATCATGCTAAGTGAAAGATGCCAGCTACAAAAGGCCACATATTTTATAATTCCACTTACACGAAATGCCAAGAATAGGCAAATCTCTAGAGACTGAAAGTAGATTAGTGGCTGCTAGGGTATGAAGACAGGAGACAGTGAAGGCTACTAATAGATACGGGTTTCTTTTGGTGTAATAAAAATATTCCATAATCAGATAGTGGGGATGGTTACACAACTTTGCGACTGTAGTAAAAAATACATAATTGTACATTTTATTTTGAGATGGAGTCTCACTCTGTCACCCAGGCTGGAGTGCAATGGCATCATCTCGGCTCACAGCAACCTCCACCTCCTGGGTTCCCCCAATTCTTCTGTCTCAGCCTCCCGAGTAGCTGGGACTACAGGCACGAGCAGCCAAGCCTGGCTAATTTTTATATTTTTAGTAGAGACGAGGTGTCACCATATTGGCCAGGCTGGTCTCGAACTCCTAGACCTTGTGATCCTCCCGCCTCTGCCTACCAAAGTGCTGGGATTACAGGCATGAGACACTGTGCCCGGCCCATAATTGTATATTTTAAAAAGGTGAATTTATGGTATGTGATTTATATACTCCTATCTTTTTTTTTTTTTTCTTGAGATGGAGTCTTGCTCTGTTGCCCAGGCTGGAGCAGTGGTGCGATCTCAGCTCACTGGAAGCTCCACCTCCCAGGTTCATGCCATTTTCCTGCCTCAGCCTCCCAAGTAGCTAGGACTACAGGTGTCTGCCACTACACCCGGTTAATGTTTTATATTTTTTAGTAGAGACGGTGTTTCACCGTGTTAGCCAGGATGGTTTCGATCTCCTGACCTCGTGATCCGCCCACCTCAGCCTCCCAAAGTGCTGGGATTACAGGCGTGAGCCACCGCGCCCAGCCTATATACTCCTATCATTTAACATTGAACACTCAAAAAGCAAATTTGTCCATAATAGCAAATAAAGAATAAATTTAACAAAAAATAGCATAACATCTGTATACTGTTAACCGTCTTCTGTACACTCAAAACTACAAAGCATTACTGAGAGAAAATTTAAAAACTTCCAATAAATGGAGAGATATAGGTTGGACGCAGTGGCTCATGACTGTAATCTCAGCACTTGGGGAAGCTGAGGTGGGAGTAACAAGGCTCCTCAAGGCTTGAGGAATTCAATGATTCAAGGCTGCAGTGAGCTGTGACCACACCACTGCACTCCAGCCTGACCTACAGAACAAGACACCATCTCAAAAAAAAAAAAAAGTAAAATAAAATAAATGAAGATATATACATGGATTCAAAGACTCAATATTGTTAAGATCGTGTATCTGCAGATTTGATGCAATCGCTCTCAAAATCCCAGCAAGCTTTTTTGTGTGTGTGGGGGGTAGAATTGACAAACTGATCCTAAAATTTACATGAAAATGCAATGAACCTAGAATAACCGAAACAATTTTGAATAAGAGAATAAGAAAGGTAAGATTTTAGGACATATACTACCGGATACAAAACTTTCTATAAAGCCACAATAATTAGGACAACATGGTATTAGTAAGCATACACATGTAGATTAATGGAATACAATAGAGATTTCAGAAACAAACTCTTGAATTAGTTTTTAGCAAAGTTTCCAAGGCAATTCAATAGGGTAGAAGAAAATCTTTTCAACAAATAGTGTTGTTACAACTCATCCATGTACCAAAATAAATAAACAAGAAAAACAAACAAACAAAAAATCCCCCACAAATGTGGACTATTACTTTCTCACTTTACCCCAAAAATAACTCAAAATAGATCACAGATCTAAAGTTAATAACCAAAACATCTAGAAAATAATAGAAGAAAATTGTTGTAGTCAAGTATTTCTTACCTTGACAGCAAAAACATGATCCATAGAAGACAAAATTCATAAAAGACAAAACTCATATACTGGACTTCATAAAAATTTTAAAGAACTTTTGCTCTTCAGAAGACACAAGAAAATGAAAATACAAGCCATAAGCTAGGATAAAGTATCTGCAAATCATATCTCTGCTAAGGGTCTTGTATTAAGAACAGATAAAGAGCTCTTACAACTCTGCAATTAGACAAACAACCCAATTTTAAAATGGGCTAAAAGTTAAATAGTTATTTCACCAGAGAAAGTTTAATAAAAAGTTAAGCATGGCCAGGTGCGGTGGCTCATGCCTGTAATCCCAGCACTTTGGGAGGCCAAGGCGGGTGGATTACCTGAGCTCAGGGGTTCAAGACCAGCCTGAGCAATACAGTGAAACCCCATCTCTACTAAAAATACAAAAAAATTAGCTGGGCATGGTGGTGTGTGCCTGTAGTCCCAGCTACTCGGGAGACTCAGGCACGAGAATTGTTTGAACCCAGGCTGTGGAGGTTGCAGTGAGCCAAGATTACACCACTGCACTCCAGACTGGGAGACAGAGCAAGACTCTGTCTCAGATAAATAAATAAACAAACAAACAAACAAATAAATAAATAAATAAATAAAATGTGGTATATCATTATAATGTAATACTATTCAGCAATTAAAAAAAAAAACAAAACTATTCATGGCCAGGCGTGGTGGCTCATGACTGTAATCCCAGGACTTTGGGAGGCTGAGGCAGGTGGATCACGAGGTCAGGAGATTGACATTGAGACCATCCTGGCTAACACGGTGAAACACCATCTCCACTAAAAATGCAAAAAATTAACCTGGCATGGTGGTGGGCGCCTGTAGTCCCAGCTACTCGGGAGGCTGAGGCAGGAGAATCTTGTGAACCTGAGAGGCAGAGCTTGTAGTGAGCTGAGATCACGCCACCACACTCCAGCCTGGGTGACAGAACAAGACTACGTCTCAAAATAAATAAAAATAAAAAACTATTCGTGAATGGTATAACACAAAGAATCTCAAAAATATTATTTTAAAAAACCACCTGACACAGCCAGGTGTGGTGGCTCATGCCTGTAATCCCAGCACTTTGGGAGGCTGAGGCGGGAGGATCACGAGGTCAAGAGTTTGAGACCAGCCTGGCCAACATGGTGAAACCCCGTCTCTACTAAAAATAGAAAAAATTAGCTGGGCATGGTGCCAGGCACCTGTAATACCAGCTACTAAGGAGGCTGAGGCAGGAGAATCGCTTGCACCCTGGAAGCAGAGGTTGCAGTGAGCTGAGATCGCACCACTGTACTCCAGCCTGGGCGACACAGTGAGACGGTGTCAAAACAAAAAAACAAAACAAAAAACAAACAAAAACACCTGACAAAAAATACTACATATTATATGATTTTATTTATTCCAAGTTCAAATAATATGGGTCCATAAAGACATAAAGCAGATCAGTTATTGCCTGGGCCTTGGGTAGAAGTAGGCATTGACAGCAAATGGGCAGAAGGGAAGTTTTTAGGATGGTGAAATTTTCTTTTCTTTCTTTCTCTCTCTCTTTCCCTCCCTCCCTTCCTTCCTTCCTTCCTTCCCTCCTCTCTCTCTCTTTCTTTTTTTTGAGACGGAGTCTCACTCTGTCACCCAGAGTACAGTGCAATGGCGTGACCTCGGCACACTGCAACCTCCACCTCCCGGGTTCAAGCAATTCTCTTGCCTCAGCATCCCGAGTAGCTGGGACTACAGGTGCACGCCACTACGCTAATTTTTTGTATTTTAGTAGAGATGGGGTTTCACTGTGTTGCCCAGGCTGATCGCAAACTCCTGAACTCAGGCAATCCTCCCGCCTCAGTCTCCCAAAGTGCTGGGATTACAAGCGTGAGCTACCACACCCAGCCAGGATGGTGAAATTTTCTAAAACTGTATTGTTGTGATTATTCCACGAGTGAATTTTATGGTATATAAATTATAACTCAAAACATCTGTTTTGAATTTTTTTCTTAATCATGTCAAAAAACCAACTAGTTTTTAAAATACAAATATTTTAACACTAAAGAAGACTATAGGTAGTAATAAGCACATTTAAAATGTGTCATTAGTCATGAGGAGAATAAAAAATAAAACCACAATGTGATGCCATTACACAACTATTAGAAAGACTGAAAGAAGAATCGAGACGATGGAAAGCATCTAGAATTCTTCTGTGTTATTGGGTGAGATTGTTGAATGGTGTGGCCATTTTACTGGGTGGAATTGTACAATGGTACATCCTCTTTGGAAGAAAATCTAGAAGTTTCTTGTCAAGTAAAACACATACTTACTATATGAGTCAGCAGTCTGACTCCTAGGTATTTATCTATGAGAAAAGAAAAATGTGTATCTACACAAAAAACCTGTGTTTTCATGTGCATACCAGAGTTAAGGAAACAGAGTTAAGCATTTGGGGAGGTGGCTAGAATTTTCAAGGCAGAGTACTGGAGAAAAGACAGCTTCATAGAGAAAGAGAGTTTCAGTAATCTGCAATCTTCAGCTGAGTGCTGATCACTGTAGATGCATGGGGACACTACCACGGCTGGGGAAAGAGCCCCTGGAAAGGACAGGCAGAGTCATCACCAGAGCATACAGGACTGGGAATACGTCATGTTCCCAACAGCAGAGTAGAAAGACCTCCTAATAAATCAGGTGTCAGACGGAGGGCTGAGAAAAGAGAGTATTGCCAAATAAGCCTAAAGTCTACTCTGGGCCCATGTTAAAAAACTTAAAGGCGAGCCTCAAAAAGGTCAAATTGTTTCCAAGTAACTTAACTGCATCCAAGACCAAAGCTGAAAATTAAAGGGAAAAATCTCAGAATACAACTATTTAAAATTACAGCATCTGGCATCCAATTGAAAATGACCAGGTATATGAAAAAGTGGGAAAATATGACTCATAATGATAATAAAAATAAATCAATAGAGACAGACTGAGAAATGACATAAATGATAGGCAGAATTAGTAGACAAGGGCATTAAAACAGAAATTATAGACTTCGTACGTTCAAGAAGGTAGACAAATCCTGAGCATAAGAGACATGAAGTCTATTTCTGAAAGTCCAAATTCAAAACTACTGGATAATGAATTTGCAATATGTGAGATTAAAAATACACTGCATAGGCTGGTCTCAGTGACTCATACCTGTAATCTCAGCACTTTGGGAGTCCGAGGCGGGCAGATCACCTGAAGTCAGGAGTTCAAGACCAGCCTGACCAACATGGAGAAACCCTGTCTCTACTTAAAAAAATACAAAATTAGCCGGGCATGGTGGTGCATATGACTGTAGTCCCAGCTACTCGGGAGGCTGAGGCAGGAGAATTGATTGAACCTGGGAGGCAGAGGTTGTGGTGAGCCGAGATCACGCCATTGCACCACTCCAGCCTGGGCAACAAGAGTGAAACTCCATCTCAAAAAAAAAAAACACTGGATGGGATTAGCAGCAGTCTAGGCACTGCTGAGCAGATTAGTGAATTTGGAGACATGGCTGTAGAAACTATCCAAAATGAAATACAGAGAGAACAAAGACTGGAGAAAAGAAAAAATAAAAAAGGAGCAGAGGATCAATGAACTGTGGGACATCAAAGTCTAATTTATATGTAACTGAAGTCCCAGAAGAAGAAGAATCGAAGGGACTTAAACATTAAAAGAAATAATGGCATAAAATTTTGTAAACTTGATTAAATTAACAATAATTACAAAAAAGCTCAATGCACCCCAAACAGAAGAAACCTGAAGAAAACTATGTGAAGGTACATCATGATCAAATTGCTTATATCTTTATTTTATTTTATTTTATTTTTATTTATGTACTTATTTTTTTGAGATGTAGTTTTGCTCTTGTTGCCCAGGCTGGAGTGCAATAATGGCGCGATCTCGGCTCACTACAACCTCCGACTCCCAGGTTCAAGCGATTCTCCTGCCTCAGCCTCCTGGGTAGCTGGGATTACAGGTGCCCGCCACTACGCTTAGCTTTTTTTTTTTTATTTTTAGTAGAGACGGGGTTTCACCATGTTGGCCGGGTTGGTCTCGAACTCCTGACCTCAGGTGATCTGCCCACCTCGGCCTCCCAAAGTGCTGAGATTACAGGGGTGAGCCACTGCTCCTGGCCCCAATTATCTTTAAAAGACAGTGTTTACAAAAATGAAAAGGCAACACACAGCCTGGGAGAAGATATTCGCAAAACAGATCTCCATCTAAGAACTTGTATTTAGAATATATAAAAACTCTTACATCTCAATAATAAGAATTCAAACAACCCAATAAAAATTGGACAAAAGAGGCTGGCACGGTGGCTCACATCCATAATCTCAGCACTTTGGGGGTGGAGGCAGGAGGATTACTTGGGCCCAGCAGCTTGAGAGCAGCCTGAGCAACATAGTAAGACCACCGTCTGTTGGGGGCCGCGTGTTTCCTGAACAAAGGAATGAACACACAAGACAACACAAGACGAGACAAACGTGGCGACCGCCCCGAACGACACACTCTGCTTTATTTTCTGTCCTTTGTGGAATGTTAGCCAGTCGCCAGACACATTGTTGTTTCTCTGATCTTTCCCTGACTTTCTGAATTTCCAAGATGTTTACATATAAACAAGCCCCCAGGGTCTGCTATTTGCAACTGAGGCCAGTCTTGTAGGCTCCTTTGTCCTCCCTGTTTGCAGAGGAGGAATGCCCAGCTTCGTTTGCAAAAGCGGGACTATAATGTTAATGGGGGAATGGCCTGCTCAGTTGTAAAAGCAGATAGTCCTCTGCATTTCCCCTTTCCTTATTTACAAGTTTGAATTTCTTTCAAAACTATCATTACATGTTGAGCTCGCTGGGATTCGGTGTTTGTCTTTTGGCACCGTCTCCAGCAGACTGTGAAATGACAAAAGTAAGAACAACAATCAGTACATTGCTAGAAATAGAGGTCAGTAAGGTTTTTTACAGGGCTCATAGGGTTCAAAGACGTCAGACTTCGTGCAATACCAGTCATCAGATCTGCACCAGTCAGCAATGGTAACTGATTGCGATTCAGAAATGTTCTGTGTTAATTCTTGTATTTTTAGGGAAAGATTATTATGACCAATTAAAAGTCTTTTTATCTCAGTCCAATTATGTACAGTGCTGTTAAAAGGAACAGGAGTAATACAAAATTGGGTAGTATTCCAATCACATTTCAACAAAGCTCGTGTATTCAACACTGTTAGCTGATCTCCCAACCAAGAAACTGCTAGTTCCAGATTATCCACTCGCTCAGTCAAATGAGCATCTATGTCTCGTTGCTGCTGCC
>NW_012123931.1:3126249-3127611 GCF_000951035.1 Colobus angolensis palliatus | reverse complement strand
GCATCTATGTTTCGTTGCTGCTGCCACAACAAATGTGATCATGCCACTGTTGCACAAATTCTGCATTTTGTATACTCTGGTGTAGAGCTAGTCCAGCAACAGCAGCGGTGGAAGCAATTGCTACAAGCCCTATCACCGCGGTCACGACGATTCCAACCATCCTCCAACTGCGGTGGACAAGATCTTGCATAGCCTTGTAGATTTGAGTAACCCCAGCAGATTCACTCCAAGTACGTGTTAAGTTTATAGGTAGCCAGGTTTCTTTTCTGGCTCTTAGTATATATAAATCGGAATGAGACTCATTCCAATTATTATTCCACCAAGTAGTATTTATACAACTTAAGAATGTACAATTGTTTGTACAGTTAACTACCCCTGTATTATTATCCCATTTAAAAGTTCCTGTCAACAACAAGTAAGGCTTTCTTACACATGCAATAACATATCTAGAACTATTTCGATGCAAAGATATATGGAAAGAGTTAGCAATATTAGTAGTAAGATTTAAGGACATGTTTCCCGTGAAAGTGAACATTGGTTTATCCGCAGCTAGCAACTTCCAAATATAACTTTGTATTTGTGAGGTATTAGCCAAATGCGGCATAGGGGGTGATAGACCACCATCATGCCAAATAATAGTTTCAATGCCATCCGCAGAAATGCTGTGATTACCTTTATGCCAACGTAGGTTGACATGACTAAATTTAGTTTGAAAATCTCCATGTACACTCCAATCTGTGATAAGGTAATTACGACCTTTTCCTTTTAATCATGGCCCACTACCTCTACACCTAGTCCACTCTAATTGGGAAACACCTCCGTTCACATTAGGGATAGGGCATAAAGATAATGTAGTTGGTAGAGTTTCATTAAGTACTGCAGTATGATTATACTTAAAACTTTGAGCCACAATAATCATAGTAAAGGCAGAGATATGACTATAGTTATAGCGAACAGCCCAAGCCTCATGAGAAAGATGCAGACAATGTGGACTACTTCCAAGACATATAGGTAACCCTTCAACCCCAAATTGATATGAACTATTTACTGTGCCAGTGTCTAATTTAGGATCCTGGTTTAAAAAAGGCAATGGCATCCAAGCAGTATCATTAGTAAATACTGGGACTTCTCTGTCTCCCCAGGCCACACCTTGACATAAGGGTGGAAAAGGAATATAAGCCCAGTATGTAAATTCTGCAGCCGTTACCTGACAATTTACTACGGCCAGCATAGCCAGGAATAAAGTCAGTGGGGTTTTGGGCTGCCCAGCTTGTTGAACAACCCCTTCAGGTTTCTGAGTAAGCTTTTTCAGTTGACCCCATGTCGGGGGCTCCGCATGCCCAGTCCTGAAGGTGAATGTTC
>NW_012123931.1:3119544-3119934 GCF_000951035.1 Colobus angolensis palliatus | reverse complement strand
TGGCTAAGAGTTTAAAGGATTGTAGCCCATTTTGAACATCGTATTTTTGGCAGCTGAAGAAATATGAGGAATGCTTAAAAAGGCACCAAATTGGTGTAAAAGATCATGGCCCCAAAAGTTAATATTAATGAGAACAATATAAAAGCACACTTTTCCTTGTTGTCCTTTAGGTCCTACACAGATCAGGGGCTTGACACTTTGGTAGACTATAGAAGCAGTACCTAGGCCAGATACAGTAACCAATACTTGTTTCCTTTTCCAATGATGAGGCCATTGAGCCAAGCATATAATAGACACATCCGCTCCTGTGTCGACTAATCCCTCAAAAAGTATCCCATTAATTTGCAATGAACATAAAGGTTTTTGATCAGAAACTAAAGTTTCCCAGAA
>NW_012123931.1:3109430-3111849 GCF_000951035.1 Colobus angolensis palliatus | reverse complement strand
ATCATTCCTCTCTAAAGCTTCAGATGCCTCACCTCCTGTGGCAGTATCGCCACGCTCTGAGTCAGTTTCAAATAACTCTAATGCCTGAGTAATGGAACTACACAAAGTCCACAAAGTCAGAGGCATCATTTGCCCTCGCTGATGAGCTCAACGCAAGACTCTAACCACTTGTAACCATTCCTTTCGATTTAATTGCACTTTGGTTTGATATTGAAACCAATAACAATTTTGTTCAACATGGGCAAACAATCGCTTCAAAGTCTTATGTTCCTTAATTAACTTCTACTCCTATAGACATCAACAGTCCCTGGAGTAACTGCAAATATTCCGAGGCCAGAGAGGTGGAATTCCCCATAGTTTTCCCATGGGTCCCCCTTCTTATTTATTTACCTGCCCGCGGTCTTCTCGCGCCTGCCCGGGGTGTTCCCCCTCCGGTTCCTTGCTCTCGTGGAGCCACGGACCCTGCTCGCTGTGCCAGATGTTGGGGTCCGCGTGTTTCCTGAACAAAGGAATGAACGCACAAGACAACATAAGGCCAGACAAACATGGCGGCCGCCCCTAAAGACATGCTCTGCTTTATTTTATACCATCCTTTGTGGAATTTTAGCAAGTCGCCAGACACATTGTTGTTTCTCTGATCTTTCCCTGACTTTCTGTATTTCCAAGATGTTTACATATAAACAAGCCCCCAGGGTCTGCTATTTGCAACTGAGGCCAGTCTTGTAGGCTCCTTTGTCCTCCCTGTTTGCAGAGGAGGACCCTGTTTCCAGTTTCGTTTGCAAGAGCGGGACTATAATGTTAATGGGGGAATGGCCTGCTCAGTTGTAAAAGCAGATAGTCCTCTACAACCGTCTCTACCAAAAATTAGCAGGGCATGGTGGCACATGCCTGTGGTCCCAGCTACTCAGAGACTGAGGTGGAAGGATCTTTGAATACAGGAGGTCGAGGATGCAGTGAGCATGATTGTGCAACTACACCCCAGCCTGGGTGACAAGCCCAACTACACCCCAGCCTGGGTGACAGAATAAGATCTTGTCTCAAAAAAAAAAAAAAAGAAAAAGAAAAAGGACAAAAGATATATCTAAACAGACGTTTTGCTAAAGATGTTATACAGATGGGAAAGAAATACATTAAGAAATGCTCAATGTCGTAAGTCATTGGTTAAATGAAAATTAAAACCACAGAGACACACCAATATGCCCCCACTACAATGGTTGACATTTTAAAAGTTAACTGTACTAAATGTTGTTGGGAATGTGCAGAAACTGAAACTCTCATACACTGCTGGGAGAATGTAAAATAATGTAACCACTTTGGGACAGAGTAGGGAAGTAATTGTGTATGTTTTTAAATAGTTAATTATAGACATGGAAGGGTGGCTCAGGCTTGTAATCCCAGCACAATGGGAGGCTGAAACAAGGGGATCACCTGAACCTTGACAAGTGACCCAGACAAGTTCAAGACAAGTCTGGGCAACATAGGGAGACCCCATCTCTACAAGTATTTTTTTTTTTTTTTTAAATTAGCTGGGCATGGTGTCACATGCCTGTGGTCCCAGATATGTAGGAGGCTGAGGTGGGAGGATCGCTTAAGCCTGGAAGATCAAGGCTGCAGTGAGCCATGATCACACCACTGCACTCCAGCATGGGTGACAGGGCGAGATCCTGTGTTAGTACATTTTCACACTGCAATAAAGATACTACCCGAAACTGGGTAATTTATAAAGGAAAGAGGTACAGTTGATTCACAGTTCCAGATGGCTGGCGAGGCCTCAGGAAACTTATAATCATGGTGGAAGGCAAAGGGGAAGCAAGAACCTTCTTCACATGGTAGCAGGAGAGAGAAGAGTGAACATGCAGGAAAAACCACATTTATAGAACCATCAGATCTTGTGAGAATTCACTTACTATCATGAGAAACAGCAGCATGGGCGAAATGGCCCCCATAATGTAATCACTTCCCTTCCTCAATGCATGGGGATTACAGATCCCTCCCTCAACACTCTCATTTCTCTCTCTTTTAAAATTTTATATTTATTTATTTATTTATTATTGTACTTTAAGTTCTAGGGTACATGTGCACAACGTGCAGGTTTGTTACATAGGCATACATGTGCCATGTTGGCGTGCTGCACCCATTAACTCGTCATTTACATTAGGTGTATCTCCTAATGCTAGCCCTTCTCCCTCCCCTCACCCCACCACAGGACCTGGGTGTGTGACGTTCCCCACCCTGTGTCCAAGTGTTCTCATTGTTCAATTCCCACCTATGAGTGAGAACATGCGGTGATTGGTTTTCTGTCCTTGTGATAATTTACTCAGAATGATGGTTTCCAGCTTCATCCATGTCCCTGCAAATGACATGAACTCATCCTTTTTCATGAGTGCATAGTATTCCGTGGTGTATATGTGCCACATTT
>NW_012123931.1:3101205-3102329 GCF_000951035.1 Colobus angolensis palliatus | reverse complement strand
TGAAGTTGCTTATCAGCTTAAGGAGATTTTGGGCTGAGATGATGGAGTTTTCTAAATATACAATCATGTCATCTGCAAAGAGGGACAATTTGACTTCTTCTTTTCCTAATTGAATACTTTTTATTTCTTTGTCCTGCCTGTTTGCCCTGGCCAGAACTTCCAACACTATATTGAATAGGAGTGGTGAGAAAGGGCATCACTGTTTTGTGCCAGTTTTCATAGGGAATGCTTCCAGTTTTTGCCCATTCAGTGTGATATTGACTGGGTTTGTCATAAATAGCTCTTATTATTTTGAGATACGTCCCATCAATAACTAGTTTATTGAGAGCTTTTAGCATGAAGGGCTGTTGAATTTTGTTGAAGGCCTTTTCTGGATCTATTGAGATAATCATGTGGTTTTTGTCTTTGGTTCTGTTTATATGATGGATTAGGTTTATTGAACTAGCCTTGCATCCCAGGGATGAAGCCAACTTGATCATGGTGGATAAGCTTTTTGATGTGCTGCTGGATTTGGTTTGTCACTATTTTATTGAGGACTTTTGCATCGATGTTCATCAGGGATAGTGGTCTAAAATTCTCTTTGTTGTGTCTCTGCCAGGCTTTGGTATCAGAATGATGCTGGCCTCATAAAATGAGTTAGGGGGGATTCCCTCTTTTTCTATTGATTGGAATAGTTTCAGAAGGAATGGTACCAGCTCCTCTTTGTACATCTGGTAGAATTCAGCTGTGAATCCGTCTGGCCCTGAACTTTTTTTTTTGGTTGGTAGGCTATTAAATATTGCCTCAATTTCAGAGCCTGTTATTGGACTATTCAGGGATTCAACTTCTTCCTGGTTTAGTCTTGGGAGGGTGTATGTGTCCAGGAATGTATCCATTTCTTCTAGATTTTCTAGAAGGTGCATAGAGGTGTTTATCGTATTCTCTGATGGTAGTTTGTATTTTTGTGGGATCAGTGGTGATATCCCCTTTATAATTTTTTATTGCATCTATTTGATTCTTCTTTCTTTTCTTCTTTATTAGTCTTGCTAGCAGTCTATCAATTTTGTTGATCTTTTCAAAAAACCAGCTCCTGGATTCATTGATTTTTTGAAGGGCTTTTTGTGTCTCTATGTCTTTTAGTTCTG
>NW_012123931.1:3094720-3096870 GCF_000951035.1 Colobus angolensis palliatus | reverse complement strand
GCTGTTAGTCTAATGGGCTTCCCTTTGTGGGTAACCTGATCTTTCTCTCTGGCTGCCCTTAACATTTTTTCCTTCATTTCAACTTTGATGAATTTGACAATTATGTGTCTTGGAGTTGCTCTTCTCGAGGAGTATCTTTGTGACATTCTCTGTATTTCCTGAATTTGAATGTTGGCCTGCCTTGCTAGGTTGAGGAACTTCTCCTGGATAATATCCTGAAGAGTGTTTTCCAACTTGGTTCCATTCTTCCCGTCACTTTCAGGTATACCAATCAGATGTAGATTTGGTCTTTTCACATAGTCCCGTATTTCTTGGAGGCTTTGTTTGTTTCTTTTTACTCTTTTTTCTCTAAACTTCTCTTCTCGCTTAATTTCATTCATTTGATCTTCAATCACTGATACCCTTTCTTCCACTTGATCAAATCGGCTACTGAAGCTTGTGCATGTGTCACGTAGTTCTCATGCCATGGTGTTCCTCTCCATCAGGTCATTTAAGGTCTTCTCTGCACTGTTTATTCTAGTTAGCCATTCATCTAATCTTTTTCCAAGGTTTTTAGCTTCTTTGCAATGGGTTTGAACATCCTCCTTAAGCTAGGAGAAGTTTGTTATTACCGATCGTCTGAAGCCTTCTTTTCTCAACTCATCAAAGTCATTCTCTGTCCAGCTTTGTTCTGTTGCTGGCAAGGAGCTGTGTTCCTCAGTTGGAAATGCAGAAATCACCTGTCTTCTTTTAAAGATGAGATTTGGATGCAGAGCCAAACCATACCAGATCCTGTCTCAAAAAAAAAAAAAAAAAAAGATTAATTATTCACCTGTCATGTGACCCAACCATTCCACTCCTAGGTATTTACTCAAAAGAAATGAAAGCATATGTCCCTACAAAGACTATACATCAATGTTCATAGGAGGTTTTTTTATAATGGCCCGAAACTGGAAATAACCCAAGTGTCCATCAACAAGAGGGTGGTAAACAAATGGTGGAACATCCACACAATGGAATACTACTCAGTAACGAAAAAGAACAAACTATTGTGTATGGTGTGGATCACTAAGTGAATGAATCTCAACAGTTATGTTAAATAAATGAAGCCAGACAAAAAAGAACTTATCCTGTATAATTCCATTTATATAAAATCCTAGAAGTGGGAGGATTGGTTGAGGCCAGGAGTTTGAGACCAGAATGAGCAAGATAGCAAGACCCTGTCTCTAAAAAAAATAGGAAAAAAGTTAGCCAGGTGTGGTAGTGTGTGCCTATAGTCCCAGCTACTTATGAGGCTGAGGCAGGAGGATCACTTGAGCCTAGGAGTTTGAGGCTGCAGTGAGCTGTGATTGCCCCTACTGCACTCAAGCCTGGGCAACAGAGCAAGACCTCATGTCTAAACATAAATAAATAAATAGGTTGAGAACAATGGCTCACGCCTGTAATCCCAGCACTTTGGAAAGCTGAGGCAGGTGAATCACGAGGTCAGGAGTTCAAGACCAGCTTGGCCAAGATGGTGAAAACCCATTTCTACTAAAAATATAAAAAATTAGCTGAGCATGGCGGCACACGCCTGTAATCCCAGCTATTCAGGAGGCAGAGGCAGGAGAATAGCTTGAACCTGGAAGGTAGACATTGCAGTGAGCCGAGATCATGCCACTGCACTCCAGCCTGGGTGACAGAGCAAGACTCTGTCTCAAAAAAAAATAAATAAATAAAAAATTAGAAATAATAAACAAACAAATAAATAAAAATATAAGATAACATTCTAGAAAATGCATATTAACCTGTGGTGATAGAAAGTTGACCAGTGGTTGCCTGGGAGCAGGGTGGGGGAAGAATCAAATCAACAAAGAAGTACGAGGGCACCTTTGGGGCTGATAGATGTGGTCATCTTTTTTTTTTTTTTCAAGATGGAATTTCACTCTTCTTGCCCAGGCTGAAAAGCAATGGTGCAATATCGGCTCACTGCAACCTCCACCTCCCGTGCTCAAGTGATCCTCCTGCCCCAGCCTTCCAAGTAGCTGGGATCACAGGAGCCTGCTACCATGCCTGGCTAATGCTTGTATTTTTAGTAGAGACGGGCTTCACCATGTTGGCCAGGCTGGTCTTGAACTCCTGACCTTAGGTGATCCACCTGCCTTGGCCTCCCAAAGTGCTGGGATTATAGG
>NW_012123931.1:3092273-3093890 GCF_000951035.1 Colobus angolensis palliatus | reverse complement strand
CCACGCCCGGCTAATTTTTTGTATCTTTAGTAGAGACGGGGTTTCACCATGTTGGCCAGGCCCGTCTCAAACTCCTGACCTCAGGTGATCTGCCTATCTTGGCCTCCCAAAGTGCTGGGATTACAGGCGTGAGCCACTGCACCCAGCCTGCTACTCTTGTTAGTTATGAAAATGTAATAAAATGTTCTAATTTATTTTTAAAATGTGAGGAGGGATAGGGGGCTCTCAAATGGGCTCCATAAAGAGCTCTGGAGCTAGCTTCCACCTCACGGCCAACCAGGGGTGTCTGTGCGCTAGCCTGCAGGTCTCCAACATGTCCAGCCCAGTTGTCTTGGAGATGGGGATGGGAAGTGGGCAGAGAGAAGCTCTTAATCCTTCTAACTTCCTTGGAAATGTCCTTGGAGCCTAGTAACATTGTACTTAACAGTAAATCTTTGCCTTCTGCATAGAGACTCTTTGTCTTAACCCTCTGGGACTGCTGGCTCTGAGGCAGTTACTGTTGTCTAGATCAAGTTTCTGTCTGTACACGTCTTTCTTTCTAGCTGGCAGAGACACCATTTATGTGTGTGTCCCACTCCTCCCAGGGGCTCAGGAAAACCATTCCATTCTACCCAGCTCAAGGGGTAAATCCTGATTGGTGTAGGATAGTCTTCTTTGCAGAGATTGGTTTAGGAGCTGGCATGTGAATCAGTGAGATTTGAGAAAAGAGTGGGGAGGGAGACTGTATTAGTACTTTCCTGCCACTGTAACAAAATACCTTAGACTGGAGAGTTCAGAGACAGCATAACTGTACTGCTCACAGCTACAGAAGCTGGAAGTCCAAAATTAGGGCACCAGCAGATTCAGTGTCTGATGAGAGCTTAGTCTCTGCTTCCAAGATGGGACCTTGTTGCTGCATCCTCTGGAGGGGACGAATGTTGTGTCCTCCCATAACACAAAAGATGAAAAGGCAAAAAGAGATGAATGCTGTTTCTTCATGGCGCAGAAGGTGGAAGGGCAAAAGGAAGAAATGCAAGCTAGTTCCCACCTGCCCTTTTGTAAGACACTAATCCCATCTGTGAGGACAGAGCCCTGGTGGCCTAATCATCTCCTAAAGGCTCTACCTCTTGATACAGCTGCACTGGGGATTCAGTTTCAACATGAATTTTGGAGGAGGCACAAACACTCGCACCATAGCAGAGTCTTCTGGGAAATGTTTCCTTGCTCTTAAAAAGGGCTCCAAGGGCTAGGCATCCTTCCTCTCACAGAGGATATTGTTTCTGGATATGACGCCTGGACCTGTGGCAGCTCTCCTGAGACAATACCCAGGGCCCTTCCTAGGACAGACCAAGCCAGTAAGCATGGGAGAGGAAAGACAGGAAGAACTTGAGCCTGACACTGCTGCTGAGTCACAAATTAGCCCATTCTGGAGCTGCCCTCACCTCCCCGCTTCCTGCTGTATGAATTAATAAACTTTCCTTATTGTTTTTTTTGTTTTGTTTTGTTTTTGAGATGGAGTTTCACTCTTGTTGCCCAGGCTCATCTCCTTGCTGCCTGTTGTATGAATTTATAAACTTTCCTTTTTTTTTTTTTTCTGAGATAGAGTTTCACTCTTGTTGCCCAGGCTGGAGTGCAGTG
>NW_012123931.1:3089254-3090988 GCF_000951035.1 Colobus angolensis palliatus | reverse complement strand
AGTGTCGCGATCTCGGCTCACTGCAAGCTCTGCCTCCCGGGTTCACGCCATTCTCTTGCCTCAGCCTCCCGAGTAGCTAGTTCTACAGGTGCATGCCACTGCTCCGGGCTAATGTTTTGTATTTTTAGTAGAGATAGGGTTTCACCGTGTTAACCAGCATGGTCTGGATCTCCTGACCTTGTGATCTGCCTGCCTTGGCCTCCCAAAGTGCTGGGATTACAGGTGTAAGTCACCATGCCCAGCCTGTAAAATCTTTATGTAGAAAATTATAGCACCTTACTGAAAGGCAACAAGAAAAACAATTGAAGAGCAACACCATGTTCAAGGATAGAAAGACCCAAAGCTGTAAAGCTGTTATTTCTCCCCAAATTGATCTATAGCTTTAATACTGTTTCCATCAAATCACAACAAAACTTTTCCCACATTTCACCAAAAAAAAAAAAAAATTAGTGCCTAGATCCAATACATCAATTAGGAGGACAAAAAATGCAATGGAAAAATGTTTAAAAATATGAACAGGTGCTGGATGCGGCGACTCACGCCTGTTAATTCCAGCACTTTGGGAGGCCAAGGCAGGCAATCACTTGAGGTCAAGAGTTCAAGACCAGCCTGGGTACCATGGTGAAACCCCATCTCTACTAAAAATATAAAAGTTAGCCGGGCATGGTGGCAGGCCTCTGTAATCACAGCTCCTCAGGAGGCTGAGGTAGGAGAATCACTTGAACCCAGGAGGTGGAGGTTGCAATGAGCTGAGATCACACCATTGCACTCCAGCCTGGGTGACAGACTGAGACTCTGTCTCAAAAAAACAAAACAAAACCATAAAGAGGTATTTCACAGAAAACACAAATGACCCATTAAATATATGAAAATATACTCACCTTCATTAGTAAAAAGGGGAAATGTAAATACAATCACAAATTTTCATTTCATGCCCATTAGTTTGGAAAAAATTAGAAGATTGACAAAACGCTGGTGAAATGTAACGATTAAACTGCAGTGGGACTAGAGGTGAGTACACTCACTTTGAAGAAGAGTCTTGCATTATTTGGTAAAAGTGAACATTCGCAAACCCTGAGACCCAGCAGTTCTACTCCTATAGACATGGATGGAATAGTCACAGAGCACTGTTTATTAGATCAAAAACAAAATAGCCCAAATACCCATGACAGTAGAGTGAATAAATGAATTGTGGTTCAGTCACACAATATAATCCTATATTGTAGTGAAACAGAAAACTGTAGCTCCATGCATTAACATGGATGTAGCTGATGATATTTTCCAAACGGCTGCCACCACACAGCCCATCTCAAATGCTCTTCTCACCTTTTGAGATGCCAGTGACATATTACATCTTTCTTGTAGTCCCACAGGCCCCTGAAACTGTTTTTCTCCCCCCTGCCGTCTATTTTCTCTCTGGTTCAGTTTCAGTCTATTTTCTCTGTGGTTCCAATCGGGTCATTTCTATTCTGTGTTTCATTTCACGGATTCGTTCTTCTGTCCTCCCATTCTTCTGTTGAGCATATCCACTGAGCTTTAAAATTTCAGTCATTGTCTTTTTCAGTTTGAGCATTTCCATTTGGTAGTGCATATGTTAATTAGCTTGATTTAGCCATTTCATAAAGTCTACATTTATCAAAACATCGTTTGTATACCATAAATATATAATTTTTGTTTGTCAACAAAAATAATAAAATTTCTATTTGGTTCTTCTCTCTCTCTCTCTCTCTCTCT
>NW_012123931.1:3085868-3087214 GCF_000951035.1 Colobus angolensis palliatus | reverse complement strand
TCGACCTCCAGTAGCTGGGACTACAGGTGTGCAGCACCACTCCTGGCCAATTATTTATTTTTTGTAGAGATGTGGTCTAATATGTTGCTCACGTGGTCTTGAATTTCTGGCCTCAAGCAATCCTCCCAAAGTGCTGGGACTAGAGGCATGGGCCACCACGCCAGCCTCCTCAAGTATTTCTTATAGTGCAGATGTGCACTAGTAACAAAGCAAATTCTTGCCGCTTTTGTCTGTCTGACAACATGTTTCTTTTACTTTATTTTTTGAAGTGGGCATAGAATTGTAGCTTGGCAGGGTTTTTTTTAGCATTTTGTTTTATTTTTTATTTTATTTGTTTTTTTTTAAAGAGAGTCTGGCTCTGTTGCCTAGGTTGGAGTGCAGTGGCACAATCTCAGCTCACTGCAGCCTTGCCTTCTGGATTCAAGCGATTCTCGTGCCTCAGCCTCCTGAGTAGCTGAGATTACAGGTGTGTGCTGGCATGCCCAGCTAATTTTTGTATTTTTAGTAGAAATGGAGTTTTGCCATGTTGGCCAGGCTGGTCTCGAACTCCTAACCTCAAGTGATCTGCCTGTCTCAGCTTCCCAAAGTGTTGGGATCACATGCGTGAGCCACTGTACCCAGCCGTTTTTAGCATTTTAAAGATGTCATTTCATTATTTTCTGGCTTCCATAGTCTGCCATCAATTGTATTGTTGGTTATCTCTGTCTCTCTCTCTCTTTTAAAATATGATTTATTTTAAGACTTTCTACTTTGTCTTTGATTTTCAGCAATTTAACTGTGATGAGGCTAAGTGTACTTTATGCTTACTCTGCTTGGAGCTCATTGATATTCTTGAATCTATGGCTTGATGCCTTTCGTCATATTTGTGGAATTCTCAGTCATTATTTCCTTTTCTTTTCTTTTCTTTTTTTTTTTCGTTGAGGCAGAGCCTCACTCTGTCACCCAGGCTGAAGTGCAGTGGTGCAATCTTGGCTCACTGCAACCTCTGCCTCCTGAGTTTCAGTGATTCTTGTGCCTCAGCCTCCCAGGTAGCTAGGATTTACAGGCACGTGCCACCATGCCTGGCTAATTGTATTTTTAGTCGAGACAGGGTTTCACTATTTCTGCCAGAATGGTCTTGAACTCCTGACGTCAGGTGATCTGCCCTCCTTGGCCTCCCAAAGTGTTGGAATTACAGGGATGAGTCACTGTGCCCAGCCTTTTTTTTCTTTTCTTTTCTTCTTTCTTTTCTTTCCTTTCTTTCCTTTCTCCTTCCTTCCTTCCTCCCTCCCTCCCTCCCTCCTTCTCTCCCTCTCTTCTTCTCTCTCTCTTCCTTCCTCCCTCCCTCCCTCTCTCTCTCCCTCTCT
>NW_012123931.1:3081422-3084115 GCF_000951035.1 Colobus angolensis palliatus | reverse complement strand
TTTTTGTATTTTTAGTAGAGACGGGGTTTCAGCATATTGGCCAGGCTGGTCTCGAACTCCTGACCTTGTGATCCGCCTGCCTAGGCCTCCCAAAGTGCTGGGATTATAGGCATGAGCCACCGCACCTGGCCAGATATTTGCTTTGTTGGCTCATTGAGACTATGACTTCCTGCTTGGTCCACTTCCTTGCACCTGAGTTTGGGAAATGGCTTCATGGAAAAAGCAATTAAATGTGAGGCTTGTCCAGGTGAGGTGGCTCGTGCTTGGGGGACAGAGCGAGACCCTGTCTCACACACACACAAAAAAAGTGAGGCTCACCTCATGTGCACTCCTTCTCCAATGATCATAACCCTGCATTGGCTGCTGTGCAGTGCCTACAAACTGTTGTTGGATATTCTATTTTGCCCAGTATTTATGGTTGTTTACCATGGTAGGGTAAATCTAAGATCAATGAGTCTGCAATGGCTGGAATCAGGTTTCTCCCTCAGGGGTTTGAATGGTTGAGGCTAAGTTGAAAGGGTGTGTTTCAGAGTGACCACAAAGCTGTCTGGACTCTGAGGTCATGCCCAGGAAGCTGAGAGATGAGGAAATGGAAAAAATGAGTTTGCGGAAGCTGGGAAGACAAGAAAAACCTTAACAAATGCGGGGTGGTTGTGGGGTGTTTGTGAGGGAAGGGAGCGGATGCTGAGAGAGCTCAGGAAGTGTCATAGGACCATTCACCACGCCCTGTTGTCCTGACCCCATAGTGCCCACACCCAGTACCACTCTCCAGCCCCAGGGTCCATGCCTGGACAAGGTCCAGATCCTACTCTTGGAGTCCTGTGAGGGCCTGTCTCCCTTACTGATTATAATCCCCCAGACTCAAGGGAACCCGAGGGACCTGCTGATCTGGCAACCAAAAGGACTCAACCTCCCACCTCCCCAACGGGTAAAGAAACCAAGGCACAGAGAGGTTAGGTTCCCTTCTGAGGGCTGCATAGGAATAAGTTGTACAGCCAGGATAAATACCCACATACTGTAAACTCCTGAGCCTGAGCTCTTAACAAATAGGTTCTCCTACCTCCCATGAACAAGCATAATCCAGTTTCTTCTCATGAAAGAAAATCGTCTGGACCCAAGCCCCCAAGGCATCCCATGAGCTCAAGTAGCCTGTGCCCCCTGCACCCTTGGAAGGCATGAGCTTCCTTGGGCCTATACATGGAAGGCAAGGCTCTGAACAGGTAGCATAAGCTCTGGTTATGAACCCTGCTCTGTTAATGATTTGCTAGGGAACCCCAGGCAAGTCACCATTCCTTCTCTGAGCCTCAGTTTTCCCCAATACTTGTGAGGCTATTGTAAATTGATGATAAACCCATGTGGGCGGCTGGGCATGGTGGCTCATGCCTGTAATCCCAATACTTTGGGAGGCCGAGGCAGGTGGATCACTTGAGGTCAGGAGTTGGAGACCACCCTGGCCAACATGGTGAAACCCCGTCTCTACTAAAAATACAAAAATTAGCCAAGCCTATGATGCACATGTGTGGTCCCAGCTACTCGGGAGGCTGAGGCTTGAGAATTGCTTGAACCCAGGAGACGGAAGTTGCAGTGAGCTGAGATTACGCCACAGCACTCCAGCCTGGGTGACAGAGCAAGACTCTGCCTCAAAAAAAACAAAAACACAAAAACCCACGTGGGAAACAATCCTTGGGGCTCCCAGTGCCCAGCAGTGCCAGGCCTGTCACTGACCTTGCTCAAGGATGATTCACAGGGATGTCGTGGGTGGCCAGAGGGCCCCTTGCCTGCAGCAGCGAGAGCAGAATGGCTGGTGTGCCAAGCCTTGGGGCTCCAGTGGGCAACAGGAGAATTCTGTTAGTGCTGGGGAACGGAGGAAGGAAGCAAGAACAGCCTTCAGGCATGGGTCTCCCAGCCAGAGAGGCTGTAGGGGAGACCCCAGAAGAAGGATGGGGCAGCTGTCTTGGAACTAGCCATCACCCAAAGGAGCCCATATTCCATGTTTACCAGGAGTGCCAGGGTCCTCAATATTGTCCTCACTCGTGTTTATTTGCATTTTTTTGCTTATAATTTGTCATTTGGTGGGGTCTTATTTAATGCCACAGTCTCTACTTTTTCCTCCCTATTTGGGCACAGGGAGAGGTGGACCTTCAGCTAAGCCCTCCTTGGGGAATTTCATTTTAACTCTCAATATACCTTCAGACTCCATTAGACCCAATTTGAATTTTAATTTTTAACCAACCTTCCTTCCTTCCTTTCCTTCTTTCTTTCTTTTTTTTTTTGACAGGGTCTCACTCTGTCTCCCAGGCTGGAGTGCAATGGCACAATCTCAGCTCACTGCAACCTCTGCCTCCCAGGTTCAAGCCATCCTCCTGCCTCAGCCTCCTGAGTAGCTGGGACAACAGGTGTGTGCCACAACGCCTGGCTAATTTTTGTATTTTTTTGTATTTTTATTTTTAGTAGAGAGGGGGTTTTGTCATGTTGCTCAGGCTGGTCTTGAACTCTTGAGCTCAGTGATTTGCCTGCCTCGACCTCCCAAAGTGCTGGGATTACAGGCATGAGCCATCACGTTGAAGTTTGGCTGAAGTTTCTTTTTTGAGCAGTTCAAACTATTTATGAGGATTATTTTATTACTTTTATTTTTTCACGGAGGTCTCCCAAAACCAAAGAGAACTTTTACTTTTTTTTTTTTTTTTTTCCTG
>NW_012123931.1:3077596-3080789 GCF_000951035.1 Colobus angolensis palliatus | reverse complement strand
GAGCTTGCAGTGAGCCGAGATCACGCCACTGCACTCCAGCCTGGGCAACAGAGCAAGACTCCTTCTCAACAAAAAAAAAAAGAAAAAAATACAAAAATTAGTTGTGCATGGTGGCGCACCCCTGTACTCCCAGCTACTCAGGAGGCTGAGGTGGGAGGAATACTAAGCCTAGGAGGCAGAAGTTGCAGTGAGCCACTGCACCAGCCTAGATAACAGAGGTCTGCCTCAAAAAAAAAAAAAAAAAAAAAACTTATTTTATCTTGTAATTATCACATGGATCCACTGGATCATTTGTAAATCTAAAATATGTTATGAGATCTTCATGATCTTATTTTTCCTGTATCATAAAACATTTTGCTATGGTATTCTCTCAGGAACTATTTCATCATTACTCATCAATTATTCCCAACCATGCTTTGAAAAAAAGACTAAAATAGTAAGAAAACAGAAGAATGATGGAATTGCCTGAAAGGAATGACTGAATAGTGACATGAGTCATTGCTATTTCACCAATTTTCAGTTTTCTTATTGCCTTGTCCAAAGCATTAAACCACCTTTCAAGAAAGTGTAAAAAGTCCGGAGATATCATCTTTGTATTATTTTTTTAAGCTTTTATTGCACACAGTTAAGAATTCAGAATTGTTCGTTTTCCTACAAAGAGAAAAGAGAAGGAAACTGACAGAGGAAGACATTTCACAGCTATTAGAGGAATCAGTAGATGAATGCAACGAGAGAAACAGCAGCACTCTAGACTGTAATGATGAGGTAAAAGCATCCTACGAGCAGAATCTTCAGATGATGACATCATGGATGAATTTTCTCAAACCCAAGAATTGTGCCTATTTTCCCAGGGGTAGGGGAGAGCCAGAGAGGGATGGCTGTTTGCCCAGGGTCACTCAGCTCTTGCTCTGTCCTGTTGCTCAGAGATCTGTGACTGAGCCAGCCCCTCCTGTTGCATACAGTAGATGCTGCCCTTGCCGGATGGGACAGGGCTGGACCTTGAGGTGAAGAAGCAGTCCAGGTACCTGCTCCTGACTGCTAGCTCTTGGCCCACCTCACCTGCCACCTGTCCTTTGGCGTTGGGCTCCTGAGGCTGTGGTTTTCATCTGGGTGGTGACTCAGTGCCCACAGCCCGCCTTGCATGCAATCTTCCCCTCCCCTGGGCCTCACTGACTGCCCCAGCAAAAGGCAGCTGTGGTTTCCTCTGAAGCAGCAACCACGAACTGCCAAGCCCACCACCCCCCTTCGTGTCCTAGCCCCAACCTCAGGGCCTCAGCTGACGGACAGATGGGGAGGCCTCATAGGCCCATGGCACTTGGTGTTTACGACGAGCTTGGCCCTCACAGCATGAGTATGGAAAGTATTATCCCTATTCAATAGATGAGGAGAGTGAGGCCAACATGTGCGAGGGGCTTATTTCATTTATGCATTCATTTATTCAACAAGCGTCTCTCAACAACCCACTAAAACCCAGGATGGTAGACACAGAGACACCATGTCCAGATGTACCTCAGGAAGGACTGGCCCTGGCGGCGGGAGGGTCGCGGGTGCTTAGCTCTCCAGGGATTGCCCTCAGCTGCAGAGATTTGCCTCCTCCGCCTGGCCTCCCATGCCTTTCTCTGGGCAGCCTCATATCCAAGGACTAATCCAGCTGGGTACTAATTCAGGCCTGGCTATTTAAGCCTCGTGCAGAGTGGTGACACGTCATCTGGAGCTCCCAGTGAGACAGCAGAGGCTGGGGTTGGGCCTGTCTGGCAGCTCGACTTCTCCCTCTGCCCAATTTGGCCTCTTTGCCCTCCCTTCTCCAGGCACGGTCTGCAAGAGCTCTCCCTAACAGACATCCCTCACGGTAACTCCGAGTGCACATCCACTTCCCAAGGAACCCACTCCACAACACTCGGCTTTCAGAGAGCGGCCAGGCTCGTGGTACAGAGGCACGTAAACCACCGGGGTGGGGAGATATAGGCCCAGGGAGGCACAGCCACCAGGGCCCCGAAAGCTGGCTTTGGTTTTGTGGGGTGTGTGGGCCGTGGAGTTCAGCAGTGGGGCACAGCAGCAAGGCAAGGGCCCAAGCGCTTGTAAACCACAGCCCACACCCCCTTGGCTTGGAGAGGGGTCCCCACCTGTCTACCATGATTTTCTCAGACCCAGTCTGTTCTAACAAGCAGCCCCTACTCGGCTGGACCCTCTCCCAATTTCCCTCCCCAAATACATACTCTGACTGTGGGTCTAGATGCCTCCTACGTCCTGAGTGCCTTGTGACCAGGCAGCGGCAGCGGCAGAACCCTAGAACCGCCCAGAGGAACTGTGCTAGATCTGGGGGGCGTAGAAGGGAGAACAGGCCCTTCTGGGACCCCAAGATCCTGTGTGGGGAGCACATCTGGGTTCCAAACCCACAAAAGGAAATGTGACCAAGAAAGCAACCAATTGCCGACCCCGGCAGGGTTGGGCTGCACCCCCATACTGTGACTGTGCTGGCTACAGGCCCCTGGCGATGGGGAACTCACAGCCCTGTGCCCCTCCAACCAGAGGTCCCTGGGCTGGGCAACTTAAATAATTAGCGAGATCTTCCTTCCCTTAGGGTCCTCCTCTGGCCTCTGGAGCTATAGGGTCTGCTGTTCTTTGGTATCAGGAATCCACACGTGAGACCCCATTTGTCTCTTAAGTCACTGTAGGATCTTGGGCCTCAGTTCTCCATCTGCCTAGCAAGGGAGAGCGGAGAAGGGCCAGTCCTTCCACTTCCCGCCTGCCCTGACATTTTATGACTCAGTGATACACTGACACCTGCCCCCTTCTGTCTCCTTGCTTTCTCTCCTCCAAGTTGCCCAGCTCCAGCACCTTCCCTGCCCCTCCCTTGACCTTCCACCTCTCCTGGGCTGACAAGAGCTGAGGGTGGTCAGAAGTCGGCCCGGCTTCCCACCTGACACAGAGGACTGCTCGAAGGAGATGCTGGTCACTAAGAGCAGGGCAGCAGCTATAACAAGCCAGCATTCTGGAAGCTCCTGGAAATCATATTGGAGAATGCTGGCCTGGCAAGGGGTGAGGGGAAGGGTCTAGGGTGGGGAACAGTGATTTCTGTAGCAGGGGAGCCAGGACAAGTGCTGTCCACGCTGGAATGCTTCGTTCTGAGCAAGAATGACTCATTACAGACAACCCCTGCTCCGTGCTTATTACCATGGGCTGCCCAAACCCC
>NW_012123931.1:3069766-3071647 GCF_000951035.1 Colobus angolensis palliatus | reverse complement strand
GGGAATATTAGGCACAGTGGCTTACAACACTAATCCAGCACTTTGGGAGGCCAAGGCAGGAGGACAGATTGAGCCCAGGAGATTTGAGACAAGCCTGGGCAACACAGTAAGACCCTGTCTCTATAAAAAATTTGAAAGTTAGCTGGGCATGGTAGGGTGCGCCTGTAGTCCCGGCTACTTGGGCGGGTGAGGTAAGAGGATCACCTGTGCCCAGTAATTCAAGATTGCAGTGAGCTACAATTGGGCTACTGAGCTCCATCCTGGGTGACACAGTGTGACCTTGTCTCTGAAAAATATAATAATAAAAATTTTAAAAGTGGGAATTTTTACTTCTGTCCTGCCTTTGAGATAGAGTCTTGCTCTGAGTCACCAACATGCAAGTTAATATTTCACAAAGCACCAAGAACCCTTGTCAATACCTGCCTCCCAAGATTATGATAGGAGTGAAAATGCACTTCATGAGACAGCGGAAAAAATGGGGAGGGGTTGTTTGCTCACTTTCCAAAGGAGAATTGCTTCAGACAGGAAAATCTCAAAAGGAAACAGCCTTATTGTTGTCATGGTTTCTCCTCACAGGTCTTTAGGTCAGTTTTTATTCCCCAAAATAATGTGTACAGAGTATTTACAGTCAGAGAATGCTAAAGGATTACAACAAAAATAGCACGCTTTTTACCCCACGTCAGCCTGCTCACCAAAGGCAACCATTTCAACTTATTCAGTTGTTTCTTCTGGTTTTTACTTCCTAAATAAAGCATTGATTTCAATTCTGGTTATCTCCCAAGAGGTCCAATTTAGATGCTGTCTCTAGGGCTCCCTATTGTGACAGAGGAGGTTCACTTACACTCTTTCTCTTCTCCTTTCAATATCATACCACCACAACTCTTGGTTACATTCACAGTCACTAAAAAGTGTTTATGGCTGAACCAACTAATATACTATCTTTTTTTTTTTTTGAGATGGAGTCTCACTCTGTTGCCCAGGCTGGAGTGTAGTGGCACGATCTCACTCCTCACTGCAAGCTCCGCCTCCTGGGTTCACGCCATTCTCCTGCCTCAGCCTCCCGAGTAGCTGGGACTACAGGTGCCTGCCACCACACCCAGCTAAGTTTTTGTATTTTTAGGAGAGATGGGGTTTCACCATGTTAGCCAGGATGGTCTCGATCTCCTGACCTCATGTTCCACTCGCCTCAGCCTCCCAAAGTGCTGGGATTACAGGCATGAGCCATCGCGCCCGGCCTATTGTATACATTATTAAGGGAGCTGGTGGCAAGGCGCTGGGGCCCAGTCTGTGACCAGCATCAGGGCTCAGTCTAGGACCACGTTCAGTGCTTTATCTAGGACCAGGACCAAGACTCATTCTGTGGCAGGATCAGGGCTTAGTGAGTGATCAGAATGATAGCTTAGTCTGTGACGAGCTTCTGGGCTCAGCCTATAGCTCACATTAAGGATCCTCTCCAGGTGGGGCTCAGAGCCAGGGACGTTGTGGAAAGTGTCTGAAGGCAAGGTGGGGTCAGCTGGGAGAGAGGGGCAAAGTGGAAGCATGAAGGTCAAGAGGTCCCTGGGCCTGAGGCCAGCTGTGTGAAAACAGGGCAGGGAGTCAGGACTCCAGCTCTGCCACTCACTGGCTGTGTGACTTTGGATCCAGAGTTACTTCCCTTTTTGAAGTCTATGTTGTCTTGTTTGTAAAATGGGAATATTAGGCTGGGCACGGCGACTCATGCTTGTAATCCCAGCACTTTGGGAGGCCGAGACAGGCAAATAATGAGGTCAAAAGATTGAGACCATCCTGACCAACATGGTGAAACCCCTTGTCTACTAAAAATACAAAAATTAAAGGCCGGATGCTGTGGCTCACGCCTGTAATCCCAGCACTTTGGGAGGC
>NW_012123931.1:3063083-3063525 GCF_000951035.1 Colobus angolensis palliatus | reverse complement strand
TTTTTTTTTCCTTGCGACACCATTTCTGGAGCCCTCAGTTCTTCTGCCTCCATCTGAGCCTGAAGCTTTTCAGATCAGCAGCACAGTCGTCATCCTTAGCCAGCATTCTGCAACGTGGCTGGGACTACAGGCGCCCACCCCCACGCCAAGCATGGCTTTCCTTTGCCAGCATTCTGCAACGTCATTTCTTCTCTTTCCTCTGGATCTCTGATTTTCCTGGATTCCATTTCTTCTTTCTTGGTTTATGCCCTTCTAGTGTGGAGCACATCCTCCAGCTCCTTCCTGACGAAGTTTTCATGGAAGACAATTTTTTTAACTTTGCATGTCTGAAAATGTCTATATTCTACCCTCACACTGGATTGATACTTTGGCTGGGTATATAATGCCTTTCCCTCAGCAACTTTAAGGCATTGTTTCATAAACTTCCAGTTTCTAATATTGC
>NW_012123931.1:3056525-3062793 GCF_000951035.1 Colobus angolensis palliatus | reverse complement strand
GACAGGGTCTCACTCTGTTGCCCAGGCTGGTGGGCAGTGGCACAATCACAGATCACTGCAGCCTCAACTTCCCAAGCTCAAGCAATCTGCCGCCCTCGGCCTCCTGAATAGCTGGGACTACAAGTATAGGCCACCACCCCCGCCTAATTTTTTAGTTTTTTGTAGAGATGGGCCTCACCATGTTGTCCAGGCTGTTCTTGAACTCCTAGGTTCAACAATCCTCCCACCTTCGCCTCCCCAAATGCTGGGATAACAGACATGAGTCACGGGGTCCTGCCAATCTTTAATTCCTTTAAACAAATGTTTTAGTTTTCAGAGCATATGTTTTACCTTTCTTTAAAAAAAAATTATTCCTGGAAGATCTGGGTCTCCGAATCCAGCTAGGATGGCTGTGGTTCCGCTACTGTTGTTTGGGGGTTTGTGGAGCACCGTGAGAACGTCCAATCTGGCTGTTACTTGTGGCTCTATGGTGAAGCTGCTCAAAATGCGCTACAATGTCCAACTGCACTCACACGATGTGCTCTATGGGTCAGGTAGTGGGCAGCAGTCAGTGACAGGTGTAACCTCCATGAATGAGAGCAACAGTTACTGGAGAATACGGGGTAAGATCACCACAGCTGGTGAGAAGGAAACACCCATCAAGTGCTGCCAGCCCATTCGGCTGACACATGTCAACACTGGCTGAAACCTCCACACCTTTCTGAAAACCAGGAAGTGAGTGCTTTTGGTGAGGAAGGTGAAGGTAGTCACCTGGATGACTGGACCATACTCTGTAATGGGCCCCACTGGGTGAGAGATGGTGAGGGTGGTTCAAACATTCTTCCACTGAGGAACCGCTGTCTGTCATAGGAGAACAATATGGTGGACCCATCAGTGGGCAAAAAGAGATGCATGGCCTGGCCTAGCCAGGCCAGAACAACAGCTGGAAAGCCATGGAAGGCATCTTCATGAGGCCCAGTGAGTTGTTGAAGGCAGAAGGCCACCATACAGAACTAGGAGTCTGGAGGCTCTGAGCCACTGTCACTATACAGTTTGTAGACATCTGTGCTGCTTCACCTTGGGATCCCTGACACAAGTTCCCTGGGAGTGGCCTTGTTACTACTGAGATGAAGACGTGCGATGGACAACAGTGGCTGTGCTCACAAGCTCCAGCCCTGCACATTTGAATTGGTTGCTCTCCCAGACTTGGGTCAGTTCTTGCTGAGTAGAGGACTTGCTGGTGACAGGGTGGATGCTTTTTATTCACTGATAAGACACACTGAGGGGACATCCCTTTTAGCTGGGAAACTTCTAGTCCTCAGGCTGGAGTGCAGTGGTGCAACGTCCGCCTCTTAGGTTCAAGCAATTCTCCTTCCTCAGCCTCCCAAGTAGCTGGGATTACAGGCACCCACCACCACACCCAGCTGATTTTTGTATTTTTAGTAGAGACAGGATTTCACCATGTTGGCTAGGGCTGGTCTCTAACTCCTGAGCTCAAGTGATCCACCCTCCTCGGCCTCCCAAAGTGATGGGATTACAGGTGTGAGCTGCCATGTCTGGCCTCCAAAATGATTTTTTTTTTGTAAATAATTTTATTATTAGCCTCTGTGTTATTTATTAGGTGTGTCATTTCATGATCTGCTTTATCCTTGAGTCCTAAGACTCTTTTCAGATGCTGGGAACCTTCAACGTGGGGCCTTTTAAGAGCTTTACTTGCATCCAAATCTTTCTTTTTCTACTTTCATTTCTCCTCAGGTACCTCATTTTTAATAGATTTCTGACTAATTATGGCCAAAGACTCTCAAAGAATATAACATAATAAACAGCCAATTGTATTCCTAAGTTGTTGGGGTGATCAGACCCAACACCAGGCCGTGGGGGCTATGAAGTCCGTCGGAATCAAAGGAATGAGAAAAGACAAGAGAGAAAGTGGGACCAAGGGGCCAAAGCTAGGTTGGAGGCTGTGAAGGCCCCAAGCTCTGGGAGCCCACACTATTTATTGATGATCAAACAAAGAAACAGGTGGTAAGGATGTAGGGGTTGAAAGGAAGCAGTTTATCAAGTGAATGAGCTACAGCTGTGATGGTTTAGCATTTTCTTTGAAACATATGGCTACTTGGGATAATGGGAGTGCTACAAGCAAGGAGCCAGCAAATCTAGACACATTCCAAAGGCCAGGAGGGGTTTTAGACCCTGGACCCTGGACATGTTCCAAGCCCTGCCTCAGCTTCTCTCCCAACACTTAGTATTTTATTCTTTTTGATGCTATTGTATATATAATTATTTTCTTAATTTCATTTTCATATTGTTCATTGCTAGCATAAAGAAATGTGGTTGACTTTTATATGTTGATATTATACTCCTCAAACTGATTGAATTCATTCGTTCTAGTAGCTGTTTTTAGTGGATTCCTTAGGATTTTCTCTTTCAAGATCATATGCTCTGCAAATAGAGATAGCTTTACTTCCTCCATCCAAATTTCAGTGAGATTTGAAATTAAATTTTAGTTGCCCTGGCTAACTGTTCTGATTGAATCTCCAGTACAATGTTGAATAAAAGTGGTGAGAGTGGACATCCTTCTCTGGCTCCTGATCTTAGGAGGAGGTTTCAGTTTTTCACCATTAAGTATGAAGTTGGTGTTGGGTTTTTCATAGGTGAACCTTAACAGGTTGAGGAAGTTCCCTTCTACTCCTAGTTTGCTGAATGTCTTTATCATAAAAGAGTGTTGAATTTTGTCAAATTCTGTTTCTGCATCATTGAAAGGATCTTGTGGTTTTCTTCCTTATTCTGCTAATATGGTGCATTGAATTGATTCATTTTCGTAAGACCAGCCAAACTTGCATTCTTGGGAAAAATTCCACTTGGTCAATCTTATTCATATGTTGCTGGATTCAGTTAGATAGTATTTTGTTAAAGATTTCTATATCTATATTGACAAGGGATATTGGTCTGTAGAATTTTTGCTTCTGTTTTTGTTATGATGTCTCTCTGATTTTTTTTTTTTTTTTTTTTTTGAGAGGGAGTCTGGCTCTGTCGCCCAGGCTGGAGTGCAGTGGCCGGATCTCAGATCACTGCAAGCTCCGCCTCGTGGGTTTATGCCATTCTCCTGCCTCAGCCTCCCCAGTAGCTGGGACTACAGGCGCCAGCCACCTCGCCCGGCTAGCTTTTTGTATTTTTTAGTAGAGACAGGGTTTCACCGTGTTAGCCAGGATGGTCTCGAACTCCTGACCTCGTGATCTGCCCGTCTCGGCCTCCCAAAGTGCTGGGATTACAGGCTTGAGCCACCGCGCCCGGCCTGATGTCTCTCTGATTTTGGTATCAGAATAATAACTGGCCTCATAGAGTAAGTTGGAAAGTATTCTTTCCTCTTCTAATTTTTGGAAGACTTTATGGAGAATTGGAGTTCATTCTTCTTCAACTGTTTTAAAATTCACTAGTGAAATCATCCCTATTTTTTTCTTTGTGAGAGTTTTTTGATCATATATATTGATCTTGCACACTGTGACCCTGCTACATTTGCTTATTAGTTCTACTAGTTCTTAAAGTGCATTCCACAGGGCCAGGTGTGGTGGCTCACACCTGTAATCCCAGCACTTTGAGAGGCTGAGGTGGGAGGATCTCTTGAGCTCAGGAGTTCAAGACCAGCCTGGGCAGTATAGTGAGACCCTCATCTCTAGAAAAATTAAATGAAATATACTCCATAGAATTATCTATATACATATCTTCTGCAATTAAAGACATTTTTACTTATTATTTTCCAACCTACATGCCTTTGTTTTCTTTTCCTTCCCTGATTTCACTGGCTTGAAATTCCAGGGTAATGTTGAATAGGAGTGGGGAGAGAGAATGTCCTTGTCTTTTTAATTATCTTAGGAGAAAAACATTCAGTCTGCACCATTAAGTATTAAGTTAGCCATAGTTTCTTGGTAAATAGTCTATTTGAAGTCCCCTTTTTTATTGCTGATTTTGGTAATTTGTGTATTCTTTGTTTTTTTCTTGGTCTCTATTAAAGCTTGTCAATTTTGTTGATCATTAACAACAACAACAACAGCAACAACAAAACTTTTGGGTCAGGCGCGGTGGCTTACGCATGTAGCCCCAGGACTTTGGGAAGCTGAGGCAGGCGGATCACAAGATCAAGAGATTGAGACCATTCTGGCCAACATGGTGAAACCACGTCTCCACCAAAAATACAAAAATTAGCTGGGCGTGGTGGCGGGCACCTATAGTCCCAGCTACTCGGGAGGCTGAGGCAGGAGAATCACTTGAACCTGGGAGAGGGAGGTTGTAATGAGCCGAGATTGCGTTGCTGCACTCCAGCCTGGCGACAGAGTGAGACTTCATCTCAAAAACAAATGAAAACAAAAGACTGAGCTCCGTGACTCACGCCTGTAATCCTAGCACTTTGGGAGGCTGAGGCGGGTAGATCACGAGATCAGGAGATCAACACCATCCTGGCTAACATGGTGAAACCCCGTCTCTACTAAAAACACAAAAAAAATTAGCCAGACGTGGTGGCAGGCGCCTGTAGTCCCAGCTAATTCGGAGGCTGAGGCAACGCGCGCCACTGCACTCCAGTCTGGGAGACAGAGTGAGACTCTGTCTCAAAAAAACACAGAACAAAAAAACCCAACTTTTGGTTTTATTAATTTTCTCTGTTGTTGTTTTTTTTCTATTTCATTGATTTCTGCTCTAATCTTTGTTATTTCCTTCTTACTTTGAGTTTGATTTTCTTTTTTGAACTACTTGAGGTGGAGGCTTAGATTATTGATATTTGATTTTTCTCCCATTGCAGCATAAGCATTTCAATTATTTAAATTACAAATTTCCTTCTAAGGCTGGGCACAGTCACTCACGTCTGTAATCCCAGCACTTTGGGAGGCCTAGGCAGGCAAATCACCTGAGGTCAGGAGTTCAAGACTAGCCTGGTCAACATGGTGAAATCCCGCCTCTACTAAAAACACAAAAATTACCCAGGAGTGATGGTGTGCACCTGTAATCCCAGCTACTCGAGGATGTGGCAGGAGAATCGCTGGAACTCGGGAAGCAGAGGTTGCAGTGAGCTGAGATCATGCCACTGCACTCTAGCCTGGGTGACAGAGCAGATCTCTTGACTGGTCTCGAACTCCTGGCCTCAAGTGATCTGCCCACCTTGGTCTCCCAAAGTGTTTGGATTACAGGTGTGAGCCACCACACCTGACACCCTGTTGGGATTTTGACTGGTATTGCATTAACTCTATTGATTGCATTGGGAAGACTTTATCACATAACCATACTGATTTTTCTACTTTATAAACGTTTATGTAGATATTTTTTAGTTTCTCTCATCAGTTTTTGTTTTGTTTTCAGCATACTCCTCTTGCACATGTTTCATTAGATTTATACAAAGTGTGAATCTGTTTCTTATGCAATTCTAAATGGTACTTTTCAAAATTTCCGATTTATTTGTGTATTGCTAATCTATAGGAATACAACTGATTTTTTTTTCTTCTACAAATGTCTGAGGTAGGAAAACAATGCTGCCCAGCTTGTGGCAGCCCTGATAATCCTCTAAGGTTGGTCTTGGCCTCCAGCCCTGACTGAGGAGAAAAGGGGCCACCCATAGCCCCACTGGCACAATTGATTTTTCTGTGTTGATGTTGACCTCATATTCCATAACTTTGCTTAACTCATTTATTTATTATAGGAGCTTTTTGTAGATTCTTTGTGCTTTTCGGTAAAGACAATTATGTGTTCTGCTAACAGAAATAGGTTTGTTTCTTCTTTGCCAGTCTGTAGGCCTTTTATTTGTTTTTCTTGACTTCTTGCACTGATTAGGGCTTCTAGTAAAATACTGGATGGGTATGTTAAGAGGGGGTATCCTTGCTTCTTCCTGAACTTAGAGTGAAAGAATTCAGTTTCTTACCATAAAATATGACAGTAGATGTAGGGTTTTTGTGAATGTCTATCATTGAGTTGAGGAATTCCTTTTAATTCTTAGTTTGCTGAGAGGTTTTTATCAGGAATAAATGTTGAATTTCTTCCATGTCTTTTTTTTTTTTTTTGAGATGGAGTCTCGCTCTATCACCCAGGCTGGAGTGCAGTGGCACAGTCTTGGCTCACTGCAAGCTCCACCTCCCGGGTTCACCCCATTCTCCTGCCTCAACCTCCCAAGTAGCTGGAACTACAGGAGCCCACCACCACGCCCGGATAATTTTTTTGTATTTTTAGTAGAGACGGGGTTTCACTGTGTTAGCCAGGATGGTCTCGATCTCCTGACCTCGTGATCTGCCCGTCTCGGCCTCCCAAA
>NW_012123931.1:3056036-3056475 GCF_000951035.1 Colobus angolensis palliatus | reverse complement strand
TTCAGATGAGGTCTTGCTCTGTTGCCCAGGTTGGAGTGCAGTGGCACCATCTCGGTTCACTGCAACCTCCACCTCTCGAGTTCAAGTGATTATCCTGCCTCAGCCTCCCAAGTAGCTGGAATCACAGGCACACATCACCACACTTGGCTAAGTTTTGTATTTTTAGTACAGATGGGGTTTCACCATGTTGGCCAGGCTGGTCTCAAACTCTTAACTTCAAGTGATCCACCCATTTGGCTTCCCAAAGTGCTGGGATTACAGCTGTGAGCCACCGTGCTTGGCCCGTTTTACAGTTCTTTAAACATGTTAACATATTTTTTTTTCAGCTGGGATTATCCCAGCACTTTGGGAGGCTGAGGTGGGTGGATCACCTGAGATCGGGAGTTCGAAACCAGCCTAACCAACATGGAGAAACCCCGTCTCTACTAAAAATACAAAA
>NW_012123931.1:3048927-3055351 GCF_000951035.1 Colobus angolensis palliatus | reverse complement strand
CTAAAAAGAAGTATGTAGCCTCTTACTGTGATTACTTCAATATATGATTCATTACAAATTCTGGTGTTCTCTTTTTAGTTTTTCTTTGTGTGTATATGTGTGTGTGTGTGTATATATATAGTTTGTTTGTTTTAGAGAGAGAGATGGGGTCTCACTATATTGCCCAGGTTGGTCTCAAACTCCTGGGCTCAAACGATCCTCCCGCCCAGGCCTCCCAGAGTGCTGGGACTATAGCCGAGTGCCGGGCCTGAAACACTTAATTTTCTGTCTTGCATCTCATCATTCTATTTTATGCAGTATTTGTGGGTCTCATCTTGTTATTCGTTGTTTCTGCTGACTCATGCTCTTGTGGTTTGTTTCTTTTTGAGTTTATTGATGTTTAATTATGAGCTTATGTTCCTTGAAATTCTTTGTGGGAAGTCTTTGAATCTGTATTTAAAACATATTCTTCCAGAAAGGATTTTTGTTTGCTTTTGCCAGGCGCCTAGGGGTACTTCCAACTCAGATCCACTTAAAAATTGTTTTTGGCTTAGTGTTTTTCCAGTCACATAGGGAATATGATGATGGGCTTTCCTCTATGTGAATATTATCTTGTTATGCATTTTACTGGACTTCTTTTCAGCCCGTGTTGCCTCTCCAGCACAGCTAAGTGGATACAGCAAAGTCTTCTGTGGCTGAGTTGTTTTCTCCCCATTTCTCCCCTAGGGCACTGGCTTTTGAGAAGTCCCAAATTTGGGAGAGAAAAGAAATCTTTGATAACTACTTCCCAGGACCAGACCTCAGGTCTTTTCTTCTCTTTCCTCATTTTGGTTCCCCTAAAAGCAGAGCCTCAGACAAAGGTTTTTGTGTAATTAATTTTGGAAGTAATCCCAGGGAGAAAGAAAGAGGGAAGCCCAGGACAAGGTCACATTATCAAGGGGACCTGGGACCTCTGATAGGTGCTTGATTCCATAGGAATTCTTGATTCCATAGGATCTTCCAAGGAGTCTTAGGAAATGGGAGATACAAAAGACACACTGAGTATTTGCTTGTGTCACTCATTGGTCAAGAGTGGCCTCACAGACACGAACTCCCCTGAACTTGGGGTCCACGCGTGCATAAGGTTCCAGGGGATTCCAAGAGCATCTGCCCTGTGGGGTCAGTGAGACTCAGACAGGAAGGGAGGGGTGGGCCCCGTGTGCCCAAAGTGAGGTGGCACCTGCATGAGGCCCACAGAACACTCATCACCTCAGCAGTGGCCGGAATCAGAACTGGGGCCAAGCAGACTGAAGTGGTGCCTAGGAGGTGCCTGGCACACCGGCCATTTACAACCCAGGGCCTCGGGAAGCACAGACTCCAGTGCAGGCTCACCCTGATAGGGTCATGCTCTTGTTATTCTGGCTTCTGACTGATTCCCTGTTTAACACCTGTTCATCTGTGCTTTCACACACACGTTTTTGATATTTCATTCAGCATTTTTCGGAAGGGATTTCTCTATTCAACTAGTCTGCATATTTCCAGATAGAGAGATAAATGGTCATTGTTTTCAAATGTTTATATATGCTTTATTTTAAAATTATTATTATTATTTGAGATGGAGTCTCGCTCTGTCATCCAGGCGATAGTGCCACGATCTTGGCTCACTGCAACCTCCTCCTCCTGGGTTCAAGTGATTCTCCTTCCTCAGCCTCCCGAGTAACTAGGACTACAGGCACGTGCTACCACGCCCGGCTAATTTTCGTATTTTTAGTAGAGATAAGGTTTCGCTATGTTGGCCGGGCTGGTCTCAAACTCCTGACCTCAAGTGATCCTCCCACTTTGGCTTCCTAAAGTGCTGGAATTGCAGGCGTGAGCCACTGTGCCCGGCCTCAAAATATTTATATATACCTTAATATTCCTTTCGTTATTATTTGCTAAGTATTGAAACCAAGCATTGCTTTCTGGAGCCCCTTTGTGCCCTGTTTTGAAAAACAGGCCAGTCAATAATGACAGCAGCAACGCAGCAGCTCCCTGCTTTTGAACACCTACTATGTGGCCAACACCTGCTGTGGATTTATAGGTATTATGTCAGTGAATTCTCAAAACTACCCTAAAATAGTCACTCTGGTTCCCTTTTTTATTCTTCATATATTTTTTATTTTTAAAATTGAGACAAAGTTTTGCTATGTTGCCCAGGCTGATTTCGAATTCCTGTGCTCAAGTGATCCTCCCACTTCGGCTTCTGGTTCCTTTTTCCCAGGCACTGGTTCCCTTTTCATGGAAGAGGAAACCATGGCCTGGGAAGGGGCCAAGGCCACATAGCATTTAAGTCAAGCTTGTCTAACCCATGACCCAGAGGCCACATGCGACCCAGGGTGACTTTGAATGCAACCCAACACAAATTCGTAAACTTTCTTAAAACATTAGGAAAATTTTTTGCAATTTTTTTTTAAGCTCATCAGCTATCATTATTAGTGTTAGTGTATTTTATGTGTGGCCCAAGACCATTCTTCTTCTTCCAACGTGGCCCAGGGAAGCCAAAAGATTAGATACCCCTGATAAGTTGTTGAGCCAGGATTCTGTCCAAAGCTTCCCCACTTTCACTACATTGCATGCCTTTCTGTGGGAAAAAGCCTTCCCTTCTTCCCTAGTACTTCTCCCAAAACACACACTCATATAGAGTAGCACTTGAGATCCAGCGCCCCTTGGCAGCCGATTGCAGGGGGTAAGCTGAGCTCGGGGTTGCGGGGCAGTGGGGGGCAGTCAGCACACAGATTTTCCTATCCCCTCAGGAAACCTGCAAGGACCCCAGATAGGCCTTAGATGGCCAGTGTTGGCAAATCCTAATCGGGAGGCAAACTGGAAGAGCCTACTGCCGTTGCAGACTAGTTACTGTCCCTGCTGGAGCCCTGTGGAAGTGGGGAGAAATTCAGGCCCAAGGAAGGTACCAGGCCAGAGTCACCTGCCCCCTAGTACCCTAGCCTGGGGGCCACTCAGTGAGCATATCAGTCTCCTTGGGTGATGTAGTCAAGGTAAAAAGCAAGTTGCAACCTGAAGGCTGGGCATTCCAGGTATAGGGCTCTTTCTGGTTAAAATGTGTGGGTACAGGGACTAGGGGAGGCTTGGGAGGGGCTGTCCCCAGAGTTTCTATGAGTGTGCATATACTTTGAAACACTTAGAACCTTATTGTCAGCATGGACAGACAGGGACCTTGGGGACAGAGGGACATTAAGGCCAATATCTTGTTTTACAGATCAGTAAACTGAGGTCCAGAGACCCGTGGCCTAGTGAAGGAGGTTCAAGTGCAGGCCTTCCTGACCACAGCACACTGCCAAGTCTCCTTCTCTAAACCACTGCATGTGTGCGTGTGAGTGGGCAACTGCACACCATCGTATATGTAAACGTGTTTTTGCATGGAGTACATGTGCTTTATGATGCACGGGTGAAGGCACAAAGGCGTGTGTATGTGGGGGCTGGGGGTTATATTAGCAGGCTGAGCAGACTGTAACAAGCGGACACACATCTCTCTTTTGGACCAACCCATGTTTGGAGAAGACAAGAGCTTTCTCATGCACAGGAGCCAAGGGAGGAAAGTGACCCCAGGTTTAGGCGGTCTGAGTCGCCACAGACCGTGTGTAAGTCTGAAGATGCCTGGGGCCTTCGTAGTACCATTGCCTTTAGCCGCCCATGGCCACCTGCAACAACTGCCATCACCCTTAATGTGGACTGGAGCTGCACTGCTTAAGTCCCCAAGGCCCTGCGGGATGGCCAAAGATGTCTGTCCTCACCCCACTACCCTCTCAGTCTTCTTTGACCACTCTGGTCTCCCAACCTCAATGTCGACCCCACATCTGCAGGTGACATCACTGTCCATGTAGCTCTGTAAGTCTTCAAACTGGGAGTCAGCCTACCTCCCATCATCACTGACCTTCAGTCAATCCAGATGAAAAATGCCTCTGGGCATTTTGGGGACAGGAGATATAAGGAATGAGTCATAAATATCCTGTCATATAAAGTAGGATGCTATGAGAAACATTCCCGGGGTCATGTCAAAGACACAGGAGCCAACCTGAATATACTTTCACCAGCCAAAGGCAGGATTTTTTGAGCACCAGTAAGATTAATAACTGCAATGGATTGACACCAGTCAGACATGTTTAAATCCATCGATTCACATACATTTAAAAATAATTCATGTTTCTTTTTTTTTTTTTTGGAGACAGAGTCTTGCTCTGTCGTGGCCCAGGCTGGAGCGCAGTGGCCGGATCTCAGCTCACTGCAAGCTCCGCCTTCCGGGTTTACGCCATTCTCCTGCCTCAGCCTCTTGAGTAGCTGGGACTACAGGCGCCCGCCACCTCGCCCGGCTAGTTTTTTTTTTTTTTTTTTTTTAGTAGAGACGGGATTTCACCGTGTTAGCCAGGATGGTCTCGATCTCTTGCCCTCGTGATCCGCCCGTCTCGGCCTCCCAAAGTGCTGGGATTACAGGTTTGAGCCACCCCGCCCAGCCTAAAAATAACTCATTTTTCACCTTAGGGGGATGCTAGGTAGCTGGTAAATAAAGGGAAAGCATTAAATACTTGTTCTGTCTTTTGTATATGATCTATCTCTCAGGATAACTAAATAATCAATGAGGGCAAATTTCACTTTGTAGAAATGCGTAGGTTAATAAAAAAAGAAGAAACAATATAGTTACAATGTTACTATTTTGCAATTCCTCATGAATTTAGGTAATGATGATCCATGGCTGCAGATGTTGCAAAATGAGACACAAACCAGAAGTTAGGTGCTTCCTGATGGAAGCACGTATCACCATCTAGGAGGTGGTCTTGAAAAAAATAATTGGACCTGAATTTATTCAAGCCTCCATAACTAAATACAGAAGACAGAAGACATGTTAAATGGTACCACAGGGATGCAATCAACCAAATTCAGACTATGGGAAACTGTGAGGATAAACAACCCAGTTTACGGCTTGGTGCCATAGCTCACGCCTGTAATCCCAGCACTTTGGAAGGCCAAGGCTGGTGGGACACTTGAGGTCAGGAGTTCGAGACCAACCTGGCCAACATGGTGAAACCCTGTCTCTACTAAAAACACAAAAATTAGGCCAGGCACGGTGGCTCACTCCTGTAATTCCAGCACTTTGGGAGGCTGAGGCGGGCGGATCAGGAGGTCAGGAGATCGAGATCATCCTGGCAAACACGGTGAAACCCCGTCTCTATTAAAAATGCAAAAAATTAGACAGGTGTGGTGGCGGGCGCCTGTAGTCCCAGCTGCTCGGGAGGCTGAGGCAGGAGAATGGCGTGAGCCCGTAAGGCGGAGCTTGCAGTGGGTCGAGATTGTAGCACTGCACTCTAGCCTGGGCGACAGAGCGAGACTCCATCTCAAAAAAAAAAAAAAAAAAAAAAGACTCGAAAAAAAAAAAAAAAACAAACACCACAAAAATTAGCTGGGTGTGGTGGCGGGCACTTGTAATCCCAGCTACTCGGGAGGCTGAAGCTGGAGAATCACTTGAACCCGGGAGGCTAAGGTTTCAGTGAGCCGAGATCATGCCACTGCACTCCAGGCTGGGTGATAGCAAGACTCAGTCTCAAAAAAACAAAAAACAAAAAACAATTTCCTTAACAAAGCAGTGTTACAAAACAAAACGAGATGGAGGGGAAACTCGCAGGTTTAAGATTTATCAACCAAGCCCTATTTATAGACCTTATTTGTATATCAATTCAAACATCTGTTATAAAAACAAAATGATGGGCTGGGCGTGGTAGCTCACGCCTGTAATTCCAGCACTTTGGGAGGCCGAGGTGGGCGGATCACGAGATCAGGAGATGGAGACCATCCTGCCCAACATGGTGAAACCCCGTCTCTACTGAAAATGCAGAAATTAGCTGGGCGTGGTGGTGCGTGCCTGTAGTCCCAGCTACTCTGGAAGCTGAGGCACGAGAATTGCTGGAACCCAGCAGGCAGAGCTTGCAGTGAGCCGAGATCGCGCCACTGCACTCCAGCCTGGCGACAGAGGAGACTCCGTCTCAAAAAACAAAAAACAAAAAACAAAAACAAAAACAAAAAAAACGAAAATGGGGCCAGAAATGGTGACTCACACTTGTAATCCCAGCACTTTAGGAGGCTGATGCAGGTGGATCACTTGAGGCTAGGAGTTCCAGATTAGCCTGGGCAACAAAGTGAAACCTTGTCTCTACAGAAAATTTTTAAAAATTACCAGGCATGGTGGTGCACGCCTGTAGTTACAGCTGCTCAGGAGACTGAAGCAGGAGGATTACTTGAGCCTGGGAGTTTGAGGTTGCAGTGAACTCCTGAACCACTGAACTCCAGCCTGAGTGACGAAATGAGACCCTGTCTCAAGAAAAAAAAAATTATAGAAAACACCAACTGGATTATAATTTCCATTAATGACTTGTTATTGATTTTTATATGATCAAGTAGTGCCTGCTTGCTTTCTTTTCTT
>NW_012123931.1:3028342-3048149 GCF_000951035.1 Colobus angolensis palliatus | reverse complement strand
TTCCTTCCTTCCTTCCTTCCTTCCTTCCTTTCTTTCTTTCTTTCTTTCTTCTTTCTTTCTTTCTTTTCTTCTTTCTTTTACTTTTTCTTTTTTTTCAGGGTCTTATTCTGTCAACCAGACTGGAGTGCAAAGGGGAAATCTCAGCTCACTGCAGTCTTGACCACCCAGGCTTATTCATCTTCCCCCTTCACTTCAGCTTCCCAAGTAGCTGGGACTACAGGTATGTGCCACTATGTTTGGCTAATTTTTTTTTTTGTAAAGATGCGGTCTTGCTATGTTGCCCAGGCTGGTCTGGAACTCCTGAGCTCAAGTGATCCTCCTGCTTTGGCCTCCCAAAGTGCTGGGATTACAGACATAAGCCACTATGCCCAGCTAAAAATTTCTTACGTTTTAAAGCTATGTACAAAAATATTTACTGACCGGGCGCGGTGGCTCAAGCCTGTAATCCCAGCACTTTGGGAGCCTGAGGCAGGCGGATCATGACGTCAGGAGTTTGAGACCAGCCTGGCCAATATGATGAAACCCCATCTCTACTAAAAATACAAAAACTAGCCGGGTGTGGTGGCGTGCGCCTGTAGCTACTCAGGAGGATGAGGCAGAAGAATTGCTTGAACCTAGGAGGCGGGGGTTGCAGTAAACCGAGATCGTGCCACTGCACTCCAGCCTGGCAACAGAGTGAGACTCAGTCTCCAAAAAAAAAAAAAAAAATTTACAGATGAAATGATAAAATGTCTTGCATTTGCTTCAAAATAATCCAAGAGTTAAGGGAGGAGTCGGGGAGCACAAGATTGACCATGTGACAGGTACCCAGAGGTTCATTATATTATACTCTCTACTTTTGTATATATCTAAGGTTTTTCATAATAAAACCTTTTTAATGCTTCTGTATTAGACTGTTATTGCTACAGTGTAACTGCATGACAAATGACCCCCCAAATTCAGAAGCTTACCCACTGCAGAAAAGGCATTAAACTGCTGAGATGACTTGGTCATCTACATCAGCCAGCTTCAGTCATTGGCCACCCTCGTGCTGGCACAAAGGATATGTAAAGGAATTGACCACAGGTGGAGAGATGGAGGCTATGCATGGGCCCAGCAAACAGCATAGGTGCCCACTAACCAAGGTTGAGTAGCCGTTGCAGCTCATAAACGTCCAGTCTGCCAGCAACAGAGAGGAACACTGAATTCCCCATAGAGCGCCATTCCGTAAGGAGTCCTATTGCCTCCTTGGGGGCAAGTTAACTGTTTTGGGTCCCTTCTATCCTGCAAAGGCCAGTGAGTCATTATCATAGGATAATATCATATCTTTTTTTTTTTTTTGAGACAGAGTTTTGCTGTATAGCCAAGGCTAGAGTGCACTGGCATGATCTTGGCTCACTGCAACCTCCGCCTCCAAGGTTCAGGGTATTCTCATGCCTCAGCCTCTGGAGTATCTGGGATTACAGGCATGCGCCACCACACCTGGCTAATTTTTGTATTTTTAGTAGAGGTGGGGTTTTGCCATGTTGTCCAAGCTGGTCTTGAAACTCCCGGCCTCAAGTGATCGGCCCACCTCGGCCTCCCAAAGTGCTGGGATTACGGGCGCGAGCCACTGCCCCCAGGAATAGGGTAATGATAATATCTATTCCAAACAGTGTCTTAATTAAGTAATCCCAACCAGTAAGAAATAGAATCATTTCAATCACAAGACTCAAGTCACTCCAAAAAGATTATGCTAAGAGCTGCTGAGCACGTGTTCCTACAGCGACCCATACCAACATACTGATGAAGCTACAGCTCAGGTATTAGACTACTGTGCTCCCATCTAGGAAGTGACCCCCCAGGGATTCTTCACACTGTGCTTTCACCAGCACTCTGTACGTAAACTTAACCACCTCAGCACTCCCCCCTGCTTTTGGCATGTCTTCTGTGTTTGGATGTTGAGCATTGCTGGATGGAAAGCTTTGCTATCAGCGGAACAATGGTTGAGGCTGTAAAAGCCTACTAAGTGCCATTATAAAATGGGTCGTTGTGCTGTATAAAACAACCACCACAACAACTCAGAAGCTTCAAACAAAAGTCCTTTATTGTCCTGCTCATGGGTCTGTGGGTCAGCTGTACAATTCAGCTGAAATTGAATCGTACCTTGGTTGATCGAGGCTGGACTCCAAGCTACAGGCTGAGTTCGGGTCTGCTCTGCATGTCCCTCATTCTCCTGGGACCAGTGGTTAACCAGGGGATATGGCCTGTTCCTGGAGACTCATTTCTGGACCCAGAAGGAAGGAGCAACAGCTATATGGGGCATGTTCTTGTCATGGCAGATTACTGCAGCATGAGAAGGCATGTCCAACTGAGCAAGCACATTTCAAAACTTCTCGTGTCAGATTCATGAGTTTCCTACTGGCCAAAGCAAGTCACACGGCCAAACACAAAATCAAAAGGTGGGAAAGTATTCTCTGTCCACCATGGCAAGGGTGTGGGTGAATAATTATATTACAAGAGACAAATAATTCAATCTTTCACAGTCTTTGTGGATCCAAGGCACTGCCTTGGTTCATGCCCCAGCACTTCTCATCAGGACAAAAGAACATCCTGCTAGGAGACTTTCCTGCCACTAGCAGGGCCCCCACAAACATTGTGGCAGCTAGAGTGATTTTTTTTTTTTTTTTTTACTAGCTCTCCTCTAGTTTTGTTTGTTTGTGTGTGTGGTAAAAATAAATAAATAAATAAATAATATAAAATTTACCATCTTTTTTTTTTTGAGACAGAGTTTCGTCTTGTTGCCCAGGCTGGAATGCAATGGTGCAATCTTGGCTCACTGCAACCTACGCCTCCAAGGTTCAAGCGATTTTCCTGCCTCAGCCTCCTGAGTAACTGAGATTACAGGTGTGCGCCACCACGCCAGCTAATGTTTATATTTTTAGTTGAGACAGGATTTCACCATGTTAGCCAGGCTGGTCTCAAACTCCTGACCTCAGGTGATTCACCAGCTTCGGCTCCCAATGTGCTGGGATTATAGGTGTTAGCCATGCCTGGCTCACCTTTTTTTTTTTGGACAGAATCTCACTCTGTCGCCCAGGCTGGAGTACAGTGGTGTGAACTTGGCTCACTGCAACCTCTGCCTCCTGGGTTCAAGGGATTCTCTTGCATCAGCCTCCTGAACAGCTGGGACTACAGCCGTGTACCACCACACCTGGTTAATTTTCGTATTTTTAGTAGAGACAGGGTTTCACCATGTAGGCCAGGCTAGTCTCGAACTCCTGACCTCAAGTGGTCTGCCTGACTTGGCCTCCCAAAGTACCGGGATTACAGATGTGAGCCACTGTGCCTGGCCAAAATTTACCATCTTAACCATTTCTAAGTATACAGTTAAGTAGTGTTAGTTGTATTCGCATTGTTGTGTAAGAGCTCTCCAAAATATTTTTAGCTTGCAAAAGTGAAACTATACCCATGAAACTAACACCTCTGTATTTCCCTCTCCCCAGCCCCTGACAACCACTATTCTACTTTCTGTTTCTATGAATTTGACTACTATAGACACCTCATGTAAGTAGAATCACATAGAATCTGTCTTTTGGGGACTGGCTTATTTCACTTAGTAGGATGTTCTCAAGGTTCAAGCATGTTGTAGCATGTGTCAGAATTTCCTTCCTTTTTAAGGCTGAATAATAATTCCATTGTATGTATATACCTTATTTTCTTTATCCATTTGTCGATGGACGCTTGGGTTGCTTTTGACCTCTTGGCTATTATAAATAGTGCTGCTGTAAGCATAGTGTGGAAATACCTCCTTGAGATCCTGTTTTCAATTATTTTGGCTGTAAACCCAGAAGTGAGATGGTTGGGTCATAGGGTAGTTCTATTTTTAGTGTTTTAGGAACTGCCATATTGTAGCTGCCCCATTTTAGATTCCCACCAGCAGTGCAGAAGGGTTCCAGTTTTCACACATCCTTGCCAACACTTGTTACTTTCTATTATTTTATGCTAATTATCCTAATACGTGTCAATTTTTTTTTTTTTTGAGATGGAATTTCGCTCGTCACCCAGGTTGAAATGCAATGACGTGATCCCAGCTTACTGCAACCTCCACCTCCCAGGTTCAAGTGATTCTCCTGTCTCAGCCTCCTGAGTAGCTGGAATTACAGACATGTGCCACCACACCTGGCTAATTTTTTGTATTTTTAGTAGAGACAGGGGTTTTTACCATGTTGGCCAGGCTGGTCTCAAACTCCTGACCTCAGGTGATCCACCTGCCTCAGCCTCCCAAAGTGCTGGGATTACAGGTGTGAGCCACAATGCTGGGCCTCAATTTTTTAATTAAACTTTTTATTTTGAGATAATTATAAATGCACACGCATTATAAGAAATAATACAGGCCGGGCGTGGTGGCTCATACCTGTAATCCCAGTACTTTGGGAGGCTGAGGAGGGCGGACCATGAGGTCAGGAGATCGAGACCATCCTGGCTAACACATGAAGCCCCGACTCTACTAAAAATACAAAAAATTAGCTGGGTGTGGTGGTGGGCGCCTGTAGTCCCAGCTACTTGGGAGGGTGAAGCAGGAGAATGGTGTGAACCTGGGAGGCGGAGCTTGCAGTGAGCCGAAACCCTACCACTGTACTCCAGCCTGGGCGACAGAGTAAGACTCTGTCTCAAAAAAAAAAAAAAAAAAAAAAAAAGAAATAATACAGACAGATTCCATGTACTCTTCACCTGGTTTCTTCGTTTCCTCAGTGGCAACATCTTGTACAATAGTACAATATCCACAGCCAGGAAATTGATACTAATGCAATCCATAGATCTTGTTCAGATTCCAGCAGCTTACATATTCAGAGTGATATTTTAAACAAGCAAATCTGATCCTATCACTTACCTGCTTAAAACTTTTCCAAGGATGTTCATTACATCATTGTTTGAACTTGTTAAAAAATGAGAACCAACCTAAATGTCCAGCAACAGCAGGATGGTTGAATAGATTACATTGTGTTCATATAATAGGCACACAATCGAGCCAGGAAAACTATTGCAGCAGCCATACGTGTACTGATATGGGCTGGGTTCCATGGTCTGTTCTTTTCCTACCAAAAAGAGCCAGGTACAGAATTGTGAATACCTGGCTTGGCATGGTGGCGCACACCGTCATCCCAACATTTTGGGAGTCTGAGGCAGGCGGATCACCTGAGGTCGGGAGTTCTAGACCAGCCTGACTAACGTGGTGAAACCCTGTCTCTACTAAATACAAAAAATTAGCGGGGTGTGGTGGTGAGTGCCTGTAATCCCAACTACTTGGGAGGCTGAGGCAGGAGAATCCCTTGAACCCAGGAGGCAGAGGTTGCAGTGAGCCGAGATCATGCCATTGCACTCCAGCCTGGGCAACAAGTGCGAAACTCTTGTCTCAAAAAAAATAAAAAGGCCGGGCTTGGTGGCTCACGCCTGTAATCCCAGCACTTTGGAAGGCTGAGGCAGGTGGATCACGAGGTCAGGAGATTGAGACCATCCTGGAGAACATGGTGAAACCCCGTCTCTACTAAAAATACAAAAAAATTAGCCGGGTGTGGTGGCGGGCGCCTGTAATCCCAGCTTCTAGGGAGGCTGAGGCGGGAGAATGGCCTGAACCCGGGAGGCGGAGCTTGCAGTGAGTGGAGATTACGCCACTGCACTCCAGCCTGGGGGACAGAGCGAGACTCCATCTCAAAAAATAAAAAAAATAAAAAAAATAAAAATTGTGGATACTTTTTGGGTATAAAGGCATAGAATATAGGGAAGGGTATGTAGTACACTGGCCACAGTAGTTGTCTTAGCAGGCTGAGATTCTGTAGTGGGATGGAAAGTTAATTCATTCTGTTTTGCAGTGGTTCTCAAAGTTCTGGGTTTGAAGAACCCCTCAAAGTTCAGGATCTCTCTACACTAAAAATTACTCGGGTCCCCCAAAACACTTTCATTAATGAGGATTATCAGAAATTAAAGCTAAGAAATTTAAAAAATATTTACATATTAATTCATTTAGAAATAACAACAATAGGTCAGGCGAGGTGGCTCATGCCTATAATCCCAACACTTTGGGAGGCTGAGGCAGGCTGATCACTTGAACTCTGAAGTTCGAGACCAGCCTGGCCAACATAGTGAAACCCCATCTCTACAAAATATACAAAAGTTAGGTGTGGTGGCTCATGCCTATAATCCCAGCACTTTGGGAGGCCAAGACGGGTGGATCATGAGGTCATGAGATCGAGACCATTCTGGCTAACACAGTGAAACCCCGTCTCTACTAAAAATACACAAAATTAGCTGTGTGTGGTGTCACACGCTTGTAGTCCCAGCTACTCAGGAGGCTGAGGCAGGAGAATGGCGTGAGCCCGGAAGGCGGAGCTTGCAGTGAGCCGAGATGGCGTCACTGCACTCCAACCTGGGAGACAGAGCAAGACTCCATCTCAAAAAAAAAAAATTATATATATATACAAAATTAGTTGGATGTGGTGGCGGTGCGTGCTGGTAGTCCCAGCTACACAGGAGGCTGAGGCTGGAGAATCACTTGAGCCCAGGAAGCAGAGGTTGCAGTGAGCCAAGATTGTGAAAAAAAAAAGAAAGAAAAGAAATAACAATAAAGCAATTATATGTTAATATAAATAACAGTTTTGTAAAAAGTAACTATTCTTTCCAAAACAAAAACATTTAGTGAGAAAAATGACTTTGTTTTGCATTTTTGCAAATCTCTTTAATATCTGACTTAATTTAAAAATCTTCATTCTCATGTCTGTTTCTGCATTCAATCTATCAGAATATGTTGTTTTGGTTGGACTATGTGAAGCAAATTCATGTCAGTAAGATATGTAGTTAGAAAAAACAGACTTTTTAAATAGGCTTTTATGGGTATGATTTGATAGCACATCGAAACTGGACAAGCAGCAGTTTCTCAAACCGGTGTAGAATCTGAAACCATAGCAATGACATATTCATACTGGTACATTAAAACTCATTGTTCTGGCTGGGTGCTCGTGCCTGTAATCCCAGCACCTTGGGAGGCCGAGGCAGACATATTACATAAGGCGAGGAGTTTGAGACTAGACAGGCCAACAGGATGAAACCCTGTCTCTACTAAAAACTACAAAAAAAAATTAGCCGGGCAAGGTGGCGGGCACCTGTAGTCCCAGCTACTCGGGAGGCTGAGGCAGAAGAATGGCGTAAACCCAGGAGGCGGAGCTTGCAGTGAGCTGAGATCTGGCCACTGCACTCCAGCCTGGGCGACAGAGCGAGACTCCGTCTTAAAAAAAAAAAGACAGGGTCTCACTCTGTCACTCAGGCTAGAGTACAGTGGCTTGATCATAGCTCATTGCAACCTCAGATTCCTGAGTTCAAGCAATCCTCCTGCCTCAGTCTCAGTAGCTGGAACTACAGGTGTGTGCCACCACGCCTGGCTAACTTTTTTTTTTTTTTTAAATAAAGACAAGGTCTTGCTATGTTGCCCAGGCTGGCCTCCAACTCTTCGTCTCTAGTGATCCTCCCACCCCTACTTGCCAAAGTGTTGGGATTACAGGCGTGAGCCACTATACTTGGCTCTGTCTTGTACCTTAAATGAATCTTTTATGTGAGTGCAGTTTTGTAACATTATGCATTTGTCATTTGGAAAGTACTGATAGAGTTATGCAGATCATCCAATTTTGGACACATTTCATTAGACAATATTGAAAAATCACGTGTGTTAATATCACTACTAATCTAATAAGAAAATTGTTTAAATAAGGCTGGGGATGGTGACTCATGCCTGTAATCCTAGCACTTTGGGAGGCCGAGGTGGGTACATCACCTGAGGTCAGGAGTTCAAGACCAGCCTGATCAATATGGTGAAACCCCATCTCTACTAAAAATACAAAAATTAGCCGGGTGTGATGGCATGTGCCTGTAATCCCAGTTACTCGGGAGGCTGAGGCAGGAGAATCTCTTGAACCCGGGAAGTAGAGGTTGCAGTGAGCTGAGATTATGCCATTGCACTCCAGCCTGGGTGACAGAGCAAGACTCTATCTCACAAAAATTTAAAAAAAAGAAAAAAGAAAAAAAGTGTTTAAGTACTTGGAAGCTTGTTAAGCTCAATGCTGGATACACATTTTCCAAAATTCTAACTTGCTTGAAAGCCCAAATTGTATCATTGGCAACAAATGCTGCCAGTTGCTTTTTTGGAGTGACAGTTTCACTTTATTTATTGTTGAGAAATGTCTGCTAAATACTAGTCGGAATAACCGTAGTTTGTCAGTCTTTCCAGTAAAAATGATGTTCTATGAAAAAAGCAGCTAGTTTGGCTGACAGCTCAGACAATCACACAAGCGCTTGTCCTTAGAGAAGCCCATCATCCTCTGGTAAGCAGCAGCAGTACTTTCTACATACTCCTCCTTTCATCACACAAAATATCAAAGATAGAAAGATATGTACTACTCATAGATTGAGAGTTAATAAAAGTATTTTTTACTGTTCCATCAAGGTCATTTGTAAATGAAATGTTTTTAAATTGCAAATACATGGCAAAGAATACAACGCTAGCCTGGGCAACATACTGAGGCACCATCTCTACAAAAGTAAAAATTAGCTAGATGTGGTGGTATGTGCCTGTAGTTCCAGCTAACTGGAAACTGAGGTAGAAGGATCGCTTGAGCCCAGGATGTCAAGGCTGCAGTGTCAGGGAGGAAAGACATTTTCCCTGCACTCTTAGATTCATTGATTAGAGGTCTGTGAATTAAACTGACAAAGGACAGAATAACAGGAGAAAAGACACACAACTTTTATGAATATTTACATGCATGGGAGTTCACAGAAAAGAACTGGAACTCAAAGAAGTCATTAGACATGGAGACTTACACACTATTTTAACAAAGGAAAGAGGGTTTGGGCATCAAGGGTGACAAATTGTGGGGAAGTGGCTAGGAAATATATGGGAGAACAAATGGATGATAAAGGTTATTTTAGTAAGGTCTGTTTATGCAAAATCATCTTGGTATTCACAAAGGGAAATTTAAGCCCTGTATTTTGCAGCTAAGAGGAAAGCAGACAACTCATCCTGCAACTGTTGATTCCCAATTGCATTCCACTCAAAATAGTCCTTCTGCCAAAGTGGCTTATTTTGGCATGGCATGTTTTGATCCTCTCAGGCACTACTGCCTTAACTTGTGTTAAAGCAATGACAGGTTCACTTGCCATTGCTTTTGAGCAGTCAGTCAAATGACAACACATCATTTGAATGAAAAGGGCATAGAATATCTGAGTATTACTATAAACATAGTTTTGACCTTGCAGATCTCTAAGTATCTTGGGGACCTCCAGGGTCCATAGGCCATACTTTGACAACACTGCTATTCTGTATTGTGTTACTTGTTTGTTTGCTTTAACCAATAAATAATTTTTCTGAGACAGGATCTTGCTTTATTACCCAGACTGGGGTGCCCTGGCATAATCATAACTCACTACAGCCTGGACCTCCCAGGCTCAGTCAATCCTCCTGTCTCAACCTCCTGAGTAGCTGGGGCTACAGGCACATGCCACCACGCCCAGCTAATTTTTGTATTTTTTGTAGAGGTGGGGTTTCACCATGTTGCCCAGGCAGGTCTGAAACTCCTGGGCTCAAGTAATCCTCCCACCCAGCCTTGCAAAGTGTTGAGATTACAGGTGTGAGCCACCGCACCCAAATAAACAATTTTAAAGCACCCCTTTCATGGCTCCCCACTGCTGAGTGTAAAGTACAGACGCCTTGTTCTAAGACCCAAAGCCTTAAGTGATTGGCCTTTGCCTTTTTGCCACTGGCATGTCCTTGCTCTTTATCCAAACACAGGTCAAGCCACAGAAGTTAGTGGGATTCCCAGAACGTATTTGCGTGCGTTTCTGTCCCTGCATCCATCTCCATTTTCTCCCAAGCATTCTTTCATTCTTTAAGCCCAAGCCCCACAATCAATCTCCCTGACTCCTCCAAGAAAAGGCCATTGCGACCATGATTATTGAAGGGCTGCAGATACACAAGTGGGGTGGGACACACTACAACTCACCTAACATCCTCCCAGGGCTTACTCTGCCATAAGATCTCTGGTGCCAGACCTAAAAATGTGTGTGGAAGGAATGGGGGCAGCTGCTGGGGAGAGGGGAGGCCTGCCAGCAATTCTGGAATGCACTAAAAAAGACCACTTCCTTCTGTTGCCAAGGTCCTGACTCTCTCTATGCTTTAGGGCAAGGGTGTCTGGGGATGGTCCTTGTGAGGGGCGACTGGGGACCCTAGTGGGGCACTCTTAGGGCTGCCAGATAAAATATAGAAAGCTTAGTGAAAATTAGATTTAAGATAGCAAATACTCTTTTAGTCTAAGTATATCCCAAATATCGCATGGAACCTCCTCATCCTAAAATAAAATTCAATGTTTATCTGAAATTCAAATTTAATGGAATCCTGTATTGTTGTTTGGTAAATCTGGCAACCCCATGCAGGCCATTGCTATTCAGCTTGCTGAGCAAAGTGGCCCTGCTTCACTTACCTTGCCACCTACCAGACTTTCCCAGAGCTGGTCCTGGCTGCCTCCAGGCAGCACAGTCCACTGAAAGGAACCCTTTCCGTCCCAAAGCTGCCCAGAGTATGGGAACAGAGGCAAACTGAGTGCTTGGATGGATATGGCAGATTAGGCTATGCCTTTGGAGAACTAACTCCTCTCGGAGAAGGGGGCTCTGTCTCACAGCCAGGACCTTCTGGGGGTGCCTACGCAGAGATGCCCTCCTTCCTTGACCCACTTCTCCCCACTCCCTGCCGCTGCCCAGCCCTCTCTCTAACCTTCTTGAGTTGCTGTCTCTGCAACTCCCCTGCCAGGACTGGCTATCAATCCCTTCAGAAACTTAAGCCCAGTCCAGCCCCTGGGAGGCCTCCTGGGTGTCTGGGATTCCCCTGGTAGGATGCGTCTGGCCCTGAGGTTGGAGACAATGATGTGTTCTTCCTCCCAGCCAGTGGCTCCTCTACCAGCCACGCTGCTTTGCCTTTTCTCCTTTTAAGGACCTGAGGGCAAACTCTCCTTCCCTCTGGGAGGACTTCCTTTTTCCAAGGGTCCCAGAGGGGGGTGTGTCCTCTAGCTTGAGGCCCTTGCTTTCCTCCATTCTCATGACCTTGCCCCCTTCCCTGTGGAGGGTCTTGTTATGCTGAAGGCACCTTTCCCTCCTTCCGGGCTGGCGTTCTGGCGTCCCCACGGAAACCGAAAATGCCTCCTGCTGAACCATCTGGCCACATGGCTCCAATCTGCCCTCTCTCCCACCCCCGGTTTCTCCTCCTGGAAGGGGACCACAAGGAAGGAGGCTTAGGCAAGGCATCCCAGGCGTGCCTCAGTCCCTGAGGCATAATAATATGATCGTTGCTGCTTCACACCACTAAGCCTTGGGGTGTTTTGTTACATAACTGTAACTGGAATGTATTTGATCACAGGCTCCATCCTGCGCCAGGAGCAGCCTCGGGTTCGCATGTGTGGAAGCTGCAGAACGCCTGTACAAACTCTCTATACCCTCCCTATGTCCCTTTGTACAAACAGCCCCCATTGGCCATCCTTTGGGCCTGGAAGTGCATATCCTGCTGCCTCTGGGAAGCAACATGGGGTGGAGGTCAGCTCAGGTCTGGAAAGTGGGCTTGGGGTCTAGAAGGTCCTGGGCTTCACATGGGTTCAACCCTTAGTCCCAATGAGCCCAGGAGCAGAAGAGGACCACAGTGAGGTTCCCTAAAGCATATGGCTTAGACAGGGGCCCCATGCCACAGCTAAGGGCAGTACTAGCTGAGCACTTCATATCTTTCATCTCTTGTTTGTCTGCTTGAGAGATAGGATCTCCTTCTGTTGCCCATACTGGAGTGCAGTGACTATTCACAGCCACAATCACAGCCCATAGCAGCCTCAAACTCCTGACCTCAGGTGATCCTCCCACCTCAGCCTCCCAAGTAGCTGGGACTACAGACATGAGCCACTGCCCCCAGTACTATCCATCATCGCTTGATCCTCACCTAGCCCTGTTCCACTGGGCTTATCGTCTTCATTGCCCCAGTGAGAGAGCACCAAGGCTCACAGAAAAGTCAGTTGCCTGCCCAGGGTCCTGGGACATATGTCTGAAGCCAAGACCAGGAGCTCTCCACATGGCCTCAAAGGCCCTCCTTGGTTCAAAGACACTTGATTGAGCATTTTGTAGAAACATCGTCTCCTTAGCTTTGTTTCAAATCAACACCACCACCAGCAGCCCCCCACCACACACACATACACAAAAGATATATGGGCACAGTGGCTCATACCTGTAATTTTAACACTTTGGGAGGCCGAGGCAGGCAGATTGCCTGAGCTCAGTAGTTCAAGACCAGCCTGGACAACACAGCAAAACCCCATCTCTACTAAAAATACAAAAATATTAGCCAGGCATGGTGGTGCATGCCTGTAGTCCTAGCTACTCAGGAGGCTGATTCAGGAGAATTGCTTGAATCTGGGAGGCAGAGGTTGCAGTGAGCTGAGATCACATCACTGCACTTCAGCTTGGGTAACAGAGCGAGACTCTGTCTCCAAATAAAATGAAATAAAATAAAATAAAAAATGAACTTCAAAACTAAAACAACTTTAGGCTAACTGGGAAACCTGAAATAAGAAGACCTCGCCTTGACCCTAGGGAATAAGGTTAAAACTCAGAGGGCTGGAGGTATCCAGCTGCCTAGCTGCTGTCCATCCAGGAGCACAGTTTCTTTAGCGGTCCCAAAACCATGCTGGTGGAGCCTCATCTATCTCTTTAGCTCCCCATCAAAGGGATCACTTTATCAGCCCCGCAGACTTTAAGCCCAATGTCCACAGCAGAACTCTCTTTTAAAACAGTTTGGCCTTGAGAGAGGCAGTCTGCTTCTTATCTATGTTTTGTTTTGTGTTGGCTTCCTGGCAAGTTATCAGGGAGACTTTGGTTTCTCTGTCTTCTGTTATCTCCCTGCTGGGTTTCAAAGCTGCCTCAGCTTTGTTAGCTGCTGTCAGCCTGAGCTGTCTTTCCCTGCGGGGACAGAGAGCTGTAGGTGGAAGGGGCCGCAACTCTTCTGGAGCCTTCCCTTCCAGCGGTTGTCTCTTGGGCACCCGCTCCTAATGCTTAGAATTGCCAGCTCTCGTCAAGGCTGGCTGGGTGTCACTTGTGGCTTCTGCAGGGACATATAACATCAAGAGAGTGGGCCTCATACGGCCAAGATCGAGGGAAAGGAGAGGGGGTTGAAACACCCTTTACAAAAATCATAACTAAGGAAATTATGACAGTGAAAGAGATCAGACCTAACTGACTCCATCTTGCTTCTAACCTTTAAGCTGTCGTGGTTCATTCCTGGGCATAGGCAGAACTAATTTTGGGAAGGAATTCAGTTTATGGTTTGTCTCAGAAACAAAATTGATAATAGACCTTTCCCAAAAAGACCCCCTTCCTGCCTGGGACCTGTCTTTTCAGAACTAACAAATTAGCTACAAGATGAGAAGTTGCAGTTTAGGGGTCATGCAGCCTCTGGCTCCAAGAGTCTGAACCGTCCCAAATTGCTCCTGTGGAAAATATCACTGTTGTAAAACCCAGATCAGTGCTTGAGATATTTTGTAGACCCTGCACTGGATGGATCAACTGACACCACCCAGACTGGTAATTTGGCTCAACCAGTTCTGCCATCCTACCCAGGGACAGAAGATAGCAAGAAAACTTCACTTCAATCCCCTATGCTTCCATCTCCAACCCAACCAATCAGTACTCCCCACTTCCCAAGCTCCTACCCGCCAAATTATCTTTTTTTTTTTTTGAGATGGAGTCTCGCTCTATTGCCCAGGCTGGAGTGCAGTGGCGCAATCTTGGCTCACTACAAGCTCCACCTCCCAGGTTCACGCCATTCTCCTGCCTCAGCCTCCGGAGAAGCTAGGACTACAGGCACCCGCCACCACACCCGGCTAATTTTTCGTATTTTTAGTAGAGACAGGGTTTCACCGTGTTAGCCAGGATGGTCTCGATCTCCTGACCTCGTGATCCGCCCGTCTCGGCCTCGCAAAGTGCTGGGATTACAGGCGTGAGCCACCGCGCCCAGCCCAAATTATCTTTTAAAACTCCAATCCCCAAAATGCTTAGGGAGACTGATCTGAATAATAAAAAAACTCTGGTTTCACCCACAGCTGGCTCTGTGTGAATTACTCTTTCTCCATTGCAGTTCCCCTGTCTTGATAAATCAGCTATATGTAGGCAGTGGGCAAGGTAAACCCATTGGGCTTCACACAGGTAAACCCACAGGTTCACACAGCAGCCACTTTCTTTAAAATTGAGGGACCGAGAGTGGTGGATCATACCTGTAATCCCAGCATCTTGGGAGGCCAAGGCAGGTGGATCACCTGAGGTCAGGAGTTTGAGACCAGCCTGGCCAACATAGTGAAACTCCATCATACTAAAAATACAAAAAAATTATCTGGACGTGGTGGCAGCGCCTGTAATCTCAGCTACTCCAGAGGCTGAGGCAGGAGAATCACTTGAACCTGAGAGGTGGAGGTTGCAGTGAGCTGAGATCACACCATTGCACTCCAGCCTGGGCAATAAGAGTGAAACTCTGTCTTGAAAAATAAATAAGTAAAATAAAATTGGGGAAACCAACATAGACTTGTCGCTTGACCTTTATATGTTTGCCAACCACAATACAAAAAAGAACTTCTATTGCTTAAAAAGAAACAGGACATTTTAACTCCCAATGAATAGGAAGAAGCCCTTTGACTCTGGAGTCCTGTGAAGAGAAACAGGCATAGAAAAGTTGGACCTCCTCAAGAGATTGCCAAGCAGTTTAAGGTTTGGGAGAAATTAAACTCTTCCCAGTCTGGAGGATGCATCTGAGGGGAGTGTCCTGGGGCATAGCGATGCAATTACCCATCAGTGAAGAGAGGACAAAGGAGGAAAAAAGGAAACAGCTTTTTCCTTTCTCCAGAGTCTGAGGCTCAAAGGAATTCCAGTGATTGAGGATGCACTAATGAGGAGTGCAGGCAGAAAATGATTGGTTACCCATCTGGAAAGGGGAAAAATGTGTCCCTTTTTTCCTTTCTCTTTCCAGTGAATACCTAGAGTACATAAGGGAGACAGAAAAAAAAAAAAAAAATCCCTTTCTTTCTTCAGATCTTATATCCCCAAGTTGCAGAAACTTTGCTGGTGCCACCCATGGGTGCAAGTGCGACCTTCACCCATGTAGCAGGGAGGCCTAATGGGTAGGGATATTCGCACTTACCTATGTGCTGCCCTATCCTCCCGATGTCGGTAACCTTTGGGTTCCCTATACCTTCTCTATGCCATGGATGTGAGCATGACTTCCATCCATGAAGCAAGAGGGCCTAATTGGCAGGAATTAATCATGCTCACTGCACTGTGCCTCCTTCCTGAGGTCGAGCTTCTCTGCCCTGCAGAACATAATTTGGCCACATCTTTGTGCAAAGGAATATGAGATGTTTTCTCTGTGTCTCATGGTGCTTGGCACTACATTGGCAACCAGGGAAATGACGGACCTTTTTGCCATGAATTTACTTACAGATACCAAGGCACACGTTACTTCATCTGTGCTACTCTTAACCTTCAAGTTTATGCTTTTGATGATTAAGCCAAATGCTCGTTTTACCCAGTAACATCAGTGGTTTGCAACAACACCCTTAACATTTAACACTGTATATATAGAAGAGATAGGAACCATGAGAGCCATGAAAGAAAGAAAAAAAAGAACAATAGGAAAGACTGGAGGTCCTAGGGTCGACACCCTTATGGGCAGTTGGGGCCTGGAGTTAGTCCAGGGGCCTTTGGATAACACCAAGGTGTGGCCTTAGTGAGATACCCTCAGTTGCCCCAGGACCTCCTTCTGGTCCCATGCAATGGCTAGACCTCTGTGAAGGGAAGCTAGATTGGAACAAAGCCAACATTCCCAACACTCGAAGGTGATGGGGGATTGACAGTGCCCTCCCCAGCAAGCCAGTCCTCCATTTCTTGTCTGGCAGCTGTGCTAGTTGCTTTTAATTGGCTGACAGAGGCCTGGTATTTTTTCTGTAATTTTGGCTATTGTGGAGTCTGAAGAAAGGACAGAAAGAGCAGATCCAGCCAGGCACAGCGGCTCATGCCTATAATCCCAGCACTTTGGGAGGTCAAGGCAGGCAAATCACTTGAGATCTCGAGTTTGAGACTAGACCAGCCAACATGGTGAAACCCCATCTCTACTAAAAATACAAAAATTAGCTAAGTGTGATGGCATATGCCTGTAATTCCAGCTTCTTGGGAGGCTGAGGCAGGAGAATCACTTGAACCTGGGAAGTGGAGGCTGCAGTGAGCCAAGATCAAACCGTGGCACTCTAGCTTGGGTGACAGAGTGAGACTCCACCTCAAAAAAGAGAAAAAAGAAAGAAAGAGAAAATATCCACTTTTAGTCACCCTTCCACAGACCCTGAATGAGCCCCCAAAGTGTTACAGGACCCTTGGGGTGTCACTTTGCCAGCTGGAAACCTCTGTGGTCAGTGGCACCTTTGCCCAAGTTTTGCTCTGGGCTGCTGGGCTCATTCTGCCCACTCACACTGGCAGGCTGCTCTCAGCTTGTGTTACCATCCTGGATCCCACAACTGCCAAGGGTGAGCCAGGCGTAGTGTAGCGAGGGGTATGTGAGTGAGCATGGGCTCCAACCACTGTGCACAGCCAGGCACTCTGACTGCAGCTGGGTGGGCAGCTCCAGATGCTGGCATGGGCAATGGCTCCCTGCAAGGCTGCAGCTGGACCAGGCGTACCATAAGTAGCTTCCACAGTTGACGCTGGGGAATGTGGTGGTGCCCAGAAGCTTGGAGATGCCGGGAACCACAGAGCCCTAAAGAGGATGTCACAGCCCTGGTTTGGGGAGCTCCTAGGTCTAGGCTCCCTGAAGGGCTGCAGCTCTTCTCTCCTTCTCTCTTCTCTCCTTGTCATGCACAACATGGTGAGCAAGGGGCATGTTTCAGCCCTGTTTGTGTTGTAGCTCTTTTAGCCTTGTCATTTGGCAGGTCCTAAGTTCTTGTCCTGCATCCAGGAAGAATGAGGTATGCAGACAAGTGAAGGGTAAGCAAGATGAAGAGAAGCTTTATTGAGTGAAAGAACAGCTTAGAGGAGACCTGAAGTGGGTAACTCCTCTCTGTAGCCAGGGTGTCCCAATGAGTGTTCAACTCTCAGGAGACAGGGTAGCTCCTCTCTGCAGCTGGTCATCACGTTGTCTCCTCAGCTCTCAGCAGAGAGGATATCTCCTCTCTGCAGCTGGTTGTCCCATCATCTTCTCAAGTCTGGCTGAGTTCAGGGCTTTTACGGGCCTCTGAGAGGAGGAAGCGCATGTCAATTGGTCCATAGGAAACCATGTGAAGCCCCAGAAAAAGCATCACAAGTTCCCACTCTGGTCTGTGGTACCAGCAGCATGGTCCCCAGCTACAGGCCCTCCCCAGCTTGAAGGTGGGGCTTCACTGGGGAACTTTCCCTTTCTGCCCAGGAGCCTGTCTCCTGCCTCCGTTCATGATGTCCAGGCTGTTCATACCAAAGGGCACCTGGAGGCCAGTGCCAAGCTGCCCTCAGCATCCCCTTGGCCTCCCTCTGGTGCTTGTCAGTGCCCAAAGTCAGGAGGGAGCTAAGATGGCAGGGGGCTGGTGCATTAGCACTGCCCACGTGGCCGGGCTGCGACAGTGACCAGGCTTGGCCCCAACCTCGCTCTGAGATCAGAGCAGTTGCCAGGAGTGGAGAGAGGCCAGGCAGTGAGAGAAGACACCTCCAAGTCTGCACGGGGAAGGGGGTGGCCTTCCTGGGGCTCCGAGAGTGCAGAGGAGGCCTGGGTCCACAGCTATGGCTGAGTGACTGCAGCTGCTCCTTTGGAGGGTGGGGCTCCTACCTGCTCCCAGCCCCCAAAAGCACAGGGAGACCTGGGTCTACAGCTGTGACTTGGGTGGCCACAACCATGCCCAGGAATGCCAGGCTCCTACCTGCTCCTGGCTCTCACTGGTTCCTTGGAGTGTGGCACTGGCCTGGGCCCAGCTCCATATCAGGGCCCTTTTCTGCCTGCCCCTCCATTCTCAATTACGCTGCTCCCCCATCAGTGGGTGACTCAGCCCAGCCTCATCACAGTGGCTCCCAGGGCAGTGGGCTCTAGGGGGCTCCCAGGCATGGGCTCCAGGGACTGCCTGCCTCCTGTCTGCATTTTTCCTGCCCCAGTCATGGGCAAGGTGCAGGTGGTGCTGTGGCCCCAGCCAACCCCACACAAACAAACCAAATGCTCTTGGGACTGGCCCCATGAGTCCCAGCTGTGCCTTTGGCTGAGTGCGCATGTGTTCATAGGACACAGTGGGGAACAAGGTTGTGGTCATGGTGGAGACTCTGGGTCTGGAAGTGGGTTCTGCCCAGCCATGAGAGGATGGGGGTGATGCAACCAACTGCCTCAGGGATGCAGGGCACAGGCAACATGGGGCACGGGGTCCCACTACTGCCACTGCTGCTCCCACAGCTCCTCCTGCCACCACCACCCATGCCTCCCTACTGCAGCCAGTGTGATGGCAGCAGCCACTTCAGACGGCCCCTTGCTGCCATCAAAAGCAGAGGCTGGACACCATGGTTCATGCCTGTAATCCCAGCACTTTGGGAGGCTGAGGCAGGCGAATCATGAGGTCAGAAGTTCAAGACCAGCCTGATCAACATGGTGAAACCCTGTTTCTACTAAAAATACAAAAAATTAGCTGGGCATAGTGGCAGGAGCCTGTAATCCCAGCTACTTGGGAGGCTGAGGCAGGAAAATCACTTGAACCCAGGAGGCAGAGGTTGCAGTGAACCGATACCGTGCCACTGCACTCCAGCCCAGGCAACAGAGCCAGACTCCACCTCACAAAAAAAAAAAAAAAAAAAAAGCACAACAGTGTTTTTTTCAGAACATTGTCCTGTTCTTAAAAAAAAAACTGTAAAGGGTTATAAAAGGTTTATAAGAATCTTACCTTATATTCAAGCTAATTAAAACTGGATACACTTACAGAATTTTATTAAAAACTAGTTTTAGCATTAAAGATGCACCAATTCATACATGAAATTTTTCTTTTGAAAAAGATTTTTATGTAACAGACAATGAAAGATTTTTGTGTCTTAAGTGAACTACAAAAAGCATTGGTGAGACGGTCATTTGGCCTCATGTTTTCTTCATTGGGTATTGTTTACAAAGCTAAGTCTCCTCTTTATCAGAACAAACGTTTTTCCTTATAAGAAAAAAAATTTTTTTTGAGATGAAGTATTGCTGTCACTGAGGCTGGAGCGCAATGGCACAATCTTGGCTCACTGCAACCTCTGCCTCCTGGGTTCAAGAGATTCCCCTGCCTCAGCCTCCCTAGTAGCTGGGATTACAGGCACATGCCACTATGCCCAGCTAATTTTTGTACTAGCAGCCACAGGGTTTTGGCATGTTGGCCAGGCTGGTCTTGAATTCCTGACCTCAAGTGATCTACCCACCTTGGCTTTCCAAAGCGTTGGGATTACAGGTGTGAGCCACAAGACCCAAGCTAATAAATTTTGGAGTTATTATTTTGGTTAAATTAATGACTTATGGTAACCTAGGATTCTATTTTGTAATGCCCAGTGTTTTAAGCCTTCACTATTTAACAAACCTTTCAAAATCAAGCTCTAACTTAAAATGAAAAAAAAAAAAAAAAAAAAATTAGGGCCCCTGAAGTCCAAAAAGACATATTCACCTTATTTAATGTATTAATACTGTGTCCAGAATTGGTGGGTTCTTGGTTTTGCTGACTTCAAGAATGAAGCCATAGACCCCCATGGTGAGTGTTACAGTTCTCAAAGATGGTGTGTC
>NW_012123931.1:3025511-3028292 GCF_000951035.1 Colobus angolensis palliatus | reverse complement strand
AAGTAGTTTTGTGTCTGAAATTGGTTCCTTCCCGTGGGTTCTTGGTCTGGCTGACTTCAAGAATGAAGCTGTGGACCCTCATGGTGAGTGTTACAGTTCTCAAAGATGGTGTGTCCGGAGTTTGTTCCTTCAGATGTTCAGATGTGCCTGGAGTTTCTTCCTTCTGGTGGATTCGTGGTCTCACTGGCTTCAAGAGTAAAGCTGCAGACTTTCCTAGTGAGTGTTACAGCTCATAAAAGCGCTGCAGACCCATAAGGTGAGCAACAGCACAATTTATTGCAAACAGCAAAAAAATAAAGATTTCACATACCAGTAGGAAACCCCAGCAAGTTACCACTGCTGGCTTGGGCAGCCTGCTTTTATTCCCTTATCTGACCCCACCCACATCCTGCTGATTGATCCATTTTACAGAGAACTGATTGATCCGTTTTACAGAGAGCTGATTGGTCTATTTTACACAGAGCAGATTGGACCGTTTTGACAGAGTGCTGATTGGTACATTTACAATCCCTGAGCTAGACACAGAGTGCCGATTGGTGCATTTACAATTCTCTAGCCAGACATAAAAAGTTCTCCAAGTCCCCACTAGATTAGCCAGATACAGAGTGCTGATTGGTGCATCCACAAACCCCGGGCTAGACACACAGTGCTGATTGGTGCATATACAATCCTTCAGCTAGACACAAAAGTTCTCTAAGTCCCCGCCAGACTCAGGAGCCCAGCTGGGTTCACCTAGGGGATTCCATGGCAGGGCTGTAGGCTGAGTTGCCCGCCAGTCCATGCCACACACCCAGACTCCTCAACCTTTGGGCGGTGGATGGGACTGGGCACCGCGAAGCAGGGAGCAGTGCCCGTTTGGGAGGCTCCGTCCATGCTGGAGCCCGCGGGGTGTGGCGGGGAGGGGCGGCAGTGGCGGGGTGGCTTGGGCATTGGGAGGGAGATGGGTGAGGTCCAGCGAGAATTCGAGCATGGTGCAGTTGCGCTGGCAGTGCTGGGGGACCTGGCGCACCCTCCGCAGCTGCTGGCCTGGGTGAGTCCCTCACAGCCTGGGGCCGGAGGCGCCAGCTGCCCACTCCGAGTGCGGGGTTCACGGAGCCCACGCCCATTTGGAACTCATGCTGGCCCCTGAGGGCCACGCACAGCCCCAGTTCCTGCCCGCGCCTCTCCCTCCACACCTCCTGGAAAGCAGAGGGAGCCGGCTCCAACCTCAGCCAGCCCAGAGAGGGGCTCCCACAGTGCAGTGGCGGGCTGAAGGGCTCCTCAAGTGCCGCCAGAGTGGACTTGGAGGCGGAGGAGGCTCCCAGAGCAAGGGCTGCTAGCACATTGTCACTTCTCAATACCATGCAGGAAACATTGTCAAATATAAAATGGTGTTTAACTTTCTTTGGGTTATATTTACATAAATTTGTTTTTAGTATGTGTTGCAAAATTGTATAGGATGCCTGTAATTCTGATATGCTACAGTATATGTTATTAATAATTATAATTGTGTTGAATTATTTTGTGCCACAGAGGTAACAAATTTCCTTGTCAACTGTGTCTTTGTGGCTTCCCTAAATGCTTTTGTCATCCACAGCCAATTGTTGTCTTTCTTTGGTCCTCTTTAGAAGGTGGTTTTATAATCAGCTATTAAACGTTGACAGGTGCTCTTGAATGAAAGTTTCTGATAACTATGGAGATTATTATTATTATTTTTTTTTGAGATGAAGTTTTCTCTTTTTGCCCAGGCTGGAGGGCAGTGGCGAGATCTCGGCTCACTGCAACCTCTGCTTCCCAGGTTCAAGTGATTCTCCTGCCTCAGTCTACTGAGTAGCTGAGATTACAGGCGCCCACCACAACATCTGGCTAATGTTTTGTATTTTTAGTAGAAATGGGGTTTCATCATGTTGGCTAGGCTGGTCTAGAACTCCTGACGTCAGGTCATCCACCTGACTTGGCCTCCCAAAGTGCAGGGATTACAGTCATGACCCCCTGCACCCAGCCACTGTGGAGATTATTACATTAAAATAAAGAAAACAATTTTCAGGACTCTCATGGAGAGCTGAAATGTTCATGAATATCAAGCAGAACAGGAGTTAACTGAATGGACTCAAGCAAAAGAAAAGTTAAGCAATTTTTTTTTTGCTTAAAATATTGCTGATCATTTTTGTTTCTCAGAGTTAAGAAAACTTTTATTTTGAGCTATTTTCAGGTTTTAACAATTGAGTAAAGCATATTCCTGTGAACAAAATTTGAAGCGTATTTGTTTCTCTTTACCTGATTTCTCCAGATTTTGGAAATTATTTGTGAGTATTCTTAACTAATGGCAATGTAGTTATTTGTTTTCTTTTGCAACAGGACGCAGTTGGAGAAACTGGTTATTTTACCAAAACTTTGACTGGAATGATGTGCTTTCCTTTAAGGAATTAACCTTGACTTGTAGAGCCAATAAAAGCCCCTTGGGAAAACTGGCCTCATACCTTGTCTACACAGTCCCTGTACAGGGTTCCTGATTTGTGATAAGTAAAAAAATGTCACTTTCTGAGAGTCCTAGAAGCCTCGAGTTGTCTTGGGACCTCAAGAGAAGAGGAATTTACCCAACTCAGGCATTTGAGGGTACAAACCTATAGCTGGGCTCAGCTTTAAAAAAGTATTATCTGAGATTCCTTATGGAACATAGTTCCTTCAAAGCCAATTTTTAAAAAATTATTTTTCGGGTGGATCACGAGGTCAGGAGATCGAGACCATCCTGGCTAACACGGTGAAACCCCGTCTCTACTAAAAAAATACAAAAAACTAGCC
>NW_012123931.1:3020420-3024934 GCF_000951035.1 Colobus angolensis palliatus | reverse complement strand
AGCCTGGGAGAGAGTGCAAGGCTCTGTCTCAAAAAAAAAAAAAAGCCCTATGTGAAAAATAATTATCTTTGCTGTGCCTTATGCAAATAATCAGACCAAGTATAATACAACTAAAGTTTATTTTCCAAATAAATCCGTCCTATTATAATTTGTTTTTAATAAAAATAAAGACTACAGAGAGAAAAATTATCTTCCAAAAACTACAGTATACCTGTTGTTAGTTGTTGAGTTTTTATTTTTATTTTTCTTCAATTTAGATTAAATCCTAAACGTTTTTTGGACTACAAGTCCTCAAACTGATGCTTTCAAATCTTTACTTTTAAAACTGGGAATTGCACTCCTTATCCTAGAACTCATTATTTACCTTATAATACACTGTCAATTTAAATGCTGTGCTGAAACTGTAGATGATGAAGCCACCATGGCAAAATTATAACTGAGACAGTGAAAGAGATCTGACCTAACCAAGTCCATCTGGCTTCTAACCTCCAAGCTGTTCTTATTCATTCCTGGGCGTAGGCTGAACTGACTTTGGGAAGAATTTGGTTTATAGTTTAAAACAAAGATGATGACAGACTTTTCCCAAGGGAAATCCCTTTCTTGCCTGGGGACCGGACTGCCTTTGTAGGACTAACATTAGCCACAAGATTAAAAATTACGGTTTAGGAGTCATGCAGCTGGAGGCTACAAGATTCTGACCCTCCCTAAACTGCTCCTAAGATCAGTGCTTGAGATATTTTACAGACCCAGGATGTGATGAATCAGCTGGCACCACCCACATTCATAAACTGGCTCATCTGATCTTGTGCTTCCCACCCAGGAACTGACTCAGTACAACAACTGTCTCTGATCTGACCAATCAGCACCCCAGTGCTGGCTCACTGGCTCCTCCCCACCCACCAAATTGTCCTTAAAAACTCTGATCCTGGAATGCTCAGGGAGGCTGATTTGAGTAATAATAAAACCCCAATCTCCCACACAGCTCGCTCTGTGTGAATTACTCTTTCTCTATTGCAATTCCCCTGTTTTGACAAATCAACTCTGTCTACGCAGTGGGCAAGGTGAACCCATTGAGTGATTGCAATGAGAATATTAACACCTTTGTCATGAAAGCCCCAGAACCTCAGCTCAGTATGCTGAGTATGTAGGAGTATGCTCAGACCGCTCAGGCAGCTGCCACCTTGGGGTCAACACCTACCCCTTTCATGCCCTTGTCAGCAGGAAGAATTCAGAGCCTCCGGCCTTTTCCTATCTTCATAGCCCACACCTTAAGAATAAGATACTATGAAACCAAAAGAGGGGGGATTGAAATTGCCTTTGCAAAAATTATAACTGAGGAAATTATGACAGTGAAAGAGATCAGACCTAATCGACTCTATCTTGCTTCTAACCTTTAAGCTGTTCTGGTTCATTCCTGAGTATAGGCTGAACAAACTTTGGGAAGGAATTCAGTTCATGGCTTGACTCTGAAAATTGATAACAGCCCTTTCCTGAAAAGACCCCCTTCTTGCCTGGGGACCAGTCTGCCTTTGCAGGACTAACAAATTAGCTACAAGATTAGAAATTATGGTTTAAATCCAGGTGCGGTGGCTCACCTCTGTAATCCCAGCACTTTGGGAGGCTGAGGCAGGTGGATCCCTTGAGGTCAGGAGTTCAAGACCAGCCTGGCCAACATGGTGAAACCCTATCTCTACTAAAGATACATCAGTAGTCCCAACTACTCTGGAGGCTGAGGCAGGAGAATCACTTGAACCCAGGGAGTGGAGGTTGAAGTGAGCTGAGATTGTGTCATTCATTGCACTCCAGCCTGGGTGACAGAGGGAGGCTCTGTCTCAAAAAAAAAAAAAAAAAAAAAAAATGATTGTGTTCTCTACTCCCAGCCCCACCCTCTCCCAAAAAAAGGACAGCTGGCAACCTTGCATGATTCCCAAAGCCTGGACTGCATTGGCCACTGGGCAGATATTAAGACCCAGATATGAGGAAAGGAGATTCTTGGAATCTCACAGGGCTGTCCGGTCCTCACACATATCAGGCTGTTTGCTCACCGTGCTTCCCATGGCACGCTCACACTCACACTCACACTCATCCTTCACACTGTCAGGCATCTCCTCCTTCCAGCAGGGCTGGCTGGCTTCATGGGATGAGAGCTGCATGGTCACACAGAGCCCTGTGCTCAGTTGGGCCCTGTGCTTGGTTTAACGGTCTGCTACTGACATCTTGAAATCTGAATAAGAAGCCTTGCACTTTCGTTTTGCACTGGGCTGTACAAATAATGTAGCAGGCTTCCATAACATCTTTTTCTTTTTTAAAGAGTTTTATTAACCTCACCATTCCTTGCAAAGCAGGGCGAATTCATAGGCAGTGTGCCCAGAGTTGGCCCATAATGTCTTTCTGATGTCACCTCTCAATCTAAGCTGAATCTGGTGCCTCTCCTGGGCTCACACAACCCCCCTTCTCACTTCCCTCCCTAACAGCCCTGATACCCCTAAACTGTAAGCCTTTACTCACTTATCTGTCTCCCCTCTAGACTCTGAGCTCCTTGAGGGCTGGAGCAGTCTATCTGTACCACACTATACTTAGCACACAGTGCTCACTAAATGTGTGCTGAAATGAACAGAAATGGGAAGGCCTGGTCCAGTCCCCTACATGATTCTGGCCAGAGCAGGGTTTAAACCCGTGTCTTACTTTGGGGCAAAGACAACCCTCGCTACCCTCTTTCCTGATCAATGGCCAAAGGCCAAAATCAACCCAGATCAAAGCCAAACATAAATTTGTTTTTCTGACCTAGGACCCAAATTAATGTATCTTGTTTTTCTCAAAGGTACTCTGTTGTTTTCTAGAGCAGTTCAAGCCGAATAATCCAAAAATCTTAACACTCAAGGGGGAGTGGGGGCCCTGCTGGATCACAGGGGGCTCAAACTGGTTCCAGAGGAACTGGTGAGCTGTGGGCAGTCCACATTCTTATGTGTGGGAGGGTGGAGTTTTGGGGGTTCAGTGGGGAATGCTGAGGCTGGATTTTACAGGGGCCAGAAAAGGAAGGGAGGATATGGCTTATACTAGTTCTGCCTAATCTACCATGCAACCCCCTTACAGCCATTCATTCATTCATTCATTCACTCATTCATCCATTCAAGCAGGGATGTGATAGTGAGGGAGACTGACAAGGTTCCATTCTTTATGATGCTTTTGTTCTAAACTACTTTGGAATAAAGCAGAGTCCATCAATAACATGAGGGGGGACCTGGTGCAGTGGCTCACACCGGTAATCCCAGCACTTTTGGGAGGCTGAGGCGGGCGGATCACGAGGTCAGGAGTTCCAGACCAGCCTGGCCAACATAGTGAAACTCTGTCTCTACTAAAAATAGAAAAATTAGCCAGGAGTGGTGGCGGGCACCTGTAATCCCAGCTACTCGGATGGCTGAGGCAGGAGAATCACTTGAACCTGGGAGGCAGAGGTTGCAGTGAGCCAAGATCGTGCTGCTGCACTCCAGCTTGGGCAACAGAGCAAGACTCTGTCTCAAAATAATAATAATAATAATAATAATAATAATAATATGAGGGAGGTCCAAGTCAAAAGTGCCTGCCTGGCTCCCTGTGCTGGACAGACATCACATAAGGATCTTCCGGGCTTTTGCTGTGTTTAATGGCAGCCCCTTCCTTGGCTCTGGGACTCAGGCCCAAGTCCAGAACTGGTTCAAGGCCAGTGGTTGATCTGAGAATGAAAGAGGCAATGCTGTGCTGTGATCTGAGCTGCCACCTCCCCAACAGGGCCCAGGGGCTCCTCAATTCTCTCCTTTCTCAGCTGAGTTCTCACCCAGCAGGCTCTAGACCCCATCTAACCAATTGCTAGTTGAGGCCAGACCCACAGCCACCAGGAGGTGTGTGAGGCCCAATGGGCCATCAACCCCAACAAATACTTCCAGGACACCCTCTGAGTGCCCAGCTCTGGGTTAGTTACCCTGAGGAGGGTGTGCCAAGCACCAGAAAGGAAGGGTACAGGTCTGCTTTCTAGAGCTGAGGTGTCCATGAAAGAGTTGCTGAAGGATGGAATGACCAGGTCTGGGCAAACTCTGACTTCTGGACAATTCCGGAGTGTGGGTACAGATGATCAGTGCTTGGCTGGTCAGAAAACGGAAAGTCAGGAATGTGGGGGAGGTGAAAATAAAATGTTTCTGTTCTCTAAATTCACAAAAGGGCAGGGAAGGGAGTGGCCAGGCTCAGTGGCTCAAGTCTGTAGTTTCAGCTTTTTGGGAGGCCAAAGTGGGAGGATCGCTTGAGGACAGGAGTTCAAGACCAGTCTGGGCAACATAGCAAGACCCTGTCTCTACCAAAAATGCATAAATTAGCAGGGTGTGGTGGCACAGCACTGCAGTCCCAGCTACTATACTCAGGAGGCCGAGGTGGGAGGACTACTTGAGCCCAGGAGTTTGAGGCTGCAGTGAGCCATGATCTTGCCACTGCACTCCAGCCTGGGTGACAGAGCCAGACTCTGTCTTTTAAAAACAAGTAAAATG
>NW_012123931.1:2999615-3020370 GCF_000951035.1 Colobus angolensis palliatus | reverse complement strand
GGGGACTGTTTTGGGAACTAGTCTGAAGCCAGGAACAAATCACACAAACTTATTTTCAACCTGGTCCAATCAGTCATTGATCACGTTGTATCAGTCCCCTGAGAGTCAACCAATCAGCAACAGCTTCATTCCAAGGACCATGGTTCTGAGAGCCAGCCAATCAGCAAGGGTCTTACTACAGCGATTTGCTTCTGAAAGTCAGCCAATCCCTAACTGCCAAGGCTGAAAGTCAGCCAATCTGCACACAGTCCAGCTTTTGAAAATCAGCCAGTTGCTGCATGCCGTGCTTTCGGTACACTATATAATATCAGTTCTAGGGTTGCTCCGGACCTGGGGTTTTTGTGAGTCGAGTTTGCTTTCTTTTTTTTTTTTTTGTACTACAAGTACTGAATTGAGCCTCATTGTCTCTGAAATATATCCTGGAGAAGGAGGACTCCAACTCTTACATGTTCCAGTGGCCCATACGGGTGTCTGTGGCACTGCCCCCCTGCCCCACACACCCCCCTCCCCCGACAAGCCCCCCTCCCAAGGCTAAGCAGGTCCCTGGGCCCCCTGGCCACAGCCACTTCTCTTAAACCCTGTCCTGTTCTTTCTCCTGTGGTTTCCTGAGAAGTAGGGAGGGAGGCTGTGGCTAAAGAGACTGGGTAGGGGGGGTTTCTCCACAAAGTCTTCCCTGGGGCCCACAGGCAAGGGGGAGGGGGATCAGTCTAAGGAGGGGTACACTGAGAGGAAGACATAGCCTGCTCTCCAAGTGCCAGTCTGAGAGGGACGCTGATGGATGGGGGGCACATTCGAGGGCGTCACGTCTGACTGGGTAATGTAGTCTGATGGGAGAGGCAGGATGCCTAAGTGTGCCCAGAAAAACAACTCTGGTGTTCCGAGGCCGCAGAGGGTCAGGTCTATCTTCTGGGGCATGTACTAAGTACTGAGGTGAGTTGGGGATGAGGATGCAGAGAGTAAGTCAGGGAAGGCTTCCTGGTGGAAGTGAAGCTTAGGGCCAAAGTGCCTCCCCCAGCCATACTGCTGAGTCAGGGCATGGAAGAGGACAACAGCGCTCACCCCTTTCTCTACTCCCAATCCCCTCCCGCAATGTCCCACAGGCCAAGCCTCTGATTAGGTGAGCCCAAGGCTGGAGATCCTTTCAGAAGAGAGCTCTCGTGGGCTTCTTGGAAGAGGGGACTCGGGCTGGCCTGGAAGAAGGGTGGGATGGGCCACTTAGAGTGGCTGGAGCAATAAGCAGAATGAGCTTGTTCTGAAGGTTCCTGATCCTTTGCCAGCTCTGCCCTACCCCACCCCTTCCCAAACACCTTCTCCACACCTCCCCTCCCCAGCAGAGCCCAGTCTTCCCTGTACAGCGGGTGTAGTACCCACCCATGCCCCCTCCCTGCAGTCTGGCTGGGGTGCTCTGTCCTTGGCCTCTCTACCCCCACCATCACCCCCAAGCAAACCTCAAAGAGGCTGATTTGCATAGCATTTGCCTGCGTTTACCTGTGGCTCTTCTGTTCAGAGCCAGCCAGGAACTCCTGAGTTTGGTTCCAAGGAGCTCTACCCCTCCTGCCTGCAGGAGGACTACGTTCCTCAGTCCTTCTCCTGAGGTCAGGCTGGGACTAGAGTGAGGCAAGCAAGGTGCCTAGGCCAAAAAACTTTAAGGAGGCTCGCCCTCTCAGGTGCACCTGAATGGGCCTGAGGGCCAGTGCCCCCTTAAATTGTGGGCCCTTAGGTGTCTCCTTGCCTTACCCACCATGCTCCCAGCCAGCCCTGACCCTGCTGGGTGTTCTGGCCTTGAGAGTCTGACATCTTACAAAATATGCCCTAAAAGCTGGTAGTCCTGAGTCCTTGGGCTGGCCTGGGCAGCCGGGTGCCTGTCCTCATCTCCTTCCCTGAGCCCTTTTGGGAGAGGAAGCCAGAAGTGCTGAAGCCTGGGGCGGGTGGGACTGTGAGATCGGTATAAGGATGGGGGACCCTCACCCTCAAGGAACTGAAAACCATGTGGAAGGAACAGAATAGTTTGCCTGCAGGGAAAACCAAGCAAACCAGGCCTTTGATTGGGACCAAAGGAAGATGCGAAACCCAGAACTCTGAGCTGACCTTGACTCCACCGAGGCCTGCCCTGGGGATCACTGGGCCCTTCCAAGAGAGATCTGAATGGTTCTGGGAGATGCCAGGTTGAAACCAGGGCCTTAGGTCCCAGGTCTCTGATGGAAATTAGCTATGGAAGGGGACAGTTGTGAGCACCAGGAGAGATAAGGCAGTAAGGGACCCTGTCTGTGTGTGTCAGGAGCAGGGATCCGAGAGGGGTCTTCCACATCTCCATGCCTAGGCCTCAGTACTTGGGGGGTCCCTGGGGCAACACTTCCCCTATCTCGGCCACTGGGACTGGGGCCTGTGCCCTGGGTCCTCTCTGCAGGTAGCATGGTCATGCCTGAGCCCTTGGGCATCCCTCCTTTCAAAACTTGCCTTGAGCCAGGAGCCCCCTGTTGAGATCTTTGTCTTAACTGGGTCTTGGGATCTCCCTTGGAGAGATGCCATAAGCTGAAATAGCCACTCTCTAAGGGGCAGGGGGAGTTAGGGTTGGGCGTGTGTCAAGTGAGACACATGGAATAATAGGAGCCTTTCATTACTCACAAATCATGAGAGAAGTGAGCGCCCATGAGGGCTGACAGGAATCTCGGAGACAGCAGGGTGTTCAAGTAGCAGGTAGAGAGTGAGAGAGAGAGGGGACCTGTGGGACCAAGGCCTTTATGGGGTCCAGGGCGTCACCCAGGCAGGTTTCCTGAGGGGAGTAATAATTGGTGGGTTTAGGCTGGGTGCCGGTGGCTCATGCCTGTACTTTGGGAGGCCCAGGCGGGCGGATCATGAGGTCAAGAGATAAGAGACCATCCTGGAAAATATTGTGAAACCCCGTCTCTACTAAAAATACAAAAATTAGCTGGGCGTGGTGGTGCACGCCTGTAGTCCCAGCTACTTGGGAGGCTGAGGCAGGAGAATGGCGTGAACCTGGGAGGCGGAGCTTGCAGTGAGCCAAGATCACGCCACTGCACTCCAGCCTGGGCAACAGAGCGAGACGTCATCTCAAAAAATAATAAATAAATAAAGTAAAAAAATAATAATAATTGGTGGGTTTAGAGCAAGCAGGGTCACGCTGTGGCTGAGAGAGGGTCACTGGCCTATCTGCACAGTCCATGTGGGCTGTGGGGTCAGCAGGACCAGTCAAATGGGCTGTATGTAGCTGTCCCACAGGGAGGCAGTCACCAGGAGATGACTGTCTATGGTAGATACCTGGATTGAGCACACAGAGGAACTGGGAGGAGGCAGGGAGCTGGAAATGGTGTCAAGGTTGACTGAGCCCTGCTTCTGGTGTAAGAAAGCCCAGATTATGTTCAAAACGGATGCCAGGACAACCTCAAAGCATAGGAATTCACTACACTCCCTCTGTGCCTGGGTCACTATTTGTGGTCCTCAGGAGGGGGGCCCTGCTCAATGGTCTCTTCTGGTACCCAGGTGGGGTTGGGGTGGTCTGTAGCCCCGTGAGGGCAGGATGGGGGCAAACCAAGTGTAGGGTGAGCATCCCCCTATGTCTGGGGAGGTGTGGATGGGGGGTGCTCCCCAGTTACTCCAGGCTGTGCCTTCTGCATTCCATTCTCTGCATGTGTAGAAGACCTGAGCTCATGGGACAGACCCCACCCTGGCAACTGGTGGGCGGGGCATTGCTTTCAGGAGGTGTTTCCTCACCTTTGTTTGGGAAAGGAAAACACAAAGATGACATAGCTGGCTGGCGATTCTGAGTCTCACCTCCCAGGGTGTGGAGTGAGCCCAAACTCCTTGTCCCCCTCATCTCCCCTGCCACTTCTCCCAGGGCTGGGGAACCCCCAGGAAGATCGAGACTCAGCTTCCGCTCAACCCCTAGAAGACCTCTAATGGTCAGGCCTCCAGCCTTGGCTTGCATCTCTCCAGTGATGGGTAGCTCACTGTCCCCCAGAAAGTATTCCGTGATTAAACAAAAACAAAAACAGATTTTGGAGGTGGAGCTGAGAGGCAGTGGCCTGGGGAAGCTGGAGAGACTTGATCATGAGCCAGAACTGGTAGGGCAGATACCACACCACTGACCCCACACCTGGAACAGTGTCTGGGGCTATGTCAGCCAATGGGGTAAGGTTCCAGGGAGGCAGATTCCAGCTTAAAAAGAAGGGCCAGGCTGGGCATGGTGGCGTGGTAGTCCCAGCTACTCGGGAGGCTGAGGCAGGAGAATGGCATAAACCCGGGAGGCAGAGCTTGCAGTGAGCTGAGATCCAGCCACTGCACTCCAGCCTGGGCGACAGGGCTAGACTCCATCTCAAAAAAGAAATAAAAATAAAAAATGAAAAGAAGAAGGACTACGGCCGGGCGCGGTGGCTCAAGCCTCTAATCCCAGCACTTTGGGAGGCCGAGACGGGCGGATCACGAGGTCAGGAGATCAAGACCATCCTGGCTAACACGGTGAAACCTCGTCTCTACTAAAAAATACAAAAATCTAGCTGGGCGAGGTGGCAGACGCCTGTAGTCCCAGCTACTCGGGAGGCTGAGGCAGGAGAATGGCATAAACCCGGGAGGCAGAGCTTGCAGTGAGCTGAGATCCAGCCACTGCACTCCAGCCTGGGCGACAGAGCTAGACTCCATCTCAAAAAAGAAATAAAAATAAAAAATGAAAAGAAGAAGGACTACGGCCGGGCGCGGTGGCTCAAGCCTCTAATCCCAGCACTTTGGGAGGCCGAGACGGGCGGATCACGAGGTCAGGAGATCAAGACCATCCTGGCTAACACGGTGAAACCTCGTCTCTACTAAAAAATACAAAAATCTAGCTGGGCGAGGTGGCAGACGCCTGTAGTCCCAGCTACTCGGGAGGCTGAGGCAGGAGAATGGCATAAACCCGGGAGGCAGAGCTTGCAGTGAGCTGAGATCCAGCCACTGCACTCCAGCCTGGGCGACAGGGCGAGACTCCGTCTCAAAAAAAAAAAAAAAAAAAAATTACTTAAAAAGAAGAAGGACTAAAGACTTCCTCTTAGCAGAGCCAGGGACCAGTGATAAGGCGTTTGGGGGGGTGCTAATAAGTTCTTTGTCACTGGAGGAGTGCAAGTAGAGAACAGCCCATCATCAGGACTGCCAGGGCTTCTGGAAGGTCCCCAGCTAAAGGGATAGGACCCTACCTACTCTGGAAGGATGACTGGGAAATGTGTCCTGTCCCTAAATCCCAGCTGGCCTGTCTGAGAGGGCTGGGGGATGGGGGATGGAGAAGTGGAGCCTGGGGGTAACCTGCATGTCTCACTCTCAGGAATACAGGCCTCTGGGCATCAGTAGCTTGCCCTTAGCTTCTTCCTTTAGCCACATTTCTATCTCGGCTGGTCCCCTGATTCAACCCCTTCTAACAGCCAGGTGAAGGCAGGACTGGGGTCAGATGCCAACTGTGCCTAGCATTGGATTAGGACACCCCTGTCTCCCTCAGACTCTTCAGGGCTGGACCTTGCCTCGCTCTAGTGCCGTTTGGACCCAGGTGGGTGAGGCGGCCCTTCTCAGGGCCCTGGCTTGCTGCTGGGGTAAAGTGGCTGATGTCTGACAATAGATCTTCCCCTCTCGCCTGACCCTCCCGAGGAGAGTGGCTTCACAGTGAGGCTCAGGCAGGGCCAGGCTGCTTCACAGGCAGTGGGGGTGTGCTCACAGGGAAATGGGGTTTGGCAACACTGCACAGGGGAGGTGTTTGGGGCCAGAAGTGGATCTCTGAGCCCTAGGACCCTACAGGTCTGCCCACTCTGGGTGTGAGGCAGCGAGATGGAAGTCACCCCTGCAGTGCCCTAGCCAGCCCCGGGCCTCCCTTCTCCCTCTTCCTCCTGCCTGATGGCCCAGGGAAGCCAGGTCTGGACAGTCCCCGAGGAGACACCTGCCTTCAGCTCACCCCCAGGAGATGTGTCTTCGTTCTCTCAGCCTCAGTTTCCCCACTTGAACCATCTTTATGAGCCTGTCTCATGTGAACTGAGGTCTGGGAGGTTATCCTGCCAGGCCTGGGAGTAGGGTTGGAGGTGGGGAGGTCTTGGAGGCCACAGAAAGAAGGAGGCCGTCTCAGCCCTGGGACCTGACATCACCCATGTGGCTGTCAGCCACTGGCCCAAGGGTGATAGATTCTATCCTAATAGAATAGAATAAAGTCCATCTATCTGCCTTTTATTCTCACCATGTGCTGATAATTCTGAACAATGTCAGTGATACAATACTTCTTTCTGAAAAAGTATTTTATTGGTCAAAGTTCTAAATGATTGCTTGATTATTGTTGAATTTTAATAATTTATAAAATAAGCTTCAAAGTAACACCTTTATTCTTTATTAGCAGCTTATTTTTAAATAAACATTGTATGCTACGTGAAAGTCAAATCAGAGAATGAATTCGCTGTTATAGATTGCAGACTTAGCTGCAGTCATGTATTTCATTTGTAATTCCTAACCAGTTCCTCCTTCCTCCCTTCTTTGCTGTAGTTGCTATTCTCCAAGCCCTGTGGTATATGTCCCCATGTTTAATCAGTTGATTATAAATAAACAATGGTAGCACACTGATTGTAAAGACAAAGATGCAGAACATGACTTCCTTCAATTCTGCCACTCTATATGACAGCTTGGAGGTTTTATCTGTGTTTGGAATTGAAAACAAATAGTGGAAACCAGGAGATGTCATGTTTTTGCTTTTGTTTTTGCGACAGAATCTCGCTCTGTTGCCCAGGCTGGAGTGCAGTGGTTGATCTTGGCTCACTGCAACCTCCACCTCCTGGGTTCAGGTGATTCTCCTGCCTCAGCCACCTGAGTAGCTGGGATTACAGGGTGTGCGCCACCACACCTAGCTAATTTTTGTATTTTTAGTAGAGACGGTGTTTCACCATATTGGCCAGGCTGGTCTCGAACTTCTGGCTTCAGGTGATCCACCCACCTCAGCCTTTCAAAATGCTGGGATTACAGGTGTGAGCCACCGTGCCCAGGCTCCCAACATGATTAGAATGAAAATAATCTTGGCTGGGCACGGTGGCTCATGCCTGTAATCCCAGCACACTGGGAGGCTGAGGCGGGTGGATCACGAGGTCAGGAGATTGAGATCATCCTGGCTAACAGAGTGAAACCCCCTCTCTACTAAAAAATACAAAAAAAAAAAAAAAAATTAGCCAGGCGAGGTGGCAGGCGCCTGTAGTCCCCCAGCTACTCAGGAGGCTGAGGCAGGAGAATGGCGTAAACCTGGGCGGCGGAGCTTGCAGTGAGCTGAGATCCGGCCCCTGCACTCCAGCCTGGGCGACAGAGTGAGACTCCATCTCAAAAAAAATTAGCCAGATGTGGTGGCAGGCACCTGTAGTCCCAGCTACTCGGAAGGCTGAGGCGGGAGAATAGCGTGAACCCGGGAGGCGGAGCTTGCAGTGAGCGGAGATCGTGCCACTGCACTCCAGCCTGGGCGACAGAGTGAGACTCCGTCTCAACAACCACAACAAAAAAATCCTAGGTAACCTTCGTTGCACATGTGCTATATGCCAGGCCCTGCTCTAAACCTTTATATATGTTATCTAATGTATTCTTCCCAACAACCCTTTGAGGTGAGTGCTAATATTACATCCACTTTATAAATGCAAAATTGAGGTGCAAAGAGGTTAAGTCACTGGACTAAGGCACACAGAATAGGTGAAGGAACTGGAATTTGAACCTAGTGATTTTCAGTGCTTACGCTCTAAATTTGGGTGAAGCTACTGGTGCTGTGAGTCCTGCTTCTGGCTCTGCTATCACTGGCTAGGTAAACTTGGGCCTCAGTTTCCCTGTCTTCAAAGTGAGGTGGTAAGGACCCTCTTGGCTCTGACAGTTGTCAATGACAAGACACTGGGGCTGGCAAGAAGGACACTAACTTGAGTGTCATCTGTCTACATGGTCAGCAGAGGGAATGTCATGCTACCAAAAGCCGCTGGCTGCAGACTGGGGGCTTGGGACTGAAGGCCTGAGGCTCGAGCATTCTACACAGCTCTGCCACTGCCTTGCTTTGGGCTTTTGGGCCAATTGCTTGCCCCTCCCTGAGTCTCAGTGCCTTTGTCGCTTATCTGCTTGGTCCTCAGTCTATGGGAGCGGAGGAGAGGTATAAACGAGTGAACTCACAGCACAGAGTCTATTACTGCATGATAGTCTGTTACTGCATGAACTGTGACTCTCAAGTTCCAGTGCTGCAGTGACCACTGCATCTTATCAGTTTCAATAGATGAGGGTTGCTTAATTTGCGTATTTATTTATTTATTTGAGATGGCGTCTCGCTGTCTCCCAGGCTGGAGTGCAGTGGCATGATCTCGGCTCACTGCAACCTCCACCTCTAGGGTTCAAGCAATTCTCATGCCTCAGCCTCCCAAGTAGCTGGCATTACAGATATGCACCACTATGCCCAGCAAATTTTTGTATTAGTAGAGATGGGGTTTCACCATGTTGGCCGGGCTGGTCTCAAACTCCTGGCCTCAAGTGATCCACCTGCCTCGGCCTCCCAAAGTGCTGGGATTACAAGTGTGAGCCACTGCCCCAGCCAACAAACCTGTCTCTGTTAGCAGAATACATAATTGTCTATGCAGAAAATCACAAAGAATCCACAAAAAGGCAACTGTAACTAATAAGTGAATTTAGCAAGGTTACAGGATACAAGATTAACAGAAAAAAATCATTATGTTTCTATATATTAGGAATGATCGATTAAAATGGGAATTTAAAAAACAGTGCCATTTTAAGTATCATAAAAAACATGGAATACTTGGCATAAATCTAACAAAACAAATCTAATAAGAATCTAACAAGGTGCCAAGTCAATTCAAAGAAGAAATAATAGTCTTTTCAAAAATTGTTCTGGAAGAATTAAACATTCAATTTTTAATTTTAATTTATTTTTATTATATTTTGAGATGGGGTCTTACCATGTTGCCAAGGCTGGTCTTGAACTCCTGGGCTCAAGTGATCCGCCTACCTCAGCCTCCCAAAGTGCTGGGATTACAGGCTTGCACCACCACACCCAGCTAATTTTTGTATTTTTAGTAGAGACGGGGTTTCCCCAAGTTGGCCAGGCTGATCTTGAACTCCTGGCCTCAAGTGATCTGCCCACCTCGGCCTCCCAAAGTGCTGGGATTATAGGTGAGCCACTGTGCCTGGCCTAATTTGCACATTTATCAGAACTACAGCCAGATTTGAGAGATTTGTGGAGCCGACATATGCATTAATCCTATCAAGATCAACACCAGAAGTTTAGCTAATTTGTGTATAGCCAATCAATGTGAAGAAATGAATGGCAACAGCCCTAGGGAACCTGTGGCATAATCTGAGATACTATATGGATATAATATTTCTTTTTTTGAATATAATATTTCTGTATAGTATTTTATATTTCACATATAATATGTAACATATTATGTGTATACATCAATAGTATATATGTATGTCTTTGTCTCAGGCTCCTGGCACGGAACTCCTGAAACCCATGGCGTTTTCTCAGTAATAGAAGTGTGTTTTGTTATTCATAACAAGCCCCTTTGTTATACCTGAATTTATGCTAATGAGGTGACTTAGGGTGGGACTCCTAGATAGCTCCAGGGTGCTGCTCACTAGAAAGAGGAAACATGTGATTAGAGGGTGGAAACATGGAGCGGACCTGAAGATTGAGTTATATAAACAATAAGGTTTGGAAGTTTCCAGGTCAGTGAATGCTTCTAAGTGCTGCAGGTCGGGGAGTGGGTGTCCTCGATGGACTTGCCACAACCCACACCCTACATACCTTGACCTAGGTATCTCTTCCATTTGGCTGTCCTTCATATGATTTTTAATAAACCTGTAAATGTAAGTAGTGTTTTCCTGAGTTCCGTGAGTCATTCTAGCAAGTTAGAGAACTGAGAGGGTGGTCATGGGAACCCCCAATTTTTAGCCAGCGTAGTGAAAGTGTGGGTAGCCTGGGCAGCCCACTCAGGCTGGCCTCTGAAGTAGGGGGCACTGTTGTGGGACTGAGCCCTTTAACTTGTAGGATCTTGTGCTAACTACAGATGAACAGTGTCCAAATTTAATTGTTGGACACCTAGCTGGTGTCGGAGAATTTATCCTTAATGTAGAAAAAACTCATAGGAAGCAATTACAAAAAGAAAGGTCTTGTTTAATTCGTTAGGGCTACTATTAGGTTGGTGCAAAAGTAATTGTGATTTTGAACCATGAATTTTAAATTATTATTATTATTATTATTATTATTATTTTGAGACAGAGTCTCACTCTGTCGCCCAGGCTGAAGTGCGGTGGCACAATCTCCCCTCACTGCAAGCTCTGCCTCCCAGGTTCACGCCATTCTCCCGCCTCAGCCTCCCAAGTAGCTGGGACTACAGGCACCTGCCACCACGCCTGGCTAATTTTTTGTATTTTTAGTAGAGGTGGGGTTTTGCCCATGTTAGCCAGGATGGTCTCGATCTTCTGACCTCGTGATCCACCTGCCTCTGCCTCCCAAAGTGCTGGGATTACAGGTGTGAGCCACCAGGCCTGGCCAATTTTAAATTATTATAACCAGGCTCAAACACATCTTTATTAATCAAAATAGGAACCATTACAATGAATACATTTTTGTGCTTTGGGATTTGACGAACTCTTGGAAAGGATTTTCTACATCCTACTGGCTGTGGAAGTATTTTTCATGCAAAAAGTTGTCAAAATGCTTGAAGAAGTAGCAGTCAGTTGGCGAGAGGTCAGGTGAATATGGCAGATGAGGCAAACCTTCATACGTAGCTCAATTCATTCAACTTTTGAAGCGTTGGTTGTGTGACATGTAGTTGGCATTGTTGTGGAGAATTGGGTCCTTTCAGTTGACCAATGCTGGCTGCAGGCATTACAGTTTTTGGTGCACCTCATGGATTTGCTGAGCATACTTCTCAGATGTAATGGTTTTGCCAATCCAGAAAGCTATAGTGGATCAGACTGGCAGCAGACCACCAAACAGTGACCATTGTAAGAGTTAAAGAAAGAGGAAAGAAACACGAAACACAGCTGGCAGTTAAAGACAAGTTTTCTTTAGATAAAACCTGAGAGGTGCTCCTGGCTAATTTTGGTCAAGAGCACTTTCTCTTACAGACTAAGAGGATATATTGGTTTTAGGGTGAGGGGGATTATCAGAAGCTTGGAATGTTTATGTGTAGGGAGAAGCTTATGTCAGGGTTAGAATCTCTCTGGGAGGAGGGGAGGTTACTTTGGGGCAGACATCGTTCCAGCTCGGAGTGGGGTTATCTTGGGGCTAGCATGTCCCTGGTCAGGGAGGAGTTTGGAATGTTTCTGCCTGGAGGTGTTATTTGTGGTTTATGGTCATGCTGACCTTAGCCATTAGGCTGATGCCCTTTGGATTTGGGCAGTTTTTTTAAATTAAGGTGAACTTTAGAATGAGGGGCTTATCCAAGATGGTGATGCTTCTGCTCGGTCAAATGTGACCTGTTTTTGGTGCAAGTTTGGCTTTGGGAAGTGCTCTGGAGCTTCTTCTTGGTCCAGTCACTGAGTTTCTCATTGCCAGTTGTATAAAATACACTTTTGTTCCATGTTACAATCAGATTGAGAAATGGTTCATGGTTGTTGTGTAAAATAAGAGATGACACTTCAAAACCACGATTTTTAAAGTTTTCATCAGCTCATGAGCCACACCCACTTATCGAGCTTTTTCACCTTTCCAATTTGCTGCAAATGTGAATGACCATAGAATGGCTGATGTTGAGTCCTTCAGCAGCTTTTCATGTAGTTGTAAGAGGATCAGCTTCAAAGATTGTTCTTAGTTGGTAATTGTCAACTTCCGATGGCCAGCCACTATGTTCCTCATCTTGAAAGCTCTCATCTCCTTTGCAAAACCTCTTGAACCACCACTGCATTGTACGTTCATCAGCAGCTCCTGGGCCAAATGCGTTGATGTGAGTTGTATCTGCTACTTTATGATCCATTTTGAACTCCTGTAAGAAAACTGCTAGAATTTGCTTTTTGTCTAATATCATTTCCATAGTCTAAAATAAACAGCAAGTAATAAGTCATAAGCAAAAAAAATAAATAAATAAAGTGAGAAATACCCATTAAAATGATGTATAACGTAACCACATTTATTTAAGAATGTATTCTAATATCAAACAGCAAATTCTAAAAATGCAAAAACCATAATTACTTTTGCACTCACCTAATATAATACAATATCTGGGTAATTTATAAACAACAGAAACATATTTCTCACAGTTCTGGAGGCTGAGAAGTCCAGTATCAAGATGCTAGCATATTCGGTGTCTGGAGAGGGTCTGTTCCTCATAGATAGTGACTTCTGTGTCCTTGTAACCACCCAACAGGTTCACCTTGCCCGCTGCCTAGACAGCTGATTTATCAAGACAGGGGAATTGCAACAGAGAAAAAGTAATTCATGCAGAGTCAGCTGTGTGGGAGAATGGAATTTTATTATTACTCAAATCAGTCTCCTCAAGCATTCAGGGATCAGAGTTTTAAAGATAAGTTGGTGGATAGGGGCCAGTGAGTCACGAGTGCTGATTGATTGGGTCAGAGATGATATCATAGGGAGTTGAAGCTGTTCTCTTGCACTGAGTCAGTTCCTGGGTGGAGCCACAAGATCAGATGAGCCAGTTTATCAATCTGGGTGGTGCCAGCTGATCCATTAAGTGTCTGCAAAATATCTTTTTTTTTTTTTTTTTTTGAGACGGAGTCTCACTCTGTCACCCAGGCTGGAGTGCAGTGGCTGGATCTCAGCTCACTGCAAGCTCCGCCTCCCAGGTTCACGCTATTCTCCTACCTCAGCCTCCCGAGTAGCTGGGACTACAGGCGCCCACCACCTCGCCCGGCTAGTTTTTTGTATTTTTTAGTAGAGACGGGGTTTCACCGTGTTAGCCAGGATGGTCTTGATCACCTGACCTCGTGATCCACCCATCTCGGCCTCCCAAAGTGCTGGGATTACAGGCTTGAGCCACCGCACCCGGCCCCCAAAATATCTTAAGCACTGATCTTAAGTTTTACAATAGTGACGTTATCCCCAGGAGTGATTTGGGGAGGATCAGAATCTTGTAGACTCTGGCTACATGCTAAACTGGAATTTCTGATCTTTTGGCTAACTTGTTAGTCTTGCAAAGGCAGTCTAGTCCCCAGACAAGAAGGGGATTTGTTTTGGGAAAGGGTTGTTAACTCTTTGTTTCAAACTATAAACTAAGTTAGTTCAGCCTACTCCCGGGAATGAACAAGGACAGCTTGAAGGGTTAGAAGCAAGATGGAGCTGGTTAGTTCACTGCCTCAGTTACAATTTTGCAATGGCAGTTCATCCTCACCTAGCAGAAGGGGCAAAGAAGCTTCCTTGGGCTTCTTTTCTAAAGACACCAATCCCATTCAAGAGGGCTTTACCCTCATAATTTAATCATCTCCTAATTATAATTTTTGGGACACATTCGCACCATAATAGGTCCCTTCAGAAGACTGTAATAACTCCGAACTTTCTTACTGAAACCACTTTTCCAAAATTATGATTAAGACAGTAAAAGAGATCTAACTTAACTGACTCCATCTTGCTTCTATCCTCCAAGCTGTTGTTTTTCATTCCTGCGTGTAGGCTAAGCTAACTTTGGGAGAAACTTAGTTTATAGTTTATGATTTAAAACAGATGGTAACAGCCTTTTCCCAGAACAGACAACCTTCTTGCCAGGGGACTAGACTGCCTTTATAGGACTAACATTAGCCACACGATCAGAAATTATCATTTTGGAGTCATGCAGCTGGAGGCAACAAGATTCTGACCCTCCCTAAACTGTTTTTAAGATCAGTGTCCAAGATATTTTGCAGACCCTGTACTTGATGGATCAGCTGATACCATCCAGATTGATGAACTGGCTCATCTGACCTTGTGGCCCCCACCCAGGAACTGACTCAGTGCAAGAAGAGAGCTTCGACTCCCTGTGATTTCATTTCTGACCAATCAGCACTCCTGGCTCACTGGCTTCCCCCAACCCACTAAGTTGTCTTTAAAAACTCTGCTCCCTTAAGGCTGGAAGAGACTGATTTGAGTAATAATAAAATTCCGGTCTCCTGCACGGCTGGCTCTGCGTGAATTACACGTTCTCGATTGCAATTCCCTTGTCTTGATAAATTGGCTCTGTCTAGGCACCAGTTAAGGTGAACTCCTCGGGTAGTTACAAATTTGGGGGCTCGTCTGGGATTGCCCTTGTGGCTACCTGCCTGGTTTTGGTGGCCCCCCTCTAGCAATGGACCCAGAGGCCAGCTCAAGTGGCTGCCTAGTTCTTTTGGACTGTGGGCCATCTCTGGTACTCTACTGGCAGGGTGCTGCCGACCCAATGTGCATGGATTTAATTGCAGTAGAGAAACAGTCCTGGGGAGACATTCCTCAACTGTAGCCCTATCACAGGGTGTCTGCCTGTAGTCCCATTTTGGGGTGTCTGGGTTGGTGAGTATCCTAGGCTCTGCCAATGCCTCCTTCCTTCTCTTGACTTGCTCTGTAGTCCCCTGGTGGGGTGTCTGTAGCCCCATTGAGGGATGGGGTATCTGTCTCGGTTTGGCTCCTGGTGGGGGGTGATTGGCTCTCCCTAACTAGTAGGAGGAGTCTTGGTTCAGGAGACCTCATCTATCAGGAAAATTTCGAGGCAATTTCTCAGACAAAGAATAGGAGGATAGTTTGGAAGGGATACTCTTAAGAGTTCTTGGTAGGGATCTGATTCGGAAGGCCTTCTGTCCTTGTCTTTGCGTGTGTTTGTATATGTGGAGGGGATCTCAGAAGGAATTGCTTATGGAAGTCCAGCAGGCCTAACTCAAAGGATCCTCCTTATTTGTCTGGTTACATTCAGTGAACCTTGAAGAAAGCTCAACAGGCCTGTCTTGGGTGACTGTCTGCTCTTTGCCTTGCCCAGAGACCCCATTGTGAATCATTTGGAGGTCATCCTTCTCCACCTGGAGTAGATCAAAGATGACAGGGACCAACAGGAAGAACTTTAAGCGTTTTCAAGATGATATTGGGTGCTGAAAAAGGTGACTAATGTCTGTTTTGTTATGTGTATTTTCCTGGGATGGAAAATGTTAATTCGGTTTTCTCCTCAGGCAGTGCCTCCCATGTCTCTTCTGCAGGACAGAAACTGTTATCTAAATAGATGGAATAATTCTATTATATATTGAGTGCCTTTATGTTGAATAATCCTATAATATGAATGATTTTGGAATGCCACCCATCTTAGCCTGGGTCCTCTGAAAAACAGAGCTTAGGTCAAGGATTAAGGTTGCTGTGGAGGCTAAAGCAACTCCATCTTGGATGCCAGCCTGTCATGTTGACTGCTGATTAACCCCTGTTCAAAGAATGCCTCTAAGACTTCTACTTTATTTACTGTTACCATAAACCCTGCTTCTAGGTCAAAACAATCTTGCTTTGTTTTGGGGAGCATAAATCCTCCCCTTAGGCAGATTCACATAGCACTTTTGCCTTTCCCTGCAGGGCCAACTTCAGGTGTCCTACACATTCCTTCCCTGTGGTATATAAGCCCTTGGTCTGGGGGATAATGGCAGGGATCCATTATCTCCTCTTGCAGCTACTGAGAATGGCTTCTGTGCCTAAGTTCTTATTAAATGTTTCTTTCAGAGAAACTGCATTTGTCAGCCTCTGTCTTCGGCCTCTCAGCTTCCCAAGCCTTTAGGGATAGGTTTGCATAGGCCTGCTCCCCGGGAACAGTGTCAATACTTTGTCTGGGAGATGCCAGCCCAGGATGGTAAGAGTGAAGAATGAGGGAAGTAAGGCCAGGGCAGATGGAATGCAATGTGGCTGATGTGCTACTGTGCTGGTCACAGCTTCACGGCAAGCCTGGGTGAGACACAGCAGGTTGCTCAGCAGGCATGTCACTCTGCATGGGGACTTGTCCAGAGGGATGCAGGGAACTGCACCTTGGAGCAGTCCAAGGAAAGAAAAAGGTGGGAGAACTTACCTTCCCAGCTCCTTCCCATTTCCTATTTCTCATCAGTCAGCTTTAACCTGGCAGGTAGGGGGAGTTAACTCATCCATACTTCTGTGTTTCATCACTGAACTCCTTAGTAGCCAGTTTCATACCTTTTGATGTGGAATGTTATCCAGTTCCAAAAATGGAGGAGTGACCTGCACTGGTCTTATGCCAATCAAGACAAATGATGCAGATTGCTGGGGGAATCTGAACAGGCATCCAGGGTTTGCATCTCTAGTTTTTGGGACTCCAAAATTTTGGGGTTCCAAAAATTACTCTGAGGCCAGTAGAGGTTGGTGTAATGAGTTCACCATGGGTTGACACACAGTTTCTCCATCTGGGAAATGAGGGGGCTGGCTAAGCATGAGCTTCCCCCACATCGCCACCCACCTCTGCCCCCCACAGTTATGTTTCCTGGGGAAGAAGGGCAGCATAGGCCCAGCACAGTCACCTACTGTCCCCTACCACATTGCCACAAACCCCTCTCTCAACACAGCCCGGCCAAGGCCCAAGAGTTCCATCCACATTTCCCAGTACCACATCCTGTGTACCAGAAAAAGCACACAGAAGTGAGTCAGACCTTCTCTCTACTATTTGATTGCTAATGATAATAATAATAGCCACCCTGTCACCATCCTGTGGTATTGAGCGCCAGCTCTGTGTCCAACATCTACACATGAACATAAACACAGGCATCTTGTTTAATACTCATCTCAATCCTGAAGATATGCTTCATGTTCCCATTACACATGGAGAAAGTGAGGCTCAGATACGCCCTGGGATTTGCCCAAGATCACTAAGGAGTACACAGGGCCTGGTTTAGACTCAAACAGCCTATGGTTTGAGTTTCTCTCTTATTTATTTCTTTCTTTCTTTTTTTTTTTTTTTTTGAGACAGGATCTCGTTCTGTCGCCCAGGCTGGAGTACAGTGGCATGACCATAGCTCACTGCAACTTTGACCTCCCAGGTTCAAGTGATCCCCCAGCCTTAGCCTCCCCAGTAGCTAGGACTACAGGCACGTGCCACCATGGTCAGCTAATTAAAAAAAAAAAAATGTTTGCAGAGAGGGAGGTCTCACTACGTTGCTCAGGCTGGTCTTCAACTCCTGGACTCAAACAATCTTTCCAACTTTAGCCTCCCAAAGTGCTGGGATTACAGGTGTGCGCCATGGCGCCTAGCCTATGGTTTGAATTTCTGTGAGGAAACCCATAGAAGAACATGCTGGAGAAGGCCCACTATTCCTTCACCGGGTGGCTTTTATCAACATGCCAGGGAAGTGGTTTGTGTCCACTGCACCTGCACACACTTCGGGACAAGGTTCCCCGGCTGCTTTCTGCCTGTATGTCTGTGTGTTTCTGTGAGTGCTGACCTGCCCCAGTGAGGCTCCTGCCCCTCTTTCACAATGCAACACAGTCCTGAGAGCCATGGGCTGGGCGTGGGCTCCCAGCAGTGGGATTATCATCTGGACAGAGCTGGGTGTATGCAGAGTGGGGCTGCTTGCATCAACAGGCTGTGGGGACCTCTTGTGCTCTGCCCACACTTGCAGCCCTCTTCCCTGGTGAGACACCCATTCCAGCAGCTGGCCCAGAGCATCTGGCCACTTCTAAGAAATGGAAACTATACCTTCTTGGACTGGGGCCAGCATGGTTTGAGAAGCGGCCCTTTCAAATTCCCTTTGTCAGGAAGTTGATGCCTGGGCCATCACAGTCATTCACCTCAAGGGAATGATTACTCTTGATACATGGAAATATTTCTTAAGCCAAAAAGCTGTTGTTCTAGATTTGCTAAAACTAGGTCAATAATTTGGCTTCAATCCTCAGGACAAATATCAGTATGGAGAAAACTTTTACAGTTGTGGATATTCTCTAGACCAATGAATGCAACCAATTATACGTTGCACAGATGGGCAGTGAATTGAGTGTTTGAAAATGTTATCTTTCACCTGTTTAGAAACAAAAGATCAATTTTTGGAAAGTATTTCTCAAAAAGAGAAAAGCGGTACCATGCAGATATAAAAATGGAAGCGATGGTGCAGATGGTGGATGATAAATGTTCTGTAACAAAGGCTGTATTTTTTTGTTTGACAAGTTTTTGCCAAGTTGCGTACATGCTTCCCCAAAGTAGGGGAGATTTCTGAGGAGGGAGGTGAGTTTCCTGGCCTTTACTCCCCTCAAGGCACCCTCAAGGTTTCTCTGATGTGGGGACTAAAGGACTAAAGTTCCTAAGGAATGATCCTGCTGGGCCATTCTTTTTTTTTTTTTTGAGATGGAGTCTCGCTCTGTCACCCAGGCTGGAGTGCAATGGTGCGATCTCGGCTCACTGCAACCTCTGCCCCCTAGGTTCAAGCAATTCTACTGCCTTAGCCTCCTGAGTAACTGGAATTACAGGTGCGTGCCACCACACCCGGCTCATTTTTGTATTTTTAGTAGAGACAGGGTTTCACCATGTTGGTTAGGCTGGTCTCGAACTCCTGACCTCAGGTGATTGACTCGCCTTGGCCTCCCAAAGTGCTGGGATTACAGGCGTGTGTCACCATGCCTAGCCAACCTGCCGGGCCATTCTTATCTCACTTGGATAATTCATATAGTAAGGCCCCCTTCAGTGCAGCCCACAGACAGGGCCCCGCACTTGGAAGGGCCCAACCAAGTTTGGTTTAATGCACTAGGACCAAGCAGCACTTTGAAATTCTTCATAATTTAACTTTGAATTTGTGTGTGTGCGTGTGTGTGTGTGTGTGTGTGTGTGTGGGTGTTTTGATACAGAGTCTCGTTCTGTCACCCAGGCTGGAGTGCAGTGGCGCAATCTTGGCTCGCTGCAACCTCTGCCTCCTGGGTCAAACGATTCTCCTGCCTCGGCCTCCGAGTAGCTGGAGCTGGGATTACAGGCACGTGCCCCCATGCCCGGCTAATTTTTGTATTTTCAGTAGAGACCAGGTTTCACCATGTTGGCCAGGTTGGTCTTAAACTCCTGACCTCAGGTGATCCACCTGTCTCGGCCTCCCAGAGTGCTAGGATTACAGGTGTGAGCCATCGCGCCCTGCCAAATTTGTCTTTTGTAAGTGAAGTCCAGTGGGGTCATAGCACATGCTGAGGGCTTGGAACCTTGGCCTGAAGCATGGTCCTGCCTCCTGCCACCTCCCTGCTTCCCTGGAATGTGTTCTTGGCTGTCCACTCCCTCAACCTCTGGTGCCCCAGTGCCACCCAGCCCCCTTGCCACCCCTGCCCTGCAACACTGCCACCCTCTGCTCCCTTGAGGGCCTGGGTGGGGGTGGGTGCACCAGGGCCAAGTACATGCACCCCGCACTGTCAGAGTGGACGGGTGGTGGCCGTACTGTCCCAGGCTGGCAGCAATATGCCGTGTTCAATGGGTGGCTTAGGGAAGGTGAGCTTCTCTCCACTCCCATCCCAGTCCCTAGTGCCTCCTGGCTATAACAGTCGGGACTATGGGCCTGTAGGAAGGGAAGATGCCTGCGTCTGCTTCCCGAGGAGTCTGTCTGGTGGCTGCTGAAAGGGGGAGCCTGGTAGTTACAAGGTTCCACATATACCACCCCGCCAACCTGTGAAGGTCCACTCTGGCCCTGTGCATGTCCCGAGCTGGAGGCAGTAAGAATATTAAGTGTAAATTACCAAAGAACACAACACCATGACAGGTTGTGAGAGGCATCATGGAAAAAAGAGAAGACATTCCCCCTTGCATTTTGAACAGGGAACCTGCAATTTCATTTTGTATTGGGCCCTGCAAATGATGTAGCCAATCCCACAGGCAGTGCTGTGTTGCGGCCTGCCAGCTCTCACTGGGTCACAGTTCACTTTCTGTGATGTCATGTTGGTAGTTTTGAAATGGCCATGGTGGGCCGGTCGCGGTGGCTCACGTCTGTAATCCCAGCACTTTGGGAGGCCGAGGCTGGTGGATCACCTGATGTCAGGAGTTCGAGACCAGCCTGGCCAACATGGTGAACCCCTGTCTCTACTAAAAATACAAAAATTAGTAAATTAGTAAAATTTACTAAATTTTAGTATTTAAAATTTACTGTGTAAATTTTAATACTAAATATTTACTAAATACTAAAATTTACTGTGTGGTGGTGGATGCTTGTAGTCCCAGCTACTCGGGAGGCTGAGGCAGGAGAATAGCTTGAACCCCGGAGGTGGAGGTTGGAGTAAGCCAAGATCGTGCCATTGCACTCCGGCCTGGGTGATAAGAGTGAAACCTGTCTCAAAAAAAAAAAAAAGAAAAAGAAAAAGAAATGGCCATGTTATTAACAGCACAGAAATCAGGCAAACACTGCAAAACATAACTTTTATTTTATTTTAATTTTTTTGAGACAGAGTCTCACTCTGTTGCCCAGGCTGGAGTGTGGTGGCATGATCTTAGCTCACTGCAACCTTTGCCTGTCAGATTCAAGAGATTCTCCTCTCTCAGCTTCCTGCGTAGCTGGGACTACAGGCGCACACCACCTGGAACACTCAGCTAATTTTTGCATTTTTTAGTAGAGATGGGGTTTCACCATATTGGTCAGGCTGGTCTTGAACTCCTGACCTCAGGTGATCCAACTGCCTCGGCTTCCCAAAATGCTGGGATTACAGGTATGAGCCACTGCGCCTGGCCTGAAACTTTTAAAAAATGTATTTAGGCGAGGCACGGTGGCTCATGCCTGTAATCCCAGCACTTTGAGAGGCTGAGATGGGCGGATCATGAGGTCAGGAGATCGAGACCATCCTGGCTAACATGGTGAAACCCCATCTCTACTAAAAATACAAAAA
>NW_012123931.1:2996144-2998681 GCF_000951035.1 Colobus angolensis palliatus | reverse complement strand
TGTTGGCCAGGATGGTCTCGATCTCCTGACCTCGTGATCCGCCCATCTCGGCCTCCCAAAGTGCTGGGATTACAGGTTTGAGCCACCGCGCCCGGCTCTCTTTCTCTTTCAATGCAGTCTCACTCTGTCACCCAGAATGGAGTGCAATGGCATGGTCTCAGCTCACTGGCAGCCTCCACCTCCCAGATTCAAGCAATTCTCCTGCCTCGCCCTCCCAAGCAGCTGACACTACAGGCACATGCCATCACGCCTGACTAATTTTTGTATTTTTAGGATAGATGGGGTTTCACCATGTTGGCCAGGCTGGTCTTGAACTCCTGACCTCAAGTGATCCACCCGCAAATCAGCCTTCCAAAGTGCTGGGATTACAGGCATGAGCCACTGTGCCTGGCCAGAGAGGTTCTTTAGAGCCACGTGTCCCTTTCTTGCACAGGGCCTAACACAGGGTTCTGAACTTCAGGAATAAATGGGGGCTCAGGAGGAGTAGGCAGGAGGGGAGCTGGCAAAGGACCTAGAAGTTCCAATCCTGGGCTCTTGATCTCTTGCAGTAACTTCACGGCCTGAGGCAGAAGCCTAGATGAATGAGAAGCAGGACAGAATGTTCCAGCAGCCACCAACTAGAGCAGAGACACAAATATTTACTAAGCCTAGGGGCCTCCCCAACATGCTGGCAGAGTTGGAGGGAACAAGTGTTTGGGGCCTCTCTGTAAGGGCAGGGAATACATTGCAGGGAGAAGCCCCATGGAGAGGTCTCCCCTGACTCCAGCCTCTCCGTCACATTGGTATATGAGTACCTCATACCCTCAAGGATGTAAAGCCAGTCACAAAGCACCTTCTCAGCCATGGGCAGTGTGGGGAGCTGATCTCCATCTTATAAATGAGGAAACTGAGGCCCACAGAGGGAAGATAACATACCCAAAGCCAGAGGGCTGGATGCGAGAGTCTGTAGTGGAAGGCTGGACTGGAAATGCTGCCCCTAATACCAGTAGTCTCCAATCCTGCATCTGCCCACCACACCCCCTCCCCAGGAACTTCTCTTGACCCTGGCTGGCCTCCTCCCTGACTGACCCCCAGACCCTCTTCTTTGGTGAGACTTTTGCACACTTACTTCCTGCAGCTCCTGGGCTGTTCTCTTCCCAGGTTAACCTCCCCTTTCTTCTTTTTTTTGAGGCAAGATCGCACTCTGTCGCCCAGGCAGCAGTGCAGTGGCATGATCACGGCTCATTACAGCCTCAACCTCCAGGGCCCAAGCAATCCTACCATGTCAGCCTCTCAGGTAGCTGGGACCACAGGCACGTGCCACATTTTTTATTTCTGGTGGAGATGGTGGTCTCACTATATTGCCCAAACTGGTCTGAAACAATCCTCTTCCCCAGCCTCCCAAAGCGCTGGGATTACAGGTGAGTGCTATCCCACCCAGCCCCTCCCCTTTCTTCCTATTTCCCAGCTCAGAGAAGCTTTCTCACCTCACACCTCTCTCTCTAAATCGTGCCCCTCCTCCCTCATCTAGCTGAGGCCTGGCCTCTCATCCAGGAAGCCCTCCTGGACTGCTCCCACTCACAGGGCTCTTGGGCTCTCAAGATTGCATGAAGTATGTTCATATTGTACTGTCCATTAAAAAAAAAAAGCGCAAGAGGGACTAGCACACAGGGGTTTGGGTCCTAGTTGCAGCTGTCACCAACTTACTAGGGTGACCTTAGGCTCCCCTACTCTGTGAGCCTCAGGTCCCTCATACCTCACCAGGGAATGGAGAGTCTAGATGAGAAAACCCTGGTGGTGAGCACAGGTCACAGCTGTTGGGGTTTTTGCTGGCATCAGCATTGCACCCTCTAGATCCGTTCCCATCCATTACCATCTGGCCCACACTGCCTTGTTCTTGCTCTCCCCTAGGGGTGGGGGGCCTGTGTCTGGGTGGAGAGCCCAGCTCCACAGGGTGCTGTGTGTGCAGGGAGCCCTGCTGTTCCCCACTGGCCCCAGTGAGCCAGGCCTTGGCTTGGGGCGGAAAAAGCCTAGGACTGGGAAGCGCTGCCCTAAGCGAGGAACCCCAACCCCGAAGCAGTTCTGCTCTTCAGCCCTCTAGGGTGTTAACTTTGCCTAGCCAAGAGCAAACTCTCTCTCTCTCTCTGTGCCAGCAGTATTAGAAAGAGCCCCTGGGAAATGCTGTTTTTGTCCCCTGAGGCAGACTTTTGGGGAGTCCAAAGAAGGGCTCCTCATGGTACCGACTATCACAGAACAGGAGACAGGAGCAGGAGACGGGCTGGGAAGATGCGGCGACTTGGGTACGGGATAGGAGGGCCCTTGTCCTGAGCCTGCGTAGGCGTAGCAAGCTCCGGGATTTTACTTCGTTGGAATGTTATTTTGAGCTACTTGGGGCTGTGACTGAGAGAGCTCGTGGGGGGCTCAGGCTCTTTCAGAGTCACCCGTGTGGCTCGGCCACTGCGCCAGATCTTGGAACATCTAAGGCAGAAACAGGACCAACACCTGCAAGCCTCCAATGGCTCCTGGGGCTCAATCCAGCTCTTGGGGTGGAGGGGTTG
>NW_012123931.1:2990749-2995784 GCF_000951035.1 Colobus angolensis palliatus | reverse complement strand
GCTCGGTTTCCCCATTTGTGAAACCTGGAGGCTGTATTAGGATTCTGTGCCTCCTATTAGGATTCAGCTGGGGGAAGGAGAGCGGCAGCCAGGGCCAGGGCCAGCCCCAGGTGGGCTGTGACCGGGCTTTCTACGTTAGGGTTTTGGTGGGTGCCCGCACAGCCACAGTCCCAGAATGCATGGAGACAACTCTCTGGGCCAAGGCACGGCCAGGACGACCTTGTATCCTAGCATCCTCCTGTCCCCACTTGCTGCTGGACACGGACCCTCTAGGTAAAATTCAACAATAGTTCTTGCCAGCCACCCTCACGGAGGGTTTGTGCCAGTGCTTTGGAAAAGATATTGGATTGCCCAGTTAGGCGGGAGGGAGATTTCTGCTCAACATCCATAACTCGATCCACCTCAGAGCCTGAGCCACTGGCCTGGAGGAGGCTGCCGGGGAGGCAGGGGTCGTGAGCACCCAGCTTGGGAGACACTCAAGCAGAGTACGGGCCAGGCACGGGGAAGAAGGTGGCAGAGGGCATGCTTGGCAGCATCTCCAGGAGCTGTCCTGCCCTGGGGTTCCGTGATTTAATGATTCTGCACCTGCACCGTCTGATAAGGTAGCTGCATATGACTGTTAAGTACTTGAAATGTGTGGGAACCACTAGGAGCCCCAGAGTTGGCATAAACATTATTTTAAGCTGAAGACATTTGAGATTCAACAGACGCAGAGAAAAGCCTCCTAGGAGCTTCCTTTATCTGACAAAAAGCAGTAACTTCTGGGAAGTAAGGCTACCATAAGCTCTCTCACAGGGGGGGTTTCATGACCCCAAGAAGACAGAGAGACCACTCATACCTGTATAGACAAATCTTTTCACAAACTTAATCACCTGTCCGTTCTCTTAAAACCCATTTGTCTTTCCTAGAGAAACTTATTTGTTTTTCCCATAGAAGCTCTTTCTTTCCCCTCCTTTTTCCCTACTAAATTAGGTATATAAGCCTTCGACTCTATTTAACCAGCCAGCTACGTCCTTTGTTGGTATGGTATGCAGACATAATAAACTTCTTCTTCTGTTAATCTGTCTTTTGTCAGTTTAATTCAAAAACTCCAATCACAGAATAAAAGATTGTAGAGGAAAACTTTTTTCCTCTCCTGCAGGGACTAGTATGTATTGATATGGGTGGTAAGTATAATGTATACACAGGATTTAGGAGGCTTAGCATGAAACAAAAGAATGTGAAATATCTTAATAATTTTGTATATGATTACATATTGAGATGGTAACATAGGGTTCCATTAGATAAATTGGCTTCTCTTAAATATATTGCTAAAATTGATTTCATCTGTTTCTCCTTACTGTCTGCTAGAAAATTTCAGATAACATATGTGGCTCATGTTTTATTTCCATTGAATAGCACTGCTAAATGTCAGGTGACCTTGTATCTTTGGGTTGGCTTTTCCCAAGCAACACCACCACATCTCTATTAACTGAATGCTCTTGTGTCAAGTCCTGAGCAGCGTGGGCAGTGGGGAGTGGAAGAGGAGGGGGCACAGTGCCAGCGCTCGGGAAGCTGCCAAGCACCTCTTGGCTTCCAACTTGGTTTGGCCACATCCTCCTGCAGTCCTGCTTCCCCTCCTCCACAGGACAGTCAGGCCAGCAGAAAGCTGGGCAGAGGGTTCTGGGGCTGGCCAGGGCTCTGAGAACTCAAGGAGGGAGCTCCATGTGGGCCAAGGATTCAGAAGACAGTGTGGCCAGCAGCCAGGAACTATGACTGCACCGAGTGCTGTTCCCATGCCCAGGACCACAGATGTGTTCTGGGCCTCACTGCCCAGCACCTCCTGGCTTAGTGGCCACAGAGTCCTCTTCCTGCTCTGCCAAGCACCATCTGGCTGTGGTGGAACAGGCTCCCCTGCCTTCCCATCCTCTCTGCCATCTCCCATTCCCCAGGCCTTGCTGGATTAAAACATTTTCCTGATAATCATTCAGGGATACAGGCTGAGGTCTGAGAAACAAAGCTACCCCGAGGCCCCTGAAAAAATCAAACAAAATAACAAACTTTAGCTGGTATTTCTGATAAACAGCCCATACTTAGCAATTTAGAGGGATGGTCTGGGTTGGTGTGACCCAGGTTTAACCCCTGCAGCTGATATGAATGTGACAGCTTTACAGTCCTGTAAAGCTAACCAGACCTGTACATAGTTAAACAACCTTATCTAGCATTCCTCTTCTTCTCCTATATAAACTTGCTCATAACAGCCAGCACTCTTATCATGCTTATTGTGTGCTAGGCCCTGCTTTGGGATCTTACAGGTTTGTTTTGTTTTGTTTTGTTTTGAGACAGAGTCTCGCTCTGTCCCCCAGGCTGGAGTGCAGTGGCGCAATCTCAGCTCACTGCAAGCTCCACCTCCCAGGTTCATGCCATTCTCCTACCTCAGCCTCCCGAGTAGCTGGGACTACAGGCGCCTGCCACCACACCCGGCTAATTTTTTGTATTTTTAGTAGAGACAGGGTTTCACCATGTTAGCCAGGATGGTCTCAATCTCCTGACCTCGTGATCCGCCCTCCTTGGCCTCCCAAAGTGCTGGGATTACAGGCATGAGCCACCGCGCCTGGCTGGATCTTACATATATTAATTCATTTAAGGCTGGGTGCAGTGGCTCACGTCTGTAATCCCAACTACTCGGGAGGCTGAGATGGAAGAATTGCTTGAGCCCAGGAGTTTGAGACCAGCCTGGGCAACATAGTGAGACCCTGTCTCTACAAAACATAAAACATTTAGCTGGGTGTGGTTGCATGCACCTGTAATCCCAGCTACTTGGGAGGCTGAGGTGGGAGGATCATTTGAGGTTGGGAGTTTAAGACCAGCCTGGGCAACACAGCAAGACACTCCCCCTACAAAAATTAAAATTAAAATTAATTCATGTAATTTGGATTAAATTGGATTTCATGCACTACAAACCCGTGAAGTGACTGCTATTATTATCTGCCGTTCACAAGTGAGAAGCTGAGGCACAGAGAGGTTAAGTAAACTTGCTCAAGGTCACACAGCTACAAAGAGGCAAAACCAGGATTGCAACCCTGGCCATCTGGTTTAGTATTCATGCTCCAAATCACTGCATGACATGGCTTCTCCCGCAATGCTGGAGGACTCGATTATGTTTTGTTTTCCTAAACTTGTTCCCTTTTGTTTTCCTAAACTTGTTCCCAACTTATGATAAACCTGTGACAGGTGTTCATGATCCAAAATGTGTCTGAGTTTGGCTTTAACAAATTACACATGAGATGGGAAAGTGACCAAATGCATGAGGAAGAAGAAAAAAATTCCAGAAGAATAAATCATTCTACCATCCTTTGTCCATGTGTCTGTGTGGGTGGACAAGGGCATACTATGTAAGAATGGGTGCAGCTTGTTTTCAAAGATAAACTATAGCTGAAAGTTGCAGCCTGCATTGATAGTTGCCCCTAGTTTAGCAAGCTGCCTGAGCGGGCTCCAAAATGGAGACATATCTGATTTGCAGAGGCAGGGGAGGAGGGCTACATTGTCACAAATAAGAATAAAAGAACAGGCGTTTCAAACAGGGATGGGGGTGGGTAGAAACCCAAGAAGGCGTCAGCAAGCTGTGACCTGAGTGGGGTGTAGCAGCACAGGAAACAGCTCTGATGGGTTTTCAAACAAGGACGGCTACTGTTTAATCGTCCCCGTTGCTTGTGCTGAGCTGGGATGTCATTCTTCTCAATCTCCTGACCTTTGATCAAAGCCTAACATCAACCCTGCTTTATGACCGTCAGTGCTGAGCTAAGGGGCGAGGGGGCATGAAGCCTAGAGAGGAGTGGGCCTGGAGGCCATGGGCACTGGGCAAGTTGCTGAGTAGGGAGTTGACCTGGAGAAACATAGGCCCCTTTGCCATCCTCAGAGTCACTAGGGGTGCCGGGTTCCTGCCAGTCACAGGATGTCCAGCCAGAGTAGCATCTAGCTCCTGAAATCCAGTACATGCTCTCCTCCCAAGTCAGGTGTCCTGGACCAGGGCTCTGTCTGCAGAGTGGTGCCTTTGGGTTGGCAGTGGCCCTGCGTGGATCCTCTGCTGAAAGCTAAGGACCTTGGGTCCCAGGCACAGGGCAGGCCCTGGGCTACTGCTCTAGACTTCCTGAGTCAGAGAAAGCCCTGCTGGGCCTTCCAAGGCCTCATCCTGACACCTGAGTCAGCCTCTTTCCTCTTTCTGAGCCACCCTCGTCTGACCTCCCCCAGCCAGCCTACCTCTGTAAGTGGGGCCTTATAGGGACATTGTAATGGGGGAGCAGACTCTAGGTCTAGTTCATTTATTTATCCATCCTTTCCTGTTGTTTATATTGACCTGTATGCCAGATACATAGGTTTTCTTTTTCTTTTTTTTTTTTCACTGCATTCAGGCTGGAGTGCAACAGCATGATCTCGGCTCACTGCAACCTCCGCCTCCTGGGTTCAAGAGATTCCCCTGCTTCAGCCTCCCAAGTAGCTAGGATTACAGGTGCCCGCTACCATGCCCAGCTAATTTTTGTAGTTTTAGTAGAGAGGGGGTTTCACCATGTTAGTCAGGCCGGTCTCGATCTCCTGACCTCAGGTGATCCACCCACCTTGGCCTCCCAAAGTGCTGAGATTATAGGTATGAACCACTGCACCTGGCTGATACATAGGTTTTCTAATTTACTCTTACAATATACCAAAACATAGGTTTTGTTTTTGTTTTTTTGAGACAGGGTCTTGCCCTGTCGCCCAGACTGGAGTGCAGTAGCATGATCAAAGCTCTCTGTAGCCTTGACTTCCCAGGCTCAAGTGATCCTCCCACTTCAGCCTCCTGAATATCTGGGACCACAGGTGTGTGCCACCACACTAGGTAATTTTTTAAATTTTTGTACAGATAGGGCCTCACTATATTGCCCGGGTTGGTCTTGAACTCCTGGGTTCAAGGAGTCCTCCTGCCTCCCAAAGTGCTGGAATTATAGGCATGAACCACCACACCCGAATGGTATTTTTGTTCTTATTTATTTATTATTTATTTATTTATTTTGAGACG
>NW_012123931.1:2989161-2990589 GCF_000951035.1 Colobus angolensis palliatus | reverse complement strand
AGTAAAGACGGGGTTTCAACGTGTGATGGTCTCGATCTCCTGACCTCGTGATCCGCCCACCTTGGCCTCCCAAAGTGCTGGGATTATAGGCGTGACCCACCGCTTACGGTATTTTTATTCTTAAATTACAGATGAGGAAATTGAGGGGCCCAGGGCAGCTGGGACACAAGTCCTGTCTGAATTGTGCTGGTCTTCCAGCTTGGTGGGGGTTGGCCAGAGGCAGCCTGGGCTGGGGACCTGAAAGCAGAAAAGGGGATGAAGGGAACTGGGTAGGCTTGTGGACCACAGGCCCACATGGGAGCCACATCCTGGCAGGCGAGGGGATTGTGAAAGAGAAGGCAGGTGGGGTATAGGAGAAAGATGGGAAAACGGGGGCAGGGAGCAAGAGACCCTCCAGGCCTTGCAGATGCAGGAGTTGGGCAGGTAGAGGATAGATGGAGTGGGAGGAAGGTGGGTGCCCAACAGGGATCACTCTGCAGGAGAGGTCTCAGGCAGTAAGTGATGAAACTAATTTGAGTGGGGGTGGCCCATCCAATACCTCCTCTTCTGTGCTAAAGAGGAGGGAGGGGAACTAGCTGAGCAATCTGTGCATTCAGCCACCCCTAAGTGTTGTCCAGGGACACTTGTCCCCAGAGAGGAAGGCCAGCTCTGTCCTTGGAGGTTGAGAGCGAGTAAGCAGACAAGCACTGTGCTAGTTGCGTTTCATTCAAGATCTTCCCTCCACACCCAGTAAGAAAGGCATGACACTAGGAGTTCAAAATCAGCCTGGGCAACAGAGTGAGACCTTGTTTCTACAAAAAATTTTTAAAAATTAGCCAGGTGTGGGGGCACATGCCTATAGTTTCAGCTAGTTGGGAGGCTGAAGTGGGAGTATCACTTGAGACCAGGAGTTCAAGGCTGCAGTGAGCCATGATGGCACCACCACACTCCAACATGGGTGACAGAATGAGACCCTGTCTCTAAAGAAAAAAAAAAAAAGGCATGACAGCCCCATTTTAGAGGTGAGAAAACTGGGGCCAGCCATGTCCAATGACTTGCCTGAGGTCACAGAGTTAGGCTAGGGTGCAACCAGGATGCAAACTTGCCTTTGCTAGTCTGGTGAAAGAACTGGGTATAAATAGAAACCCCAAAGCAGTGGGTGCCACGGACAGGACTGGAGGCTAAGAGGGGAGCAGGGGTGATTAAATACCCCTACCCCAATATTACCCCCAAGGCATCTGCTTATTCTGGACCCAGAAGGAGAGGTTGGGGGCATTTCTAGGTATCCTGTGGATACCACAGAGGTTATGCACACTCTGGCATAGTAAGCCAGGCAGAGTGGTCTGAAGGAAAGAAGTGGGGATGGGGGAAGGGGTAGAAGAGAAGGTGGGGAAGGAAGTAGGAGGGACTGAGGGGGAGATGGAGAAAGGGAGGAGGAAGGAGGGAAGG
>NW_012123931.1:2984859-2987236 GCF_000951035.1 Colobus angolensis palliatus | reverse complement strand
CACCACACCCGGCTAATTTTTTGTATTTTTAGTAGAGATGGGTTTTCACTGTGTTAGCCAGGATGGTCTCGATCTCCTGACCTGATGATCTGCCCGCCTTGGCCTCCCAAGGTGCTAGGATTACAGGCGTGAGCCACTGCACCCGCCTTCATTTTTTATATCTGTGTAAACTGAGCCCCAGAGAGATGAAGTGACTTGCCTAAGGCAGCACAGTTAAGAAGTAGCAGAAGCAGGATTTGAACCCAGGAAGACAGGGCACCAATCTCAGTTCCTAGCCCCTTCAGTACAGAGTGAGGGTCCCATGCCTTCTACTCCACCTCACCCTTCCAGCCTCAGGAGCACATTCACAAGTACAGGGAGGGCCCCTCTTCTGTTCTGTGAGGCCTGCATCAACTTGTCATGGGATGGGGAGCCCAGCTCCCTGGTGGAATCACATCAGGTCATAGTGACAGAGACCTGACTCCCCAGGGACTGACTCCCAGCCACAGCTCTGGGGGCTGGGATAGCACTCTATACCACTGAACCTGCAGCACAGGGCCAACCAGTCATGGAGCCCCTCAAATCCATTGGTGCACTGGGAGCCAGAGGGCTTGCAGAAGTGGATGAGAGGTGGCTCAGCCTTGGGTAGGCCCTGGCTGAGAAATAAAGAGGCTGTTCATGAGTGCAGATGTGGTTCTGGTTGACTGGGCCCCAGGGAGCCTGAGCAGGCCTTTCTTGTCTGAACCCAGATCTACTTCTTGGGTTTGTTAGCATTCCCTACCGCTGCCCTCAGCCCCACAGCCTGGCCAAGCAGTGGGAGCAGTCTCTCAAGTTGCCCTGAATGCCTTCGCGGGCCTCTTGCCTTCAGGAGTTGCATGCTGCACCTTCTGGAAACAAACAGGGACCATGATACCAGGCGGGGCTAGGCTGCCACTCCTGCCCTCCCCCTGGCTGCAGTCAGATGTCAGCATGCAGCACTGGGGGTGTGGGTCACAGGAAGGCCCTGTGGGCCTCTGGAGGGTTCTGCTCAGAAGAAACATCATGGGCAAGGAGGACTGTGCAGGGGCCACAGGTGCCCCTCCGATTGCCTGTTAGAGATGGGGAGCTGTGGAGGTTTCTGTGTCCCTTCCTTTAAACTGAACAACCCTGGCTGGACACAGTGGCTCACGCCTGTAATCCCAGTACTTTGGGAGGCCGAGGCAGGTGGATCACCTGAGATCAGGAGTTCGAGGCCAGCCTGACCAATATGGTGAAACCCTGTCTCTACTAAAAATACAAAAAAATTAGCTGGGCATGGTGGTGGGCGCCTGTAGTCACAGCTACTTGGGAGGCTGAGACAGGAGAATATCTTGAACCTGGGAGACGGAGGTTGCAGTGAGCCGAGATCTCACCACTGTACTCCAACCTGGGAGACAAAGTGAGACTCTCTCTCAAAAAAAAAAAAAAAAAAAAAAAATGGAACAACCCCTTTCCGGGCCTTTTGTCCCCATTAGGAATTTCCTGTTGTGTTCTCTGGCTACTGCCCCAGAATTAGGTTAGGAATGGGGACAGAACTGGGCCTGGGAGCTGGGATTAGAATGGGCTGGGATTCGGATGAAGATGGGCTAGTCTGGGCTGGGCACAGCTGGGGATGGGGGTGGCAGGCTTGAAAGCAGAGGGTTTTATTGGAATGACTGTCTATCCCCTGCCCCCTCTGCATTGAGCCTGTCAACCTGAATGATGAGATTCAGGCAATATGATTAAATACTGAGTTTATTGGAGTGCAAAGTTTGAGGAGGGCACAGACTCCAAAAAAATGGGGTCCAAGGTGCTCTGAAGTGGAGAGATTTGAGGGTCATTTATATAGGCAAGAATGTAAACAGGATTACGTCATTTCTCACACATAGTTACAGCAATTGATTGGTTATAGGCAGTGTTTCTTTTTTGGGAAAAGTATATTTGATATTCCACATTAAGGATGTAATTAGTCAAGGGGTCTTTCATCTCAGTCAAGGGGTCTTCTATCTCAGGGACATCTGGTCTAAGCCAGGAACAAGGAAGGAAATTAATTTATAACAAAAGGTCAGTAATTAAGAGGTCAAGCTCTGTGACTCAGTCTCCAAAGGTAATCTTCCTCAGAGCCTAGTAACTGTTATTTTCATTCTTGTTGTTTTGTTTGTTTTGCTTTGTTTTTGTTTTTGAGACAGGATCTTGCTCTGTCTCCCAGACTGGGGTGCAGTGGCGCAATCACAGCTCACTAAAACCCTGACCTCCTGGGCTGGGCTGAAGCAGTCCTCCCACCTCAGCCTCCTGAGTAGCTGGAACTACAGGTATGCATCACCACGCCTGGCTTTCCTTCCTTCCTTCCTTCCTTCCTTCCTTCCTTCCTTCCTTCCTTCCTTCCTTCCTTCCTTCCTTC
>NW_012123931.1:2973302-2984809 GCF_000951035.1 Colobus angolensis palliatus | reverse complement strand
TCTCTCTTTCTTCTTTCTTTCTTTCTTCCTTCCTTCCTTCCTTCCTTCCTTCCTTCCTTCCTTCCTTCCTTCCTTCCTTCCTTCTTTCCCTCCCTCCCTCTCTCTCTCTTTCTTTCTTTCTTCTTTCTTTCGAGACAAGGTCTCACTATGTTACCCAGGCTGGTCTCAAACTCCTGGGCTTGAGCAATCCTCCAGCTTTGTTCTCCCAAAGTGCTAGGATTACAGGTGTGAGCCACTGCACCTGGCCCCTAGTAACTTTTAGAAGCCCCAAACAGATGATCCAGTTCCTTCAGAAGCCTTTGGAAAAATGGCAGACTGAGGAGGAGGTTTTGACTTTCTGGACTTCACAGAAAGGGAAAGCAGACTTCAACCCCACATTGTTGGGAATAGGCCCCCAAATCTGGACATAAACAGGCCCCAAAACTGGCCACAAACAAAAAATCTCTGCAGCACTGTGAGATACTCGTGATGGCCATAATGCCCATGCTGAAGGTTACTGGTTTACTGGAATGAGGGCAAGGAATACCTGGCCCACCCAGAGCGGAAAATCGCTTAAGGCGTTCCTGAACCACAAACAATAGCATGAGCAATCTGTGCCTTAAGGACATGTTCCTGCTGCAGATAACTAGCCAGAGCCCATCCCTTTGTTTTGGCCCATCCCTTTGTTTCCTGTTTTAGTTAATCTATAATCTAGAGAAACAATGCTTATCACTGGCTTGCTGTCAATAAATATGTGGGTAAATCTCTGTTCATGGCTCTCAGCTCTGAAGGCTGTGAGTACCCTGATTTCCCACTGTGCACTCTATATTTCCGTGTGTGAGTCTTTAATTCCTCTAGCGCTGCTGGGTTAGGTCTCCATGACTGAGCTGGTCTTGGCACCATATCTTCTCAGAGTCCTGCCTGCTTCTTAGGAATTGGCCTGAGGAAGGAGGAATACGGGTTGAGGCTTACTGCCTGCCAGGCCTGATCCAGTGGCATTAGAACACTGGGCACCTGACCCCACCACAAACCTGGGGACACAATTCATTATCCCACAGTCAAAGACTCTGGAGCTCAGAGAGGTTAAGAAGCTTGCTCTAAGTCCCACAGCCAAGAGTGGCAAGTTGGGATCTGAGCCTGGATTAGGTGGCTGGTGCTGATTTTGTCACCAGAGTATCCCTAAGAAGGCAATACTAATCCAAGCAAGGAGACACTGACAGAGGGTGTCAGCACCAGGAAAGTGACGCAGTGGTTTCCCAGCAGTGAGACTTTTCTGGAAAGAGTTAGAGGCCCATGCTGGGGTCAAGCGCTGCTCCAGCCAAGCCTCCTCCCCAACTGCAGGGCATTTGCCTGGCTCCTGCCACTGGGGTTCTAATCTCATGACTGGCCTTGGCTCAGCGTCAGCCCCAAGATGCCTTTCAGTCTGGGGGCTATGGTCAAGGCTGACTTCCGGCCTGTCTGGGTCACCTGCACCTCTCACTTGTGCTGTTCACACTGGTTCCCTGGGCCTGACCTATGTTCCCTCCACCACGCCCGAGCTCACCTTCTGCCCTGTGCCACCACTGCTGGCTTCCCACCAGTTGCTCTGTTGCTCACCACACCACCCACCTCTTGCCATCATCTCCGGAAGCTGGGGGCTGTGACCATTCTTGTTCCAATGTTAAAGATGGGGAATCTGAGCTCAGCAAGAGGAAGCCTCAACCTCTCCTTAACCCAGAGCCACTCCACTGTGACACGGTGCCCATACATCCCCTGGCAGCACCTCACCTCTCCTTTCCTTTCTTGGCAGGAGACTCTCTCTGACCCTACCAAATAGGCTGTCCCCTACCTCCTGCTCTCAGCTCTGGCAGCCTCTCCAGCCAGAGCCCATAATCCAGACACTTGCAGCCTACCATGGGCTGGGTTGGGGGGCATTCTACTCTCTTCAAGAGCTGAGGGACTGTCAGGTGAAAGATGGATGCCAGGGACTGAGGGGTCATCACGGGGTGATGCCGGAGAGAGCCAGGAGGCCCCGGATGGAGGCCTGAAGGGGTAAGCTGAGCTTTCTGAATCCCTGGCTGTGCCAAAGCCACCCACGGGGACTTTCCGTTACTGACCTAACCTCAACTGGATTTGGGCATCCTCCTGGCTTCCCCAGCCAGCCAGGGCGCATCAACTAGGCAAAGATGGCTGAGGAAGGTGTGTGTGGAGCTGACACAGGGGCCCCGGGACTGCCGGAGAAGCCTTGTCCTGGGTGGGGACCCTCTTCTCCCTGCTCCTTACCCAATTCCCTGGGGGATTCTTTGGTTCCCCTGCCCTATGCTGGGGTGCAGACAGGCCACCTGAGGCCTTGCGCCAGCCTGGACTTGCTCCAGCTGTGGGTCCTGAGGTCATGGAGACCTCCTAAAACCCTCCCCAGGGGAGCTCTTCATAGGCAGACAGGCCTGATGAGGTGCTAATTACTGAACTAATTGGAGCCTGAGCTACAGATGGCCTGGTTGACAGGAGGTGGGGACTGCTGGAGCAGAGGGGGCTGCGGAATAGGGTCTGGAGGGAGGATGAGGGAGCCCAGAGCTGGTGCAGGGTGGGCTGTGTTTGTTCAGGAATTGTTGATTTATTAGCAACGATCAGCTCTTTGAAATGCGTTCTGGTCTCCTCCATATCTCTCCTGGCCCTGGGTTTCTCTCTGGGAAAAGATCGGTGTTCTGAAGGCACTCCTTGCTGGGAGGGGTTCATCAAGAACTTGGGGGCAGAATGTTCTGCTCTGGTGAGTGACCCGAGCCAGAGGGAGGCCCACGGCCTGTCCTGAGGATTCCAGGCCTGCTGCAGCCAGCAGACAGGGCACCGGGTGGTCTTGGAGATGGCCTGTGATAACACAGTGACACCACTGAGCCGGGTCACCTTGGAGGGTTCTGGGGCTCACCCCACACCTGGCTCTTTTGGACTTTGGCCTGCCCCTGCTCCTCTGTGAATAGCTGGTAAGGGGCCAATGACTCGAGAGGACTCACAAATTGGAGATGAGACTGCTCCCTGGAATGAGGGTAGGGGAGCTAGGGAGTCGACCCTGCTGCATCCAGTAAGGAAAAGCCTAGCACCCTTTCCCCTCCCCCAGACTTCCTTCTTCACAGCCCACCCTTCTGGCACACGTCATTCTTAGCACCCTGGACCCAGGGAAGACGTTGGTCACATTGGGCCAGGCCCCAACTCTCAGCAGGGTAGCATGTGGCTGTCACTTACCCATCTCTAGCCCCACTGGCTCCCCAGGGCTCCTGGCACACTGCACTTTATCTGGTCTTCAGACCTTTGTCTGGCTGCCTCCAGCTCTGCCCCCTGGGCTGCTTTCTGCCTAGTCAAGTCCTTTCCACTCCACAGGCAGGCTCCGGGTCCATCTGCATCGCAGGCTGTGCAGTGACCTTCTGCCTGACCTTCTGCAGCATCCCCTGCCCCCGCTCCTACACACTCCACACGTGGCCCAGGACCCATTCTGTAGGTTATGAAAGCTGGGAGGCTAACCCCCTACCCACTCTGAAGGCTTGTCCACCTCTCTCCCAGAATGCTCTGAGAACTGAATGAAGTGACGGATAGGAGAGGACCGTGGCAGTAACCGTGACAATTGCTCCAATTGTGTGAGTGCCTATTTCTGAGCCAGGCATGGTGCTATGTACTTTCTGCATAGGTCTCCTCATAGTAACCCTACAGGGCTGGAAGTTTTCCTATACCCACTTCTCAATGAGGAAACTGAGGCTCAGAGAGGCCAAGCAACTGATTCAAAGTCACACAGTTCCTAAGTGACAGTCTGGGGACTCCAAAGTCACCATCTCTCACAATGGGAAGGGGGTTGTTGTTATTTTTTTGCCAGCCTGTTTCCTTTCTCCTTTCCCCTCCCTCCCTGCCTGCCATCATCTGCCTGGTGAGTTTGCATCACTCCTAGAGCCCAGGGGTCCAATTAGGGGACTCCCCCAGGGAAGCTGACTGAGGCAATCCCTGCCCCAAGGGGGCCTCCCTGAGCTGAAGTTTTAATTAGTCATCACTGCTCTTCCTGAAACTCTCACCTGCCCATGGCTCCACCATCCCAGGCTGGCCTTGTGGCAGGAGGCAGGAGGCAGGACTGGCGTTCAACCCAGCTGCATAGCAGAAGCTGCCCTGGCAGAGCAGAGAGATGTGGCTGGGCTTCCCTCCCACACGGCTCTCTGCATCCACCTCAGCATCACCTCATTTAATTCAGTAAATGGATTACAAAATAAATGGACTAAGTGACTTCATCCATTGAATATATTAAATACATTAAATGAGCTAATATTTGTGAAGCATTTTACACAGTGCCCAGTACCTAGTAAAAACTAGGAGTGTTTGTTAAATTAAAAAAACAAGTCAGCAGGGATGAGGGCAACAAGGTACTGCATAGGACCCAGAGCTATTTTTGGATATAAAGATGGCACATTCCTGGGTCGCTTGGCAATGGTGGGTGGCCCAAGTGTGGGTGGTCAGCATCTGTAATCCTGCCCCTGCAATGTGGGAAGTTTGGGGTGTGCAGGGAGGGAATGGATGGGTATGTGCCAGGCACTGCACTGAGCATTCATGCCCTGAAAGCCGTCTTAAGAGATGGGGTTACAATCCCATTTTTCAGAGGAGATGGTCAAGGTTCACAGAAGCAATCAACACGTCCACAGCCGGCACGGTGGCTCACGCCTGTAATCCTAGCACTTTGGGAGGCCAAGTCAGGAGGTTTGCTTGAGGCCAGGAATTTGAGACCGGCCTGGTCAACAGGGCAAAACCCCATCTCTACAAAAAAATTAGAAAAATTAAGTGGGCGTGGTGTGGTGATGCACACCTGTAGTTCCAGCTACTTGGGAGGCTAAGGTGGGAGGATCACTTGAGCCCAGGAAGTGGAGGTTGCAGTGAGCTGAGATCGCACCATTACATTCCAGCCTGAGCGATAGAGCCAGACTCCATCTCAAACAACAAAAAGCAAAAACAAAAACAAAAAGCAAAACATGTCCAAGAAAGCACAACCCTGAGAGTTAGGGCAGGATTTATTGTTTATTGTCGTTATTATTTTTAGTTTTCTTTCTGTTTACTTTTTTTGTTTAGGGCAGGATTTAGATCCATAGCCTAAGCCCTGCACACTGGAAAATCCGACTCCTTATGCCCCTCCCACCCCTACTCAGGACACAGGGTGGCGGGCAAGAAGGCCACAGGGCCACACCACCAGAAGCAAAAGGGAGAAGGGTGCCCTTCTCTGTTCCCACTCAGCTTTCCTTCAACGTCCGGGAAACCTGAGGGCTCTGAGTATGGCTGTTTGTGTTGAGGACCCAAAACCCCCTTTTCTGGGGCCAGGCTGTGAGTCTAAGGCGAGATAATAACAGGGAGTTTCTGACGCACTGTCCCCCTATTCTGGTGAGCAGGAGGCCTCCTGACCGTGACCCCAGTCTCCCACCCTGCTTGGCTGCTCGCCTCTCGCCTCAGCAGCAGTGCTGCTGTGCCAGCCCTGAGCCAGAGCCAAGCCCTCCTTGGACGCGGTTGCCTGGTAACCAGCCCTAAGTGACGGAAACCCCAGAGGGCCGCTAATGAGGGTGCAGCAGCCAACCACCTGGCCAGACCCAGCCGCCCCAGCCAGCCTTAGAAAGGCTTCCACCATAGTCCACCTGGCCCGCCCACGGTAGGAGAGGAGGGTGCCTAGCACTGGGGGAGGGGGCATGGTGGGGCAAGGAGGAGCTGGGTTGGCAGCCCCCCAAAACCTTTGAACTGGGGATCTGGGGGAAGGTGATTCCCGATGAAGGCCAAGCCTTGACCAAAGCGAGGGGCAGGCTCTGGGCTGGAGTCAGCGTTGTGAGTAGGGCCTGCCCAGGCCCAGGCCCCAACCACCACTCTGGAAACAGCTGTGATGGCTCTGCCCAGGGCGCCGAGGCCGGGGGAGGGGATCCCCAGGGAGAGGCCCTGGATGGGGAGAGGAGGTGATGAGGGCGGCTGGCAGGAGTCCAGGCTGTGGGTAGGGGAGTAGCTCCTGCAGCACAGAGGGAAATGCATCAGCCCCTTCCCTCTTTGCAGGGGTCCCCCCCTCTTCTTCTCCTCACAACTCTACCCCAGGCTGATGGTCTCCAAGGAGGGGGCTGCAGGCAGCATGAGGCAGGCAGGTGGAGCTCGGCCAGGTGTTTTTCCATCCTAGGTCTGAGAGGGGAGGAGGGGACGGAGAGGAAGTGGCAGTGGCAGAATCAAGAGGAGGCCTGGTGTATGGACTGGACAGGCCTTCAGGAGACTTGGGTTCTGGAGTTGCCTGCCTGAGACCCCAGGCAGATAGCTGGCCCTCTCTGTGTCTCATTTGCCTCATGTTGAAATAGGGGCTGGAAACAGGCTACTGCTGGTGTCATGGGTCCTAAGAGGCTGACAGGGGTAGTCCAGGGCTGTAGGGGAGCTTTGGGCAGTAGAAGCTCCTTCAGGCTCTCATTTCTGGGCCTGGGTAGGTTTTTCTGCCTTTCTTCCCTTTCAGATGTGCATAGCCCTCCTTCACCATTAAACCTTCACTCCATAACTACAGCCTGACTCAGTCCTGTGGTGGGCACTAGAGTCACAGCCCAAAGGCAGACCCAGGCTCCACCCTGGAGGAGGTCCCTCCCCAGGATAAGAGGCAAGCCAGGCTTATAGTCAGGAAATTTCAGCACAGGGAGCTGAGGCTAAAATGGAGGTCAGTTCAGAATGCTCTGGGACCTCAGAAGAGATGACCAAACCCAGCCTGCAGCTCAGGGAAGGATTCCTGGAGGAGGGATCCCAAGCTGAGTTTTTTTGACGGGGACTGTGTAGGGTCTTGGTTTGTTGCCCAGCCTGAAGTACAGTGGCCTGATCACAGCTTAGTGTAGCCTCAACCTCTTAGGCTCAAGTCAACCTCCCACCTCAGCCTCCCGAGTAGCTGGGACCACAGGTGAACGCCACTATGCCTGGATAATTTTTTTTATTTGTCCCACTCTGTTGCCCAGGCCAGCCTTGAATTCCTGGGCTCAAGTGATCCTCCAGCCTCTGCTTTCCAAAGTGTGGGAGGATTACAGGCATGAGTTACTGTGCCCAAGTCTGAAAGGCCAACAGGAATTAGCAAGGAAACCAGACAAGCAGCCAAGGCAGAGGGAGAGCATATTCCAAAGCATGGAGGTGTGACCTGAAAGGAACCTTGGCTGGCTGGGGAGACAATCGGTACAATCAGGAGACATGCCAAAGCCAGAGTGGGGAACTGGAACCTGAGGGCACCGAGGAACCACAGGAGACTCCAAGCTAGGAGTGACCGGCTAGACACAGGCATTACAAAACTCTCTCTGGAGGTAGGGAGGGAATATCTCCTGCTGCCTCCAGCACCAAGCCTTCAATGGCTGGGCTTTGGCACTGCCAGAGTTGGACATCACAGTCCCACCCTCCCCGAGTCCAAGGCCCAGCAGTCCTGTTCCTGAGGCCTCTCTCCCACTGTGGCAGACCCACCTCCACACAAGCACCCATCTCACTGCAGAGCAGTGGTCTGTTTGAAGTCTGGGAGACAGCACTGGGACCCATCTACTGCTGTACCCTCAGTGCCAGCATAAAACCTGGAGATCCTCAATATGTGACAGAAGGAAGGATGGGAAGGAGAGAAGGAAAATCAGCCCACCATAGCTGTGAATTAAAGAGTGTTCCCCTCCTTTGAAGGAGTCTCTAAATCTTTTTTTTTTTTTTGAGACACAGTCTCACTCTGTTGCCCAGACTAGAGTGCAGAGGCACGATCTCAGCTCATTGCAATCTCCGCCTCCCGGGTTCAAGTGCCTCAGCCTCCTGAGTAGCTGGGATTACAGGCTTGTTCACCACGCCGGCTAATTTTTGTATTTTTAGTAGAGATGGGGTTTCTCCATGTTGGCCAGGCTGATCTCAAACTCCTGACCTTAAGTGATCTGTCTGCCTCAGCCTCCCAAAGTGCTGGGATTAAAGGCATGAGCCACTGCACCTGGCCAGGGTCCCTAAATTATTGTGCATGGTTTGTTGTTGTTGTTGTTGTTGTTTTTCTAGCCAACAGGCCAGCAGATGCAGTCCTCCAGAGGGATCCAGTGAAAGCCTGCCCCACTTCTCAGTCTTAGGGCCTCCTCTCTGAGCGACTCTGATTTTCTCTGGAGGTAGTGGGGGGGGCTCCTTCGGAGTTTGAGAGGCTCCCACTCCCTGCTCACTGTGGCAAAGCAGCAGGCTGCCCCCACCCCCAGCCTCCCCTGCAGAAAGATGCCCTGGTTTTCCAGTACACCTTTGGAAACTGGCTCACCTCACCCCAATCAGACCCCATGGCCCTGTCCTCCTCCTGTCCTATCCAACCCAGATCTCTACGATGCTCTGAGTCCATGCTGATGGCCATCGACACAGCCCAGCTTCAGGTTCTGCTTGCTTTAGTGGCAGCGCATTCTTGAACAACAATTGTGTCTGAGCTTCCCTCAGAAGGCACTGGAGTCACACGGTCCTCCAGGGACAATCCTAGCTCTCCATTTCTTGGCTATGTGAACAAGTGGCCTCACCCTCCTCCTCTAGAGCTACCATTACTGGTTGAGGGTAGTTGCCCAGGTTATTGGTATTTCGAACAAAGAATTGGACAAAAGGCACAAGCAAGGCAGCAAAAGCTCCAGCAAGAGGCTCACCAGTACTGGTTACAGAATTTTCTAGGGTTTATATACCCTCTAGAGGTTTCTCATTGGTTAACCCTAGTGACCTGCAACCAGTCTGATTGGTTGAAGAGTAGGCCTACAACCAGTCTGATGGGTTGCAGGAGGGGACCAATCAGAGGTACTTTCATTTTCCAGCTACCACTCCAGTAACTGCCATACAGCAAAAGGCGGGATTGCAACTACCATGCAGCAACTGCCACCTAGTAAAAGGACAGGTTGAAGAGGGAGTAGTCTCTGATATCCAGCATGAGTCGGCCTTAGGTTCCCTGCCTCCAGGCCCTATTCCCCTGCATCATTACCACTGGTTGAAAGCTTACTAAAAATCAAGCTGTGGAGTCACTGGAGCCCTGTAGCAAGTCATGTCCCTGCAATGATGAGTGAGCTGAGAGCTAAGGGGCTTGCCTACGCCACACAACTCAGTAGATCAAACCTCAGCATGCTTGTTTTTCAAACTCCTCCTTCATGTGGTTGTAAAAATTACATGAGATATCAATTATCTCATAGATAGATATAGGAGCTCTATGTCCAACCACTGACACTGAGATATTCCTCTTCTGGGAGGGGAGAGGGAGCAATGAGGAAGTAGAGGGCAGACAGGGCAGCAAAAACGGTCTGAGGGGCCTCTCTGGAGGAGGCAGTGTCTCTAGCTGGGTCTGCAAGGATGGAAGGGGGCATTGCTGTGTGTCTCAGGGAAAGGTGCCACACTTCTCTGTTTCTCTGCCTGTAGAGTAGCTGCCAGCTCCACCTCACACTCCTGTGGGGTGCAGGAGCTCCTCAAAAGGAAGGAGATTTGTAAATAGCAGGTGTGGCCTCATTAGAGGGAATGCCATTGTTATTAATAACCATAACATAATGAGCCAAGGCTTAGGAGCTGACCTTTTACCTTGCATTCCCAGGGAGCCAGGAGAAGTAACCGGTGTCTGGGATGGGGTGGAAGAGGAGTGTGTGTGTGTCCCATGTGGAACCTGGGCAGACCTGGTGGTGATGGGGGTGGGGTGGGGTGAGAAGAAACCTCCTTTTCTACACTACTTTCTTTTTTTGTGTTAACTCCACCCAGGAAGCCCATAGAAGGACAGACGGTTCCCTTCTCTGCTTTTATTCACACTATTCCTTCTCATTAGAATATCACATCTCTGCAAGACCACAGTGCTGATAAAAACATGTGGAGCTCCCAAGGCAGTTACCTTGTATTGATTGCCTTCATTCTCTGTAGGCTCCACACTCCACCATTGGTATAGAGAGGAAAAAGGGCAAGGTCAGAGTCTTCAGGTGCTCATAGTATGGGGACACTCTATGAGCTTCCTAGAGTTTACAATTTCCCACACTGATGTTGGCCGACACCACAGTTGCTAAGGCAGGTCTCTCTCTGCTCCCTTTTTGCAATGAGGAACTTTGAGGCTCAGAGAGTTACAAAGTAGCTCCCAAGTCCCCCAGTGTTGTGTCCTTTCTTTGGCAGTCCAGGGTGTTTAAGTGATGCGGAAAAGGAATAGACAAGATACTGTTGAGTGGGGCTGCTGTCTGTGTGAGGTGTCCCTGAATTAACACAAGGCTCAGCAGTGCTGCAAATCTTAACTAGCCCCTAGTGTCTCAGACAGTTGCTCATCCTGGCCTGGTTGGTCCCACTCCAACTCAGGGAAATTGGAGAGACCACTGGGCACATCTGAGCACACAACCTGAGACTCCCAGACCCCAGGGGCTAAGAACACAGCCCTCCTCCCACTCCACTAGCAGAGCAGGGACAGGGTCGCAGGCGCAGTGCTGGAGGAGGAGGGCAAAGCAAAGCTGGTAAGGGGCAAGAGCAGGGAATAGCCTGTGACCCCCCACAACCCTCTCTGAGTGTTTCCTCCCTATATGGTTCCAGACTCTATATCTAAGGTTCTTCCAGCTCTACATGAAGTGACACTCTTCCCCCACCCCTGCCCCCACTCCCCAGGTGACCTCACTTCCTCTTCCACTTCCTCTTCCTACCTGCAGCGCCCAGCCCCTCCTCCTTAGCTCCAGCTGCTTGGTGATTCTTGGAACCTGCAGCCTCAGGCCTGTTCTGCTCTGACTCAGGCAGAACTTACCTTTGGGATCTGAGGGGATAGTTTTGCTTCCTGAACTGACTCTGACCTTTGGCAGGTCCACCTGCCCTGCCCTCCCCTCCCCCACTGTACACACCTGTTCCCAGTCCTCAGGCAGCCCAGGAACTTCGTGAGACCAGATTCTTTCAGATAAAGTAGCACTGAGGGGCTCTCATCCACAGTCAGATGGCCCAGGAAGAAGCAGCCCTTCCCCACCCTCCAGCCTCTCTTTGCAACACACCATTCCTGGCTGGGCGTGCTTCACTCCGGAGACCCGCCTCGTAGGCTGCGCGCAGGTCTGCCTCACGGAGGGAGCCTCGCCCAGGCTAGTTTGCAAATCCCCCAGCACCCTCATTCCCGGTCCTTCCAGGGATGGGGAGATTGCCGCTTCCTCAGACAGTTGCCCTGCCCTAGCAGGAGTCTGGAAATTGCCCTCATTGACTACACCAATATGAGGGGACAGATCAAGAAGCCCTTCTCCAGCCCCCTAATACACTAGTGCTGGACAGGGGAATGCCGGCACCTACTGTGTGCCAGATATTTGCAAACACCCTTTTCCAAGTTTACACCGCCACCGCTATGAGGAAGACAGAATTCCACTTTTGCAAATAAGGAAACTGAAGCTCAGCGAGGTCAAGTGGCAGGCGCAAGGTCACATCGCTAGAAAGTGGCAGTTAATGAACGATCTAACGGAGCGACTGAGGGCGCGTGACCGGCCCGCCGGGCACTGGTTCGTGGAGCCTGGCGGGTACCGGCGGTGCACAGCGTCCGCGGCCCGCTCCCAGCAAGCTGGCCCCACGCTGGCCCTCTGCACCCGCGGCCCGTAGGA
>NW_012123931.1:2952470-2972392 GCF_000951035.1 Colobus angolensis palliatus | reverse complement strand
CTGCCTGCATGCACACGTGTGCCCGGGGCCCGAGCGAGGGGAGAGCGCAGTTCTGGAATGGCGTGTGTGCAGATGTGGGCCATGCACGTACGTGCAGGCACGGGTTTGCATGCGTGGCGGCGGCCTGTGTGTCAGCCTGCTGGATGCACGTGCGTCTCGGCGCCGCCGGGAGGGGCTTGGGGACACCCGGAAGCCCGCCAGGTCGGGCGCGGCGGCAGCCTCAAAGCTAAGTCGGCTGTGGGCCCTAGGCACCAGAGTTATGCTCAGGGCGGCTAGGGCAAAGGGGATAGAGACCGATCCCTTTCGCTTTCCCCTCCACTGGAGAATTTGGGCTGCCCCAGGTTGGGTTGTAGCGTCTGGAGAGTCCAGAGCCTCAGGTAGGGAAGGTGGGAGATGGGAGAACATTTGGCGAGGCCCGATTCAGCCCTCCAGGAGAATCCAGATGCTGGCCACAGTTGGGCAGGAATCGCGCTCTTCTTCCTGATGTTTACCATGGGCCATCCCTAGGCACCTAGAAGCTGAAAGTGGGAACAGAGAGCTGTTTCCTTTCCCACTGTGTAAGGCAGTGGTAGTGCTGCGGTGGTGGGCTCTTCTCTGGAACCCTGGCCTGGGTGCTGGCTGAGTGACATTGGAGCTTGGCAGAGGATCAACAGAGCTACCTCTCAAAGATGACCTGAGCCTGCTTCCTGGGCACCTGCCCTGTTGGAGAGCTTGGCTTGCTTTACTATGGGTCAGGGAAGGAGGCACCTACATTTTGGCAACTGTCTTGAGTGGAGGAGTCCTCTCCCTTGAGGGAGTGTATCCTGGGCTTTCCACGTCGTACTGGCAGGAGATAAGGTCATTCCCACGTCCCTAAGAGTTCTGTGTTGGCTCCCTGAAGCCGCCACCCCTCACACGAAGACTCTTGAGGGTCCCAGGTGGTCTCCTGTCTATTGGCTGGGTCCCAGTTAAGGGCCTCAAGAAGTCTCCAGGGCAGAGGGTATTCCTTGGGCTGAGGCCCAGGAGAGAGGGACTCTTGGGGTTGGGGGTGGGGACCCAGCAGTCAGGAGCATGTGGGGGAGGTGAGACCGAAGTCAACACTTAACCCAGAGTGTCCCAAGGGCGGGCAGGGTCCATACCCCAAAACCCTACAATTCCTTCTCACAGCATTGCTGTGGAGTGAGATGGGGGCTTTCACCCCTCGATAGCAGGTTTCTGTCATAGGACACTGTTATTGGGACTGTCACCTGTGTCCTAATGGCCCCTCCATGTCTTCTCTAGGCTGGCCTGAGATGTGGAGTTCTGTCCAGGAGATGAACCAGCTTGCTTTCTGAGTCTGCCTTGGTGTGGGAGTGGGCATTGGCCCCACACTAGCCTTGCTTTTCCTAGCCCCAAAACGTGCTGGTCTAACTCAGCCTGTGGCTGTCATTGGCTCCAACTTGAAGAAGCAAGGAGAGGGCTGGTCCTTGCTTGCCGGTGTCACTGAAACCTGTGACACTTTGCCTTAATCATAGCAAGATTGTGCTGGGTGGTCCTTTCTAAGCCACTGAGAGCTTCCAGGAGCAGGGTGCTGGCTGGGGGAGGTAGAGGCAAGTCAGTATGGCCCCAGCAGAAGGGCTTCAGATGAACCCCTTATGGGTTACTGGGTGCCTCCTGCCCTGAGGGACCTCAGTTCCCATCCTTCCTTGGTCTTGTCTTAGAGCTTTATCTTTCTGAAGCATGTAGTTTTTCCATCAGTACAATGGGAGTAGTGGCTAAGTAGCACTCTGTGGCCCCTGGGGCCTCCCTCCCTGGACTCTTTCTTTTCTTTTCTTCCCCTCCCCTCCCCTCCCCTCCTTTTTTTTGAGATGGAGTCTCTCTCTGTCGCCCAGGCTGGAAGTACAGTAGCACAGTCTTGCTCACTGCAACCTCTGCCTCCTGAGTTCACTCAATTCTCCTGCCTCAGCCTTCTGTGTAGCTGGGACTACAGGCATGCACAACCATGTCCGGCTAATATTTTTGTATTTTTAGTAGAGAGAGCGTTTCACCATGTTGGTCAGGTTGCTCTTGAACTCCTGACCTCAAATGACCCGCCCACCTCAGCCTCCCAAAGTGCTCGGATTACAGGTGTGAGCCACCGCACCCAGCCACCTCCCTGGACTTTCACACATGCCCTTGAGGCTATCTTGCCCACCATGTGCCATCTGCAGCTTGGGGGTAGGGGTGGATCCAGGCTCCTCATGCTCTGGGATGTTCCTGCTGGTGCTGTAGCACCATCTGCTGGGCTGCCCTGACTCTCCTGCGGAGGGGGAGGAGTGGGGCGAGAGGAGTGTGGCTTGTACAGACTGATGTTCCCAGTTACCTCTCCTAGGGGACTGCTCTCCAGAGCCAAGTCCAGTATCTCAGCATTGGCTTTGGGCCTAGGGACCTGAGCTGGAGACCCGACTCTGCCATTTTGACAAGATCAGCAGGTCAGAGGAGTGTCACAGGAAATCTGTGAATTTGTAGACAATACTCAGATTCCATGTTTTGGCTGCAGTGGGCGTCACTATGGCATCTTGGAATGGGACCCCGTGGTGGGAGGCAAGAGGCCTGCTTCTCGTTGTGTCTATTTCATTGGTGACTTTGGGATAAATGGGTCTTCTGATCTGTATATGAGGGGGTGGGGCAGGTACGCCAAGTGACCCTCAGACCCAGTGCCCCTGCAAATTCTGAAATCCCAAGAAGGAGGGGGTGTTCGGAGTTGTATGGAGGAAAATTGAACAGAAGGGTCTCCTGGAGTAGGGGTGGGTGGAGGTTCTGTGTAGAATAATTCATTAAACAAAGGGTTCTGCAGCTTAAAGTACACAGGTTGGGGTCAGGTGCAGCGGGTAGTTCATGCCTGTGATCTCAGCACTTTGGGAGGCCAAGGTGGGAGGATCACTTGAGTACAGGAGTTCAAGACCAGCCTGTGGGCAACATAGTAAAATCGTGTTTCTACAAAAAATACTAAAATTAGCCAGGCGTGGTAGCAGGTGCCTGTGGTCCCAGCTCCGTGGAAGTTGGGAGAATCACTTGAGCCCAGGAGGTTGAGACTGTGGTGAGCCAAGTTCATGTCACTGCACTCCAGCCTGGGCAACAGAGTGAGACCCTGCCTCAAAAGAATACACACACGAATTGGAAAGCTCTGTCCTGTGGCTCATGCACTCACAATCTTAACTGAGCATCAATTAAGTGCCAGGTTCTTAGGTGTAGCAGTGAGCTGATGAGAGCCGCAGCCCTCTGCTGCTTTGCCTGTAGCCTGTTTTCCTGACAGCCCCTGCCTTTCTCTCTCTGTCCCAGGTCAGAAGTTGAGTAGCAGAGGCCCAGGAGGGCTCGAAACCTTCACAGCGATGGCAGAGAAGCGACCCCTGAGAACCCTGGGGCCTGTGATGTATGGCAAGCTGCCCCGCTTAGAGACAGACTCGGGGCCTGAGCACAGCCTGCACCACTCTGTTGGTAACCAGGACCCCTGCACCTACAAGGGGTCCTACTTCTCCTGCCCCATGGCGGGTACTCCCAAGGCCGAGTCTGAGCAGTTGGCGTCCTGGACCCCATACCCACCGTTGTATTCTACCAGTATGGCAGGACCCCCACTTCGGACGGACAACCTGCTGACCAACTGCCTGTTCTACCGCTCGCCAGCAGAAGGCTCTGAGAAGATGCAGGACTCCAGCCCTGTTGAGCTTCTGCCTTTCAGTCCCCAGGGTCACTCCTACCCAGGTCCGCCGCTGGCAGCGCCCAAACCTGTCTACCGCAACCCTCTGTGCTATGGGCTCTCAACTTGCCTGGGGGAAGGAGCAGTGAAGAGGCCACTGGATGTTGACTGGACTCTGGTGACTGGGCCCCTGTTGCCCTCAGCTGACCCACCCTGCTCTCTGGCCTCAGCTTCTAGCAAGGGCCAGACCCTGGATGGCACCTTCTTGCGGGGGGTGCCAGCTGGGGGGTCCAGTAAAGACTCCTCGGGGAGCTTCTCCCCATGCCAGCCCTTCCTGGAGAAGTATCAGACCATCCACAGCACGGGCTTCCTGGCCTCCAGGTACACAGGTCCTTATCCTAGGAACTCCAAGCAAGTCATGTCCGAGGGGCCAAGTTCTTGGACCCAGCTGGCCCAGCCCCTGGGGCCACCCTGTCAGGACACCAGGCCCACGCACTACCCGCCACCCCACCACCCACCACCCCACCCTCCACAGGCCCTGCCTTGCCCTCCAGCCTGTCGCCACCCAGAGAAGCAGGGTAGGTACAGCCCAGCACTCCCCATGCAGCCTCTGGGGGGCCACAAGGGGACCGGCTACCAGTCTGGTGGGCTGGGCAGCCCCTACCTGAGGCAGCAAGCAGCCCAGGCACCTTACATTCCCCCGCTGGGGCTGGACACTTACCCCTACCCCTCTGCCCCTCTCCCAGCACCCTCTCCAGGCCTCAAGCTGGAGCCGCCTCTCGCTCCACGGTGCCCATTGGACTTTGCCCCCCAGACACTGAGTTTTCCTTATGCCCGGGATGACCTCTCTCTCTATGGAGCATCCCCTGGGCTTGGAGGGACGCCACCTTCCCAGAACAATGTGCGGGCTGTGCCACAGCCTGGTGCCTTCCAGAGGGCATGCCAGCCTTTGCCAGCGAGCCAGCCCTGCTCAGAGCCTCTAAGGCCTGCACAGGAAGCCGAAGAGAAGACCTGGCTTCCCAGCTGCGGGAAAGAGCAGCTCCAGCCCCAGCTCAGTGAGCACTCTGGGCCGCCCATTGTCATCCGAGACAGTCCAGTTCCCCGTACCCCCCCAGCACTGCCCCCCTGTGCCCGGGAGTGCCAGTCTTTCCCACAGAAGGAGGGCGCAAGGCCACCCAGCTCTCCACCAATGCCTGTCATTGACAATGTCTTCAGCCTGGCTCCCTACCGTGACTATCTGGATGTGCCGGCACCCGAGGCCACAACTGAGCCTGACTCTGCCACAGCTGAGCCTGACTCAACTCCAGCCACCAATGAAGGTCAGGACAAAGGCTCCAGGGGGACCCCACCCGCCCAGGAGGGCCCCTCAGGGAGTAAGCCCCTAAGGGGCTCACTTAAAGAGGAGGTAGCCCTGGATTTGAGTGTGAGGAAGCCCACAGCAGAGGCCTCCCACATCAAGGCTCCCAGTCCTGTGGAGCATGCCAAGCCCACTGCAGTCGTGGACGTGCCGGATGTGGGCAACATGGTGTCAGATCTGCCAGGCCTGAAAAAGATAGACACAGAAGCACCAGGCTTGCCTGGGGTGCCAGTGACCACAGATGCTATGCCAAGTACCAACTTCCACAGCTCTGTGGCCTTCATGTTCCGAAAGTTCAAGATCCTCCGTCCGGCACCTTTGCCAGCAGCTGTGGTCCCGTCCACACCCACCTCAGCTCCTGCTCCCACACAGCCTGCACCCACCCCCACATCTGGGCCCATTGGACTGCGGATTCTCGCTCAACAGCCCTTGTCCGTGACCTGCTTCAGCCTGGCACTGCCCAGCTCTCCAGCTGTAGCAGTGGCCTCCCCTGCCCCTGCTCCAGTTCCATCCCCTGCTCCGGCTCCAGCTCAGGCTCCAGCTTCAGCCCAGGATCCAGCTCCAGCTCCAGTTGCAGGCCCTGCTCCGGCATCTACTTCAGCCCCAGGGGACTCCCCGGAGCAGCACTTTACAGGACTACACGCGTCCCTGTGTGATGCTATTTCTGGCTCCGTGGCCCACTCTCCTCCAGAGAAGCTTCGTGAGTGGCTAGAGACGGCTGGGCCCTGGGGCCAGGCTGCGTGGCAGGACTGCCAGGGTGTGCAGGGGCTGCTGACCAAGCTACTGTCCCAGCTGCAGCGCTTCGATCGCACCCACCGGTGCCCCTTCCCCCATGTGGTGCGAGCTGGTGCCATCTTTGTGCCCATCCACCTGGTGAAGGAGCGGCTCTTCCCTCGGCTGCCACCCGCTTCTGTGGACCATGTGCTGCAGGAGCATCGTGTGGAGCTGCGGCCCACCACGCTGTCGGAGGAGCGGGCGCTGCGGGAGCTTGCCCTGCCGGGCTGCACCTCGCGCATGCTGAAGTTACTGGCGCTGCGCCAGCTGCCCGACATTTACCCTGATCTTCTTGGCCTGCAGTGGCGTGACTGTGTACGCCGCCAGCTGGGTGAGCATGGGGCAGCGCCAGTGGCCACCGGAGCTGTGTGAGCAAGTGACAGGTGTGTGTGCTGTGTGAGTGCGTCACAGCTGGGGCTGCGTGATTCCAAGGACTCCTGCCCGGGTAGGGGGCTCTAGGGTGTGCTCTGGGTACCCCCACCCCTCGACCCTCCAGACATCAGTGAGCGCCTTCATAGCCTCCTTTGTAGTCTTCTGAACATGCCGGCTGCTCTGTCCCCATGGAAACTCCTCGGTCTACCCTGGTGCTGCAGCTTCTTGGATTCCTTCCTCTGCCTGTGCCTTCTCCATCTTTGGTGCAGTGTTTCCGGTGCTCTGGTTAGGCCCTGTTTTCTAGCTGAGATCATTTCCCCAATCTCCAGCCTCCCCTTTCTGAACTCTAGCCCTAAATAACCCACCGCATGCTGGGCCTCTGCCCCTGGGTCTCCCACACTGAACTCATCCCAAATCACGCTCCCGAGCCTTCCCCTCAGCTCACTTCCCACCCCGCCCCCGTTCTCTTCCATGTCAGTGAAGGGTACCCCCTTTCACAAAGCTCCTCATGCCTGGTGAGGGCCACAGTTGCCTTTATGAATGTGTAGTTTTGCAGTCCTCGCTGGCCCTTACATACACAGAAGTGTGCCCATAAATCGCATTGTTTTATGGTTTGCTTTTCCTCTACTAAACGATGTCTCGTGCCTACTGTTCTCCAGCTTGTTTTCTTTTTATGTTCTGGAGGACCACACAACTGCCGAAGTGTTGTGTGGTATGTATGATCACGCTTTTTCAGCTAGAGATCTGGTGATGGGACCAAGTGGATTCTGTCCTTGTCCCTCCTGCATCAGTACACCTGGTATTGCAGCCTGAGGCCCCCTCTAGTTTTTCTCTCCCTGCTGCCTCCACCCTCTCCCATTTCCACCACCCAGCCTCTTCCCTGTAAAAACTGTTCCTAGTTCCATCCCCATAGTGGCAGCCTTGCCCCGGGCCCTTACCTGGTTAGGATGGGGAAGGGCCTGAGGCAGTGAGGTGCAGATGAGATGAGCCTAGGAACTGGCTGATCAAAATCCCTGATCCCTGAATACCTACAAAATTGGAGCAGAAGCCTTAATGGGATGCAAAGGAAATCCAGACTCAGGCAGTCTGTTACTGAGTGAGGGTCCCACATCTCTCAGGGCTGGGCTGTCTAGCTCAGTCCTCTCCCCATATAGTTGGGCTGTCTGGGGCCCAGAGAGGGTCAGGTCCGTTTCTCCTGGGCTGCCTGATTGGCAGTAGAGTCTGGGCACTCCGCACAGTCCGCGGCTGCTCTGATTGGAGCTTGCAAAAATCGGGGGCCTGGGAAGGAAGTGACTGAGACCAGGCTTCCGGTCTCTGGCTGAATTTTGTTGCCCCTATCCTCACTCCCTCCCCGCTTGAGGGCCGCCTTTCTGTGTGTGCCCCCAGACAGTTATCCCTGCTTTCCTTTCTTGTGGCCCCATGTGGGCAGAGCCAGGCCATTGAGCCAGGCGGTCTCCAGCAGACTGCGGAAGCGGGCCTTCGGTGTGGGGCCCGCTTGTGGGTTCCTGTGCTCCCCCAGCATGGCTATTAGGGCAGTCCCTACCTGGGCTCGGCCCTGGGCCTGGGCTTGGGTTCTGGGGCTGGTATGGCAGAAACATGATGGCTGTCTTACATGGCAGGGTCCTCTGTTCCCATGACTCAGTTTTCCATCTGGACAATGGGTGTTGGACCAGGCCAATGGTTCCTGACCTGCTTAGCCCCTTTGCTGTCATGCTTGTACCCAAACAGCCTCTCCTGAGCAGAACCCTCATCAGATAGAGTTTCTGGTGTCACCAGGGGAGAAGCACATCTTTTTGGCTTGGATGGTCCGGCCAGTGGGCATGTGTGGGGAAGAGTTGTGATGCCAGCCTGACTTGGGGTAGAGCAGAACCGCTGTTTGGATGGCTGTGGAGGCCAGGAGGTGGGACCTGAGGGTATGGGGTCTGCAGGCTGACTATGTGTTCATTTTCCAGGTGACTTTGACACTGAGGCTGGAGCTGTGTCCTCCTCAGAGCCCACTTTGGCCAGAGATGAGCCAGAGAGCCTAGCCCTGGCTCGGAAGTCACCGGCCCCCAAGGTCAGAAAGCCAGGGAGGAAGCCACCAACCCCTGGCCCGGAGAAAGCAGAGGCAGCCGCTGGGGAAGAGTCCTGTGCTGCCTCCCCTACCCCTGCTGCCTGTGCCAGCCCACCTGGCCCCACACTGAAGGCCCGCTTCCGCAGTCTGCTGGAGACCGCCTGGCTCAATGGCCTGGCTCTGCCCACATGGGGCCACAAGTCATCAAGACCAGACCGGCCCTCACCCTGCCCACAGCTGCTGGACAGCCAGAGCCATCACCTGTAGCACTGGTTGCCAGTGCTGTGTGTATAGTGATCACTCTCCACCCTTCCCGTGTGCCTGCCCAGCTGCCCCGGGGCCAGGAGTGGATGCTGGGGTTGGGGCTGGGGCTGCTCCCTTGGAGGGGTTCCAGCTCTGACCCTGGGGCCCACCCAGGGTGGGCTGAGAGCCCTGAGCTTTTAACACGAGAGTCTTTATTGGATGGGACTACTTCCTATTTCTTGCCTAGAGAACACACATGGGCTTTGGAGCCCGACAGACCTGGGGTTGAATCCAGGCTCGTGTTCTTGCTGCAGGACCTGGGCGAGAAACTTCACCTCTGCTGAGCCCTCATTCCCCATGTGTAAAATGGGACAACACAACCTACCTCACAGGGTTGTCGTGGGGATGCTGCCTGACACATACCCTGTCCACACCCTGTCATGATTTGCTCTCTGCTTCCTCCCTGGGACAGGGCCTAGAATTGGAGGCAGAGAACCTTCCTATAGAAAGTCTTCATGTGTCCTAGGACTTGGCTGTCGTAGAGTGGTACCTTAGACAGTGGGTGTGACTCACTTTCAGGAGTCACCCTCCAGCATTTGGGGTTGGGTTGGCCCCACTCCAGCCTGGAGCTCCCTGAGGGAGCCTGCACTCCCTGCTCCCAGTCCCCGCTATTGGTGCAGGGATGCAGCCTGGAGCTGGTGTCCTTGTTCTGGGCCTGCTGCTGCCACCCCAGGAGGCCCCAGGCCTGTCCTGAATTGACATCAGTGCTTCAAACTGCCTTCCCTACTCCTGGCATTATCCCAGGAAACTTAACGTTTTCTAGAAGCTAAGCAGCTGCTGGGACTCAGGGACTGATGCAGGTGGGCTGAGTGGCAGCTCAGTCCTAGAAGGTGTCTGAAGATCTGGACTGAGGATCCTGCTGCTCTCCAAGCCAGAGCCCATCAGCCAGGCCTGCTGTGAGCCACCTGCCTGCGGAGTGCTGAGCTGAACCAAAGGCTGGCAAGCTCTGGGCCTTATTTAAGGGATTGTGATGGGCCCTGGAGGCAGCCCATTAAAGTATCTGGCTTGTTTTTGGAAGTGGGGCCTGGCCGTGTGTTTGGGGACGGTGGGTTTCATGTTCTGTCACTGTGTGCCTAGCCCTTTGCTTGCAGGCTGCTCTCCCTGCTCCCAGTCCAGAAGGTGCTGGGTGGCTCCTGCACCATTGTGCAGATGGCTGTGGCTCTGTGGACCCCTCACATACATACTTGCTTGCTCTGGGAAAACCCTCTCTCCTGAGACCCCGTGGGTCCTGGTGGTGGTTGGTCTATGGGCTACTGCCTGGTGAGAAATGCTGGTCATTAGACCCCAGCACGTGCCCTTCTCCCGGGGCCAAGCATGTCTTTCATGGTGTGGGTAGAACTGTCAAAACCTCCCCATTGCTGGTGACCATGCAACCCACTGACCTTAGCTTGGGGGATGGGGAGTGGTGTGCTGGGCCCACCCTCCAGAGACCCCGCCCCTGCCGGGCTCCTCCCCCAGAGGCTTGTTCTCAGGGCAGCTAGGGTGGCTTCCTGGGCCTGTCTTCCCACTCCCCCGGGCCAGGGGCCAGTCCACTGGGGCTTGCTGGACCTGTGCGGCATCCTGGTGGTGGTCACTGGGCCCAGCTGCGCTGTCCCTCCTCTGCCAGCCTGGCCTTAACACTAGGCTGGGATTTGGAGTGGCAACTGCCATTGTCCCCTTACACTTTGTATAGGCCCACAAAGAGCTACTGGGCTGGGAAGGGGTAGGTAACCACGACACGTTGTGGCCACTGCAATGACAACCTGGGTGGAGGGTCCATGGGTCCCAGAAGAGGTGGTACCTGAATTGGGCTTTGAAGACAAATGAAAAATCACATGCGAAGTGGGGTTTGGGTAGAGAACCACACGTGCAGTCTTGGTGAGTCTGGAACGGGAGAATCCCCAGGTGAGGCTGGAGCTCCCAGAACTAGAAGGAACAGGGACAGGGCTTGGAAGCCTGGCTAGAAATCCAGCAACCCAGGGACTCAGTCCCACAATCTGAGGAATGGGGGTGTGAGCCACGTGGAATCGTTTGAGGCTACTCCTACAGGGAGAAAAGAACTGCAATGGAGGCGGAGTTTCTGAACCCTGGATCCCCCAGGCCCTGGGCAGCCATGGGCACCTCGTCAGCCCCATCAGTCACATCCATCTCATCGTCGGCACCTTAACCGAGTGATGAGCTCTTTATTCTTTTTCCTTTGGTCCTCCCTCCCCTCCGTCCTCTCCTCTCCCTTCACACCTATGCCCCTGCTGCATGCCTGACACACATCTTGCCAATGGTGACCAGGCAGAGTGAGGGCTCAGAACAGGCAGGGCTCAGCACCTGGGTTCTCCTGTGGCCCCAGAGGACTCAGGATGGTGGAGAGGCCAGGCTGGGGTGGTGTGGAGCCAGGCTTGGCTAGAGTGAGGTGCTGCTCTCCGACTGCTCTATCAAGGGAGGCCCTCTTCCCCTTCCGGCTCCAGTCTGAGGGGAGAGACTTAACCTGGCCTTGAGAGTTCTAGTCTGAGGGAGGAGATATGACAGTGTCCCAGGGACCCCCAGCCTGAGGTGGTGGGGGCAGGTACCAGACTCTGCCCAAGACTCCTAGTCTGAGGGAGGCGGCGCCCTACCTGGCTGCCACCCCTAGGGCAAGGAAGGAGTGAGGGCAGCGCAATGTGCTGGCCCCACCCCACCCCTCAAGGAGACCCGAGCAGGTCCACCTAAGGATGGGGCTCAGGTGAGTGAGGCCCAGCCTTCCCCATCCCCCCACCTGGCATCCTAGCCCAGTAGAAAAGGCAAAGGGCCTGGGTGGCCGGCTTTGCTGACAGAAGTGGAGCTAGCAAGGTAGTGGGAAGGACGACAGTCCTGTCTTGGGAGACTCAGAGAGTAGGAGCTGGGAGGGGGAGAGGGGCTCCCCGGAAGAGTTGTCTCGTAGGGAACAGCACCTCCAGCCAGGCTCAGCACTGCACCACCCCAACCCAGCCTCGGCAGGCACCCTGGTGCTGAGCCCTGCTTTTCCTGAGGCCTCGTTCTGCCCTGTCGCTGCTGGCAATGCCCATGTCTGGGGGTGTTATCAAGACCCCAAAGCCCCTTGGTGACACCAGATGCCTCCTTCCCTCTGTCACTCCTGGCCTCATTGATGTCCCTCTTCCTGTGAGTTTGTTCTCACTCAGGGGATTGAGTTGAGCCAGCTGGGTCTCCCTCAAACTTCCTTTGGGGATCCCGGGAGCAGGACCCGACTCTGACTTGACTGGCTGTGACTCTTCTCACCCTGCAGTTCCAATGCCAGAGATGGGAGGGCTGAACTCCCAGCCCAGCCTGCTCCCCCAGCTGGTGCGGGAGGAAGGCCGTGGGGGTGCTTTAGCCCGTGGACACAGCTTTGCTGCTGGCTGTGTGCTGCGCTCTCTCCATGGGCAGCTCCCCAAGACCCCTCCTGCAGACACCCCCTCAGCGGGGAGCACCCAGTAGAGCTCTTCCGGAGCGCTGTCTGCTTCTGGAGATGGGATTGGGGGAGTGCTGCCAAGCCCCTCCTGTCTCTCATGTTGCACATGGACCCCTTTTCCAGGCTGGTGGGGAGCTGAGGGCCTCGTTGAGGCCACTGCTGCCTCCATGAGGACTCCAACTCTGGGTGTTGTAGCTGTGGCCCACTCAGAGGTGTCAGTGTCGAGGAGCCCTCGACCCCTTCTGCCACAGCCCCTAGCCTCAGCTTGCCTGGCCGCTGTTCCTCCCACATCCTGCCTCTGTCCAAAAGGGGTCCAGCTTCCAGGTCCCTGTGATTTCTTGAGAGAATTTGAACCCAGGGTCCTAGGAAGGGGTGCTGAACCCCTTAGAAGGACCTGAAGGGTCCTCTTCTATGATTACTGGGTTTGGCAGGGGATCCCTTGCCTCCTTGTCCAAGAGCCTCCGATAAGGATCTGCAGACCCTTTTCCTCCTCAGACCTGGATGATGGGACCAGGGCAGGCTCCTCCTGTATCCCCTAGCTCCTCTCCTAAGTATAATTCAGAACTTGGGGTCCCAAGCTTGGTGGCTGCACCTCCTCAAACCCTGTAAACCTCTTAGACCCAACCCCACCACACCCTCAGAGGGGCTGGGGCTTCAGCTTGGGGCCCCACTGCACAGGAAGCTAGGGCTTCTCTGCCTCCTGCTGAGGCCTTGACGGCTCCTCAGTGAGGCCTGGCTGTCAGTCACTTCCTGGTCCCATGGACATACCAGGACCCCAGCTTCCAGAGGCCAGGTCTTTGCCAGCCCCACCTCGCCATCTGCTGCCACCCTGGCATCTCTAAGCCCAGTAGGCCACAAGAGTACCTAGCTGCTAAAGGACTGGTCCCCACCAGATCTGCCTGGTGCTTCCCCAGAGGCCAGTGGGCATCCCCAGCCCCCAGCCCTTGGTAGCCCAGCCCCATCTGGGTGTTGCCAGCTTGGAGCTTTCTTCTAGACCTGTGAAAGCTATCCCATCTGGAGTTAGCTTAGACGTCTCCCCTGGCCTCCAGGGCACTTCTGACCCCAATCACCTGGCAGCCTGTTCTCCAGCATTCCTGGGACTGGTGGGGAGGCCTCTGCCAGCTCAGCAGGTGCCCTTCTGCACACCAGATTTGCTTTCCTTGCAACCCCAGCAGGAAGTCTCATTCTTTGTGGTGCCCGGCCCACCCTTCTGATGTGGGCCCTAAACCTCCAGCTGTCCCAGCCCTGCAGAGTAGGTTCCCAAAGGCATCTGCAGTGATTCCTGCCATACTGGTCTCCCCCCAGGGTCCCCTCTGTACCACAGATCTCGGCGGGGTGGGAGGTACAGCTCAGTCTCCCTTCCCCCTCATCCCACCCATTGGGGGACCTGTCCACCAAGGCCCCTGACTGCTGGGGGACCCACACCCACAGCCCCCTTCTTTCTGACTGCTGGCCCTTCCACAGCCTGGATACTTGAGCCCTGGCCAGAGGGATGACGATCCCTGGACTGTCTTCGCAAGTGGAGAGGCTCCTTGGCACCAGGCCCTGACTTCTTGGGCTGAGCTCAGCAGCAGGCGTGTCACCAAGGCCCCCTGGGCAGAAGGGGCTCAGCCCTGAGGGCTCATCACCTTCCCGGCTTTCCCCCTGCCCCCAGCCGCTGGCAGCCCCATCTTGACTCATTCAGGGTCCTGGAGGCCACGCCAGGAAGCAGCCGGCAGCTGGAAGAAGCACCTGGTGTTTCTGCGTCGCCCACGCTGGGGTGCAGTGGCGCCATCTCGACTCACTGCAAGCTCCACCTCCCGGGTTCACCCCATTCTCCCGCGTCAGCCTCCTCAATAGCTGGGACTACAGTTGCCTACCACCATGCCTGGCTAATTTTGTTTTTGTATTTTTAGTAGAGACAGGGCTTCACCGTGTTAGCCAGGATGGTCTCGATCTCCTGACCTCGTGATCTGCCCGCCTCGGCCTCCCAAAGTGCTGGGATTACAGGGCTGAACCACCATGCCTGGCCTCTGCATCTTTTGTTATGGAACTCCCTTGGGTGGGAGGGGCTACAGACTCAAGGGAGACTGCAGGCCACCCCTTCCCCACTCCCTGGCTGGGTGGGCTTCCAGCTCAGGAGTCTGACTGGAAGGATGGGACCGTCCTGTCACAGAAGGAGGTCTGAGTAGTCCAGGCCCAGTTTTACCCTCCAGCAGGGCTCCTCCCCTTCATTTGTCCAGCTGGCTTTGCCCAAAGCACAAGTGATGTCTGTGTGGACTGTGTCCCCTGTCCCCAAAGGGAGTCTGGCTCCAGTCCTGGCCTGGAACTCGGACAACTTAGTATCAGAGGCCACATCTGGCAGGGTGGACCAGCATGGTCTGCCCATAGCCAGGGCAGGTACCATGTTGGCAGCCCCAGACCTGACACCACTGCTTCTGTGTCCCCTCCCACTTCCGTCCTGCACATCACCTATACTACGTGCTGTCCCTGATGAATCCAAGCTGTCAGCTTCCGTCAGCTTGGCTGGGAAGTCACGCTGACCGGAAGGAGAATGGTGCAGCAGCCTGAGTTGGGGGCTAAGTGGGAATGGGCCTGGGGTGGGGTGGGGGAGGTGGGGGTGAGGCAGGTGTCTGGCGCCTCTCTGCTTATCTTCCCTTCCCCCTTGCCCACAAAGGAGACATCTTCTCCATGTCCCTCTGCCACCCCGGGGACATAAAATACTGCCCCAGGTCTGTCTTCCCTTGGATGTAGCCCACCGACCTTCCTGTGGGACTCAGGGCTTTGTTTTGTCCTGTGGCCCACATGAGAAGCAATTATCCCTGCTCTGCTCAGCTGAGAGAGGACAAACTGAGGCAGAGCAGGGGAACAACTCTGTCATAGTCTGCCTGTTAATGGCAGAGTCAAGACCGTTGAGTGTCAGGTCCAGTGGACACTAAGTGTGGAGGCTGTATTAGCCTGTTTTGTGTTGCTCTAGAGGAATACCTGAGACTGGGTTATTTATTTATTTGTTTGTTTGTTTATTTATTTATTTTTGAGAGGAAGTCTAGCTCTGTTGCCCAGGCTGGAGTGCAGTGGTATGATCTCAAGTCACTGCAACCTCTGCCTCCTGGGTTCAGGCTATTCCCCTGCCCTGTAATTACTGCTGAGTAGCTGGAATTACAGGCATGTACCACCATGCCTGGCAAATTTTTTATATTTTTAGTAGAGAAAGGGTTTTGAAATAGAGTTTTGCTCTTGTGGCCCAGGCTAGAGTGCCATGGTATGATCTCAGCTCACTGCAACCTCTGCCTCCCAGTTCAAGCAATTTTTATGCCTCAACCTCCCAAGTAGCTGGGATTACAGGCATGCACCACCATGCCTGGCTAATTTTGTATTTTTAGTAGAGACAGGGTTTTACCAGGTTAACCAGCCTGGTCTTGAACTCCTAACCTCAAGTGATTCACCCGCCTTGGCCTCCCAAATTGCTGGGATTGCAGGTGTGAGCCACTGTGCCCGGCCCTGCGACTGGGTAATTTATAAAAGAAGTTTATTTGCCTCACAGTTCTGCATGCTGTACAATCATCTGCTAGGCTTCTGGTGAAGCCTCAGGAAGCTTTTACTCCTGGCGGGAGGCAAACAGGGAGCAGGCGTGTCACATGGTGAGAGAGGAAGCAAGAGAGAGGAGGCATCAACCTCTTTTAAGCAATCAGCTCTTCAGTGAACTAATAGAAAACTCACTTATTGAATCTGGGAGACGGAGGTTGCAGTGAGCCGAGATTGTACCACTGCACTCCAGCCTGGGCAACAGAGTGAGACTGTCTCAAGAAAAAAAAAGGAAGGAAGGAAAAGGAAAAAAAAATTAGAAAACGCACTCATTACCATGGGGAGGGCACTACGCCATTCATGAGGGGTCCCCCACCATGACCCAAACACCTCACACTATAGGCTCCACCTCCAGCCTTGGGGATCACATTTCAACACGAGACGTGGATGGGACAAGTATCCAAACTATATCAGAGGCCTCCCCCTCCCTCTCATCAGTCTTCTGTCCTCAGTTCAGGTGCATGCTGGCCTCCATGCCTGGCTTCCTAGGAAGTCATCTTACCCCTTGAGACCAGCCTGGGCAACACAGCGAGACCCTGTCTCTACAAAAAATAAACCTAGGCATGGTGGCATGCGCCTGTGGTCCCAGCCACTCAGGAGGCTGAGGTGGGAAGATCACATGAACCCAGGAGGTCAAGGCTGCAGTGAGCTATGATTGCACCACTGCACTCCAGCCTGGGCAACGGAGCAAGACCCTGTCTCTAAAACAAGAAACAAAGTGCACCAGTGTGTGGATACCAGCTTCTCCTGGTGTGTGGACCTGACCGCACTCGGCCCCATCGGTGAGTGGGAGGGTGCCTGCTGTCTTCCAGAACATTCCCACCACTACACCTGTGACCCTCCTGCATTCTCTGGCAGGTTTTGTGAGGGGACCTGTCACCTACCTCTCTGGCTGCCCTAAGGCCCAACTCAAACCTTCCCTGCCCCTGAGAACTTTTTCCTGAAGAGTCTTTCCCCCACACATAGGCCCCCTCATTTCAGAGCTTTTGGTGGGGTGAGTACAAGGATCGACTCTCTGCTAATAGCCTGGGAGGAACTGTCCCCAGGGTTGGGTCTCTGGATGGCATATGAAGGTCTAGACCAGGACCCAGATGCCTGTAACCTGAAGGGCAGGCCCTCAGTTGCCCCAGCTTCACAGAGCCCCTCATCCAGCCTGAACTTCCGGGACAGGCCCGACCCCTGCGTCCTTTGGTCTTGGTCCCTACTGGGAACTCTGGTTACCCTGGCTTACCTACTTTGACTCCAGAAGTAATGCTGACATCCCCCATGAGAAAGAGTGACAGACTGAGACTAATGTAGGGTTACCTGGCTCAGAGTCACCACGGCCAGGCAGAGCTCAGGTCCTGGCCTGGTTCAAGGTCTTCCCCAATGCCCTTCTAGCTCTGGTACCCTGCAGGGTCTACCTTGGAGCACCTGGAGCCCGAGAAGCTGCCCCTCACCTTTGTGATCCCAGGGACCCCCTCCCTGATCATGAAGAATGTAGACCCAAACCCGCTGAGGTGCCTGAAGGAGCAGGGTCAGCCTCTGCCTCCCACGGCCTCTCTGATGGGGAGGATGTTATCCCAGCAGCGTGAGCTGGGAGCAGAATCAGGAGGATGGGAGTTTTCTCTGTGGGTAGCTCTGGGCTCCAGGGTGGAGCTCTTTTTACCTGGCCCCTCCCCTGTGACACTCCTTGGCCCCAGGCAAAGAAAGCAGCTTGCCCGAGGTCACATGACAGAAATGAACAGAGTGGAACCTGGGTTCTTTTTCACCCAGCTGCAGTTCCCCCTCTCCCCTGCCCCTTCCCCAGATGATAGAGAACCTGGCATGCTGTGCCCCATAGAAGAGTTCCCTTTCCTTCTGGTGAGGGATGGAAACCAGCTTGGGGCGGGAGGGATGAGGGTTCTGGGGGCTCTCCCAGCCCTGCCTCACATTTGAAGGATGGCATCTGGGCGGCAGCATGGTTTAGGCTAGAACAGGCGGCCCCTAGGTTTATAGCCTGGCCTCGGGCAGGATGCTGCCATGCCACCTTCTCTTCTGCGCATCCTGACCTGGCACCCACCTAGTTAAAGGTCCTCAGGCCTCCTGCCCCCTGGGCATTGCCCCCACTCCCTGCCCAGGCACAGCTGTCCTTTTCCTGGACTAATCTTCAGAGATTCTTGTTCAGCCCACAGCTTTGCTGGACATCGCAGGCTGGGCCAGGCCCCCTGCCCAGCACTAACATCTCTTTGTGAATCTCAACCAGACTGAGCTGCAGCTCCATGGTCAGGGTAGGCGCTGACTTAATTGATGTGACCCAGGACAAGGGGGTTTATTGATGGTGTCACATCTGCTTAAGTTCTTGACCTCTATGGTCTCTTTGGGGCACGATACCCCTCTGTCCCATGCTTAGGTGCCCACATGTGGCCACAGTGCCTTTCCTGCCACCATCCCTACTTGAGGCTGGTGTCCAGGCACCTGTGGCTCCAGGCAGAAGGCTGAGTGCAGAGCCAGGCCTGGGTGGACGTTCTGCAGGGGCTGCAGGAGCTGACAGCCCTGACCACCCAGCCCGTGGCCATCCATTCCCCTTCACCGTGGCTGACACTTTGTCCACCATCCTTCCAGGGGCTATGCCTGGGCCCAAACTGACTTTTGCCTGTCCCTGGTCCTTCTCGTGTTCTTGGCTGAGCATGATGGTCTTGTCCATTTCCTTGATTATCCTCAATCAGAGGTTTATAGAGCCACGTGGGGACATCACATCTCCTGTCTACCAGGTCCTCACCAGAGACTGGACTGCCTTGGGCTGGGCCTGGGATAGTCAGGGGTCACACTCTCCTGTTGGGACCTCGCTTCAGCGGCTTCAGTCTGGGCAATGGCCTGATGGGCGGCTGCCCCTTCTCTGCTTCTGGGAGGCAGGAGAGGAAGGTCAGGCAGGAGATCTGCTTCCTGCCCACCTGAGGCTGGTTGGAAGCAGGGTGCCCACCTGTGCCTGTCTCAACTTGCTGTAGGTGCATCGGAGGCTGAACCCCTCTCCTGATCTCCTGCAGGTGCAGATTCCAGGTTTCCAGTGGGTGTTGGGGTGGGCTCCAGTGCTCTCCTGGCCCTAGGGAACCCTGGGCTCTAAGAGTCCATGGCCTAGCCAGATTGTTTCCCACACTGTCACCTCCCCAAACATGGGGCTGCACGCTCTGTGCCCTGGGTGGGACATTGGAAGGAGTTCCACCTTCCAGGTTTGGATCACAGTAAAGCCTCTGCCATGGGGATGTGCTGGCCGAGACAGATGGGGTTGAACCAACCCTGTCACTTTGGCCTTAGGCAAGTCACCTGCACCTTGCTTCCCTTTCCCCAGCAGCCAGACGGGGATAATAGCACCTATTTCACCCGTACTCAAGTGCTCATTTGTTAGCGGGAACTGAGTCCTGTAGGAGGTGCAGGCAGAGCCATGGAGGCAGCACTGCAGCTGGACCTGGGCCTGAGTTGCAGCTCCTGGCTGTGAGATGTGTCTCTTTCTCTGTTTATTCATCTGAAGGATAGGGCTGTGCTGTTCTGGGGTTGCTGTTACAATTCAACTGGCCTGTGTGAGTTGGTGGTGGCCTCCTGAGATGGTTTGAGGTGAGCTGGAGGTGTGTATTGAATGCCCCCTCACACCCATGGGGAAGACCCACTTAGGAAAGACTCATGTGTCTGTATAGAGGAACCCAGGTTCCCTGCCCCTCAGCTGTCCTCTGTCCCTTCCCAGCTCCCTCTATTGTCCTGCAGACTCTGGCGGTGGCCATCTAGCCTGGTGGCCATCTGGCTGGTCCACGCTTCCAGGTGGACCCTCTCTCCTCAGTGGTGCAGGTCCCATTGCGCCACCTCCAGACAGGGCACACTAGCCCCAGGGCCTCCCTTCCCTGCTACCCAGCCCCCGCCCCCAGATATGTGCCACCTCCCTAAAGCCTGCTGTGTTCACCAGCTGTGTTTGAACTTTGTCTTTGTGCAAGGCCTCATGCAAAGCCTGAAATAGCCTGGTTTGTAGAGGTCCAGGAGACCAAAGCTTTAAGACAGAGTGGTGGTCTTCCAGAGCCCACTTAGCCTCAGCCCCAGGGCGGTGTCCATGCTGGTCCTGGCTCCAGTGACCCAGTTCTCTCCCGTAACGTCTGTAAGGGCTCCTGTGGTGATGGAGGTGGCTGGAGAGAACAGGCTGCCATAACCCTCCATCCCTGAGAAGGCCCAGTGGGGAGCGTTTTAGGCATCAGGGCATCCCGGGGAGCATCTTCCAGGGATCCCTCCTACACCCTGCCCCGCCCTGGCTCTCTAGTCAGAAATTGTAGTTGCTTGGACAGCGGGGCTGACCCAGGACAAGTGCATCTATTAGGCTGGTCTTCGGGGTGCTGGGGTGGGGGCAGGCACGCTTCAGGGATAGGAAGGAGAAACCCGTGTGTTCCAGAAGTACAGAGGAACCTGGTGCCGGCCGCAGTCAACCCCGATGTGATGACCTTTCTACCCACCCTCTTTGATGTCTTGG
>NW_012123931.1:2927068-2952420 GCF_000951035.1 Colobus angolensis palliatus | reverse complement strand
GGGGTGGGGGCAGGCGCACTTTAGGGATAGGAAGGAGAGACCCGTGTGTTCCAGAAGTGCAGAGGAACCTGGTGCCGGCCGCAGTCAACCCCGATGTGATGACCTTTCTACCCACCCTCTTTGATGTCTTGGTGCTGGCTGCTGTCTTTGGCCAGGTAAGCTCACGGTCTGGGCTCCTGGGGTCCCCTCACTGGGCCTGCCCACTCCTTGCAGGTAGGGGAGCCTTCCAGCCAGGACTATCCTTGGCTCCCCCTTCCAGGTCATGGGTTCAAAGACCATTCCTGGGTTCCACCACCACCAAGCCTCAGTGGTGTCCTGATGGGCACAGGAGCTGCTGGGGCTTTCTAGGTTAAGGGCCTTGCCTATCCTGGTATTCCCCCCTGCAGTAGGGCTGCAGGGGTCGGCCTCAGTCTCTGCCCTAGAAGTCTGCCTTACCTTGCCCCGGTGGCCCCACACCTGCCCTAGAAGAGCCCCCACACCCAGTGGCTCTGATCCACTGTAGAGCAGCCAAGGGCCCCGTTACTCACACCCTGTGGCCTGAGGCTGACTGGCTCTGTGGCTGGGTTTGGGGGGTCAGGGAGGGGGGTGGGCCTTGCCCTCAGCAGCCCCCATTCCCACTCCGACCCCTTTTCAGTCTTCCTCCTCTTGTGGGCTCTACCCTGGGGCCCTCCCAGCTCCTCACACCAGATGACCGTCTAAATATCTAGAAATCAATTTTTTAAATACTAACTTTGGATTGCTTCCTGGCTTTTCCGTACCCCCAAAGGGCCTGCGTTTCTCTTAGGACTGACAGTCTCTCCAGCCCTATTGGGCCAGACCAGGCAGGCGTAAGGGTGCCCCTGCCCCAGCCCTCTTTGGGGTGGGCTTCTGTCCTCTTCCTGCTGCCTCTGCAGCTGAGTTCCTGCCCCAGGGACAGAAACTTAACCAAGCTCTGTGGGGATGAAGGTGCCCTGCAAAGTGCCACAGGAGGGTTGCCGGGCTGCTGTGTTCTGCTGTCTGAGGCCCCCAATGCTGGGCCACGCCCAGAGCCGGCCTGAGTACCCCCAACTCCACGGGCTCTGTGATGTGTATGTACAGGATCACACCTTGCCCTTTCCTCCTGGCTGACCCTTCCCTATCTCCCCGCCCCAACCCCGTGCCCTGTGTGTGAGTACCCAGCTCACTCTTGTTTCTTCCTCTCCAAAGCATGGTCCCTGGCAGCACGAGTGGCAGGAGGGTCAGCAGAGACTGCGGACCCCTCAGCTGTGCCTAAGACTAGGTGTGTGTGCTGGGGGAGGCTCTTGGCCACCATTTCCCCTCTGTAAACAAGACCGATACCTGTGGCATGGAGGGTGGGAGGCTGATGTGAGTGCCAAGCACTTGGAGCAGGGCCCTGAGTGACATGGAGGTGGGAGCAGGGGTGTTCCTCGACTTTATGCACCTTGGGGATGGGAGTGGGGCTCCCTGCGTGGGTTGACAAGGCATTGCTTTCCCCTACCCCACCTCTGTCCCAGCCCTGCAAGCCCAGTCCTTGGGGTCTAGGAGGGAAGAAGCCCCTGGCTGTGTGGCCTCGGGCTGGACCCTGGCCCTCTCTGGCTCTGAGTTCCTGGGAAAGTCGGTGGTGTTGGAACTCCAGATTCATTCCTCAGGGTTGAGGCCCTGTCTGTGGAAGCCGTGGAGCAAGGTGAAGGCGGGGAGAGGAGAGGCTTGGAGTTTGGGTTTCAGCAGAGGGATCAGCAGCATGAGGGGTCACCTGTGTGCAGAGGAAAGGGAGTGAAGGCCAGGAATGAGGAATGAGTCTGAGCACACCCAGGATGGTGCTGCGTCTCCTCCCACATCCACCTGGCCCTGGTCGAGGGAGAAGAAAGGCCACAAGACAAAGGGGAAACTGAGTTGGGTCTGCACATGTCCTTCCAGGACCTGGAGGTGCCACTGTCTGGCCATCATTCAGTGGGAAGTGGGGGAAGGAAGATTCCCTCCCCACACCTCCTGTTCTCTGTCCCAGGTCTCCTGGCCCCCGTGCACCTAAGTTCAGTCTCTGTCATCCCCCAGCATCATTTCTAGGGTTGGTGGGAGGCAGCTGGGAACAGGCTAGGGGTAGGTGGAGCCTGCTTGGGGGAGTCTGCTTGACTGCCTGGGCCACTGCCCACAAATAGTGGGGAGCTTTTCTGGCACACTGACTGCACCACCCACGTGCTGCCAACAACAGCCCCCAGGGAGTGTTTGCAGAAGGCCTTGGCAGGGAGGAGGGGTGGACTCCACCCAGAACAAACACCTGGGGTGGGGTCAGGGAGAACAGCCCTCCACTTACCTGTCTGGAGAGGATCCTCTGTACCACACTGCACATCTACGCTCCCAGGTTGAACACCCCGAGGGAGGCCCTCCACTTTAGCACCTTGACAAGAAGAGTGGGGACACTGGGATCAGGCCCAGCCCCCGGCCCCAAACCCCGCAGCCCCAGCTGCAGGCTGAGGAGATGCTGGGCTTGGGTGTGGAATCAGGGATGTAAAGGGGCCTACTCACCCCTCAGCTTGGCTTAAAGACTCAAGAGATCAAAGGCTCAGCCTGCCCCTCAAGAAGGAGCCTGGGACCAGCCAGACACTCACCAGGACAAGGGCCAGCGTGACCAGCAGGAGACCCAGGATGAGGAGAGCCATGGCATAATCAGGGATGGAGGCGTCCAGCGGGCTGGAGGCTTTGGGGCTAGGGGTGCCTGGAGCAGAGCAAGAAGGCCATGGCCAGGCGGGGTCCTGCCTCCCAGACTTCTGAGAAGGCAGCATCTGGGCCCAGAAGGTGCTGTGGGACCAGAGAGCTGTGGCTACGAGCACCTTGGAGGGCTCCGTGAGGAGGGGAGGCAGGCTTCAGATCCGGGCATGTGGAGGCAGCAAGCCCAAGGGAGGAGGCAGATGGACAGAGGGAGGAGGCCTGTAGGTGGAAGGAGGTACTAACCAAGGTCTGGGATGATCATCTCTACCAAGAGGCCCTCTGCCTCCCCCAGGGTGTGCAGACCGTGGCGCACACAGTCCCACACGAGAGCCTGGGCTGGCGCTGCCCTGAAGAAGGTGGCACCCACTCTGGTGGTCAGTGGGTCTGGCCTGGTGGGAGAATCATCACAGACTTCAGGGGGCTGGGCAGCCTTGCGGGACTAGGGGCAGTCATCTCTTCCAGCCTCCTGCCCTCAACCCCAGAACCCAGGGCCACCCCGGACCCACCAGAATTCCTCCACCACCACTTGGTCAAAGTTCTGCAGAGGTCTGAGGACGAGGGTCAGCTGGGGGGTCAGGAGAGGACGAAGAGGGTCACAGCTCTACCAAAGCCTTGTCCAGTCATCCCCCATCTTCCCGAGGCCTCTTTCCCGACCCCCCCACTTCATCCCGCCACTTCACCCATCTTGTCAGCTGCCCCTGAAGAGCGCAGAACTCAGGGCTGGTTTTGTCCTCCAAGGCCTTGGTGTAAGGCTGCCCCAGGATCTACAGCCAAACTTCATATAGCACCAGCTCCGCCTTCTCCCCTAGAGAGATGGGAGTGGAGGTGGCATCAGCTGCGCCCCCTCTCCTGGAAGCCCTGGGGTGGGACATGCACCCAAGCTCTAATGCTCCATCCAGGGGTCAGCCGCCGCTGGTCTAAAAACCAAATTTCTTGCTGCCTGTTTTTATGTGACCCACGAGCTAAGAATGGCTTTTACATGTTTAAATGGTTGAAAACATGGAAAGTAGAATAGTATCTTGTGACACATGAGAAGTACATGACATGCAAACTTCCACGTTCATAAAGAAAGGTTTCCAGGAACGCGGCCACGCTCAATTGTTGACATGTTGCCTAGGGCTGCTTTCTTGCTGCAGGGGAGGGTTTGAGTAGGTGGTGACTAAAAGCCAGTGGTCTGCAGAGCCTTAAAGAGTTTCCTTCTGGCCCTTTACAGAAAATGCTTGTTAACCCCTGCACTGATCCAGCTAATGGAATACGCTGCTCACTCCGAGAGTTGATCCCAGTAGGAAATGTTCTGACAATTTAACAGATGCTGCTTTTATGATTTATTTTGTCGCTGCTCTGGTGGGAGACATGTAAGAAAATTCACTCCCTGGAAGGAGGTCATGGTGGGGCTTGTGGCCATCAATGGTGAAGCCTCTTTAAGAGGATGTGTACGGAGCTCTACCATCTGCTGAGGGGGTTGTGATGGGTCCTCCGTGTTGAGGAATGAAGAGGGAACATGGCCTGTCTGCTGGGAGCTGGCTTTCTGGGGAGCAGAAGAGATGGTGGTTCGAGCCTGTGGAGGCAGAGGGTCAAACCAATCTGGTCTCTGGGGCGGCCGGCAGGGGGAGTAGTTGTGTAGAAGTGGCTTTGAGGGCAGAGCCTGAAGGAGGGCACCCCTGCACCCCTAGGTGCACTGCACCCCTAGGAGACTGCGGTGGTGGGGGTGGGGCAGCACTGTAGGAGGACCAGCACTTTCTGTGACTGAGGGGTCCTTGGAGAGCAGCTCCGAGCTGTACGTACCTGGAGGGGACTGATTTCACCCAGCACTCTCCTAACTTGGGCGTGGACCAGCTCTCCCTGTTAGGATGGCACGAGCTTGCAGAAGTCATCCTATCAGGAGGCCCCAAGAGGAGATATGGGTTTCTTGCAGCCCCAGCACTAGGGCAGAGCTGAGGGCTTTTGCCCCTGACTTGGTGGGATAGATCTTGTCATGCATGTGAGGACTCAGTGAGGTCCTGGGCAATCAGGGAGGTGATAGGACCCTCTCATCCCTCTGGTGCCAGCTGCTGCTTGCATCTGTCCAGTTCCTTGCTAAAGCTCTATGCCCCATTCCTCTCTGTGGCCCCAACACATGAGCAAGAATTGTCTGAAAGAAGTTCTGGGCTGGGCGCGGTGGCTCAAGCCTGTAATCCCAGCACCTTGGGAGGCTGAGACGGGCGGATCTCGAGGTCAGGAGATCGAGACCATCCTGGCTAACACGGTGAAACCCCGTCTCTACTAAAAAATACAAAAAGCCTAGCCGGGCGAGGTGGCGGGCGCCTGTAGTCCCAGCTACCCGGGAGGCTGAGGCAGGAGAATGGCGTAAAACCCGGGAGGCGGAGCTTGCAGTGAGCTGAGATCCAGCCACTGCACTCCAGCTTGGGCGACAGAGCGAGACTCCGTCTCAAAAAAAAAAAGAAGTTCTGCCCATTCTCTAGAAGAGAAACACTGAGGTTTAGAGAGGGGAAGAGCCTGCTGGCCCAGAGACACACAGGGATCACAGCCCCGACTCACCATTGGCCACGATGCTGGATTTCTGGAGGATGGGATCTATTATGTTTTGGGCCATGTGATTAGCCAGGCCTTGGAGGTGGGTAGGGATGGGGGTCTGGAACTTGTATTCGATATAAACGCCCACCCACTGTTCAGCATTGCTAGAGAAGCACAAGGGGAGAGTGCAGGGTTTACAAACTTTTTCCCAGTATGTTTCTAGAAGCAGGTTGAGTCCCCCGAAATGCACACCCTCTGGTGTGGGGCTCCCTACCTCCTAGGCAGAGCCAGCTTACATGGCCAAGCTACAGCGACCTGGGGCAAAGTCCTTTCCCAGGTAGCCCCAAACCTACACCCCCATATTTTGGTTCTGGGTCACAGAGTTGCCTCCTTATGCCCCAGGGCAGCCCCCAAGAGAGCAGCAGGACAAGCTGGACGGACGGGATGGGGACTCGACCCACCTGAAGAGGAGCAGGGGCCTCTCTTGGGGACTCGCCTTATAGAATCCTGACACCACCGGTGTGACCTGTGGGAAGCCCTGGAGGTCAGGGCGAGCCTGGGAGCTGTCTCTCCTGAGACCCAGTGTGGGATGGGGCCCAGGTGAGGCGGGAGGTAGGACCTGGGAGGGAGCCACCCTTAAACACAGCGTCCTGGGTAGGGGTGTCTGCTTATAGAGCCTGGCCGTGTTCCCATTCCGACAGTCACCTCCTCCTTCAGAGAACCCTCTCCCCCAGGGCATGGTGCCCTCTATGCCCGCCTTCCCCCACAGTGCAGTGGCTGGGTGCTGCCTCCATGCTGGAAGGCCTGCTTTCAAGGGAGGCATAGTGAGTGTCCCAGACCCCAGAAGGGGTGGAAAAGGCCACCTCACCTGTTGAAGGATCTGCCTTTCCAGAGGACAAAGGAGACAGAACCCGGTATGAGGAGCTGCGGCAGGAAGGGCCTTATGGCTGTGAAGCGGATGCTGATGGTCTCCTGGGCCAGGGTGATCAGGTCGGCCCCTGTAGAGCCATGGATGGGAGTTCCGGAGGTGCCAGGCCCCTCCTCACCCACTGCACCACCAGGTGCTTCAGGGTCAGGGCAGGAGTTGGATCCCTCTAGGGAGTCCACCCAGTGCTCCCCCTGGGCAGGTGAAAAGGCACTGTGGTAGGGGCGGCTGGGGATGGGACTCACCATCAGAGGTGAGGCTGTTCTCAGCCAGTGACAGGTTCCCCAGCATCTGCCCTGAGGTCTTCACTTTGTGATACAAAGCCCAGAGGACTTCACAGGGAGAGGGGCCTGGGGCACGGCCCCCAAATACAAGAGAGGCGTTCACCACTACAGAGCCAGGCCTGTGGGGGCAAAGCCACATCCTCAGCCAGGGCCAGTGGGAGCATGAGGGGTCCTGTGCGCCTGGTGGGGGCCTGGCTGGTGCAAGAGTTGGCATCCCAAGGGAGGGAAGTCCACAGGGGAAGCCATGGGCCACGCAGAGAAGAGAATCCCTGTGTGACTCAAGGCAAGTCACCTTACCCCTGTGGGCCTCGGCTGCCTCCTCAGTAAAAGGGGGATAATGATCCCTTTCCCAGAGGATGGCTGTGAGGCCTCAATGACTCAGCCACCAGCACCCAAAGCAAGCACTCAGTGAAACTGAGTTCCCTTGGACACCCCAACAAGCCGGCTGTCATGGGAATGCCATGAATCCCGCCCAGGGAGTGCCCAGGGCAGCGTTACTCAACCAGGCTGCAGCTGGCTGTGAGGTCTCAGGATGATAATCTGGATCACACTGAGAAAAACATCTTTGGCTGTATCACAAGGAGCAGGGCCTCTGGAGAGAGGGAGGTGACAGGCCTGAAGAATCTCTGAAAGCCAGTGAGAGATGGACCAATTGCCCTGGCCTTAGTAGGGCGCTGAAGGAGGTTTTGGGGAAAGACCAGGAGACAAATAAGAATCCAGAATAAGTTTTGTCCTTCCCCTGAGCACTTGCTTGCTGTGCATGTTGGGGGTGGGGAGAGAAAACTTCTCTTCAGGCCCAGGGCAGGGAAGTCATAGAAAGTTCCCATTTGTTAAAAGGGAAAACTGTCTGAGCAGCTCAGGAGCATGGCCTGGAGAGAGAGTGAGCTTCCTGTCACTGGGAGCATTCGAGCCTTTAAATTACTTACAAGATTCAAAGCCCACACTGAGCTCACAACTCAAGTGGGGCTGCAGCGATTTGGACCTTCTCAGCCTTTGACATGACATGGCAGGGCTGCTCTCTGCTGGCAAATGTGGTCTTGGGTCTCCCCTGGCATCCTCTTCCCCTAGAGGCTTAGAGTGGGGGGCCCTGCCCAAGGGATTTGCATCCCTTTGCATGTCATTTACATGCCTGCTGCCCTTGCTGCCCCTACCTTCCCCACTGCACTCAGACAACGCCTGGCATTCCTGCCCAAATCCTGCAGCTGGAATCAGGGATCAAGGCAGGTCAAAGGGCATCTGAGGTCACACAGCATAGCCAGTGGCAGAATCAGACGTGGGCCTCCTCCCTGCCTGTCCAGGGCTCTGCCCCTGCCCCCAGGTGCTCCTGAATTGGGGGTGGGACGGGCAGAGCTAGAGGCATCTGAGACAGCCCTTGTGGCTGAGAAGGGTCAGAGCAGCTGGCGGGTGATGGGTGGGCCCTGAGAGCCGTGTGCACTCACCTGAAGACCAGGACACCAATGCCCTGGAAGCTGGGGAAGGCCTTGTGGTAGAGGGGCTGGAGCTGAGGACAGGCAGAGGCATGGAAGGCTGGCACGTGCCACCCCAAACCTTCCCTCCTGCCCTAACCCACCCCCATCTGACCCTACCACCTACCCTCGTCAACCCTCCATCATCTTGGCGTGTTTCCTGCAATGGTCCCTCACAGACCACCTGGGATTCCCAGGCCCTGCCCAAGCTGTTCCTCACACAGTGGCCAGAGATAACCTGCCAGTCATCCTCTGCTGAAAGCCTCAAGGTCTGTCTGGGCGCCAGGGCGCACGCCTGTAATCCCAACATTTTGGGAGGCTGAGGTGGGAGGATCGCTTGAGCCGAGGAGTTCAAGAATAGCCTGGGCAACATGGCGAAATCCCTTCTCTACCAAAAATACCAACACTAGCCAGGCATGGTAGTGTGTGCCTGTAGTCCCAGCTACTCAGGAAGCCGAGGTGGGAGGATGGTTTGAGCCCAGGAGGCAGATGCTGCAGCAAACACCCAGCCTTCCTAGGTTTTTCCCTCTCTACTGTTTTCTTGAAAATCACTTTCCAATGCAGTCATTCTCATCTCTGCATTGGACGGCTGCCATGTTGGCCTGCCATCCAGACCTCTCTGGCTTGGACGACTACGCTGCTCCTAACAGGCCTCCCCTTCTCCCTCTCTCACCCCTGTTTCAGATTATTCTCCTCACAGGCCCTCTCGCTGGCGTCCCTCTGCCTCTGCTGCCTCCGAACACCTCTTCACCCCAAGGTCATCACAGGTGCCGTTCTCTGCCTAGAAAGCCCCTCTATGTTTCATCTGGCCACCTTCTGTGTCCCAGTTAAAATTCCCAGGTATCAGAACAGTGTTGTCTGGGCAGCCACCTCTTCCCAGTAGCCCCCTCTCGCTGCCTATCCTGTCTGCACTTCTCCTTTCCATAGCTTATCACAACTACGACGGCATCTGGATTTTTTGATCACTCCTTGTAGGGCTGTCCTCTCCTCCAGACTGCAGGCTCCCTGAGGGCAGGGGGCATGCTTGCTTTTGCTTACTGTGGTGTTCCCGGCACTTAGCACCATACCTGGTACAGTAGGTGCTCAGTTAGTGGTAGGAAGAAATGAGTTAGTTGAATAAATGAAGGAATGAACCAATAAACTAATGGACAGAGACTCAGAGTTCCCCCTGGATGCCAGGCAAGAAATGGCACTTGCCTGCTAGGGCACGCATGGTTCCCGAACCAAGGCAGAGGCAGATTTGGTTCTGGCTGCAGGAACTCTGCCTCACTTTGCCTCACTGGCCACCTGCGCACCAGAGGAGGGGCGCTCACCTGGTGGCGGATGATCTTATGCAGCAGCTGGTGCTTCCAGGAGTCAGGGTTCAAGAGTGCAGCCGAGAAGGCTTCACTGGTGATTGTGAAAGTCACGGAGCGGGTCATGTGACTGGGTCCTGGGGTAGAGGAGACTGAGTCCTGAAATGAGAAGGTCTGGCTGCGATGAGGCAGGGCGGAAGACTGGATGGGATCAGTACCCCCAGGGACCCTTGAGGAACTGGGGCTGGGTGGGACAGAGGGAAGGCTGGAGGAACATCTGAGAGGGAGGGTGGCTGTGGGGGCTGGGCTGGCAGGGACCCCTGGCCCAAGCTGGACTGTCCCCTGTAGAGTGGCTGGTTCTGCAACCATCGGGGGTGGTGGGGTGGGTGGGAAGCTGGAGGTATCAGTGGAAGAATCTGTGCTTGTGTGTGGGAACACAGACACAGAAGGGTCTGCAGAGTGTCTGGCTCTGGTACTTACAGGGAAACCGGGGCCAGGATTGGGGATAGTAATGCAGTTGGTGACTGAAATGGCCATTGTGGTGGGGAAAGTGACAGTGCCAGCAACAAAGATGGAACGGTGGATAGTGGGGACAAGGACGGGGCCAACACAGGTGAGAGGCGTGGGGAGAAGGACAGTGAGGGCTGTGAAGGTGGTGCTGTTGAGGGTGATGGCAGCGTCAACGGAACACTGGGCCCTGGGCCCCGGCTGGAAGCCACAGCCTCTGTGGGTGACCCTGATTCCCCTAGGAGGACTGGGAGGTCATGGCCAACCCTGACCGCCCTGGACCTACAAGGGTAAGAGGCTCTGTGACTGCCAACATGTTAACAACATCCAGGCATGGGGACTGAAGGTGTGTCTGCTCGGGAGCCAGGACATCCGTGATGGGGATCCTGATATGGGTGCAGGGGTGGTGGGGGCGGAAGATGTTCCAGTTGGCTGCTGGGTGGGTCGAGGGGTGCCAGATGTCCTCAGGGTTGCAGGGGCAGGAGTATGAATTGTCACAGACAATCCAGGGGCCCCACTGGACTTTTGCCCAGACCCGAGGTGCCTTGGGCCAGGAGAAGCTGCTGCTGGTAATGTGGCAGCAATCTCTGGAGATCCAGGAACCAACGTCTCTTCTTCAGGTTCAGCCACAGGTCCGGCCACAGGTCCAGCCACAGAGGACGCTGGCTGGGACTCAGGGGTTCTGTGGGCTGTAGGCCAGGCCAGTGCTTATGGGGCTGGTCCAGGTGGGGCCCTGCCCAGGACCCCAGCAGTTCCTGAAGGGACAGGTTGGTCCGAGGGGGAATCCAAAGACAAGGCGAGAGGAGCTTCCTGGTTCCCAGATACCTCGGGAGAGAGGGCTTCTGCCCTTGTGCTGGGAGTGTCCCCTTTCCTCTCCGCTGAGAGAGAGACTCCGTCAATGATGGCTTGCAGGATATTCAGTGACAGCAGTGTCTTCTGGCTGTTGCCTTGCAAAGCGGACATGCCAGGGGCTGAGGGAGGCCAGCCGGTGTCTTTGCGAGTAGAAGGAAGGCTCAGGGAGGAAGCTGAGACCATCCAAAGAGCTGCAAACAGGAGAGGGCTGTTCTGCCTGCCACCCAGGGGGCTGGGAGGTGGGACTGCCCACAGCCTGTCAGACACCGCACCCTCCCTGCTACCTCCCTCGTTTGGGAAAAGATCCAAACCCTGGCCTAGCTCCAGCCCCAAACCACTGAGCTACCCGAGGCAAACGCACTGATTCTAACTAACCAGAGCTGAGGGAAGTCGGAGGGGACCCTGACACTCCTCAAGGACCCCTCCCTGTGCCTCCCACCCCAACACCACCCATCGCAGTGTCCTTCCCCAAGGGCCTCAAGAGCTCCCCAGGGCGATGTTGTCTCCAGGTTGGGGGCCCTGGACTGTTCTGTTTGAATGACCTGTGAGGTCCAGGCCAGCCTGAGGGTGCCGGGAAGTGCTGCCCAATCCTCATCTTAAGACAAGGCTGTTGCCTTATGGCATCCTTAGAACACAGGAGGCTGACAGCTGGACCTAAAAGTATTTTGCGGGGAGGGCGGGGGGCATCTCTGAAAGCCTTGGGAGCTAATTCCACACTTACCTACAAGAGTACACTGAGACCCATGAGGGGTCTGCCCTGTGCCAGGCTCCCCAGAACTGCTCACCCCGAGTGCCCTCTGGGAGCCCCAAGCCTGGGGGACTGAGGAGTGGACCTTGGCCATGTCCTGGTATCCCCCAGGCTGTTCATGGCCAGACCCACATGAGGACAACAAAGGCCAACCCAGTGTGGAAACTGATTGAGAAGAAGGACCCCTGGCCCAGGCCCAGCTCGCCCCACCCTACTCCCTTACCAGCCAGGAGAATCCCAGCAGCTAGAAGCCACTGCACGCCCATGCTGAAGGCTCTCTAGGCTTCTAAGGCTTCAGAAGCAGGTGGCAAACATGAAGACATCCTCTCGAATTTCCCTTCTAAAAAGGACTCATGTTGTCCAGCCTTTCCCACGTTTCCAGCCCTGTGGCTGGGGGTGCAAGCCTGGCTGCCCTAACTCGCCAGGTGGCCTGCAGTAAAGCCCTTGACCTCTGGGGCTGCAGAGTCTTGAATGGGGGCGGCCTGTGCCTGCCCCACAGCCTGCAGGTTATGGGCCTGAAAACACATTGAGGAGGAGGTCAGAGTCCTGTCCAGTCTTCAAATGGAGGTGGTGACCATGCCGGTGATGGGGGTATGAGTGTGGGTTTGGGTGTGATGTGGAGTGACTGTTGTGAGGACGGTGGCTACAGGGATGCCGGAGATGCTGATGCTGGCTATGGTGGGAGCTCTGTGCCCAGGTGGCATGGAGCTCACTGGGGAGGGGTTGGTCCATGTCCCATTCCCTGGCCATCTCCCATCCCAGTTTGGTCCTGCTCCCATTGCATCAGGCTGCGTGGGGGTTTGGTGGCAGGGGGGGAAGATCGGAAGACAACAGTCCCCCTCCCGCAGCGCTTTTCCCGTGTGGAATCCTGATCAGAGCCCTGGACTGGGCAGGGTGAGTATGGAGGTGGGCGTGCCTGGGTAGAACCGTCCTTCCTGGGTCCCCTGTGCATTCCTCTCATGCCCCTGCCCTTCCACAGCCTCCGACACAGGAGAGGGCCATGGCAGCCCTAAGAGGCTTAGAGAGCTGCCAAGGGACAGGCAGGGTGGGAGGCTGGCGCCCGGTGGGATGGCTCAGGTCTCAGACTTAGCCTCGCACCCCACCTGCTGGGGGGGTCCTGGGGAGTTTCCAGAGCCTCTCCCACCAGGCTCCTGGCGCCTGTGTGACCCTGCCATGATTTGTCCCAGGTCACCAGAGCCTCATCTGGTGGGAAGATAATGGCTGGAACCCTTCAGTAGGAAATCAGACCTGGAGAGGGCCTTGGCCAGACTCCCGTCCTCCCCACCCAGGTCCTTCTACCTGGATACCCCTTCCCCCATCTCCTGGGTCCTCATCTCTTGTCCCCTCTAAATCAGGCTGGCTGGAGTCAAAGCTGGGGGGCAGGGCTGTCTCCCCTCCCCGTTGGAGCTATTTTCCAAGGATAGGGGAAAGCAACCCTCCACAACCCAGCCCTCCACCACCAGGCCTGACACCCAGGCTGTGCACACCTCCCAGTGCAGCCCTCTTCCTCCCTCACCACAACTCATCTGTTTGGAAACTGCGTCCTCTGCTGTTTCCTAGCTCCTCTGGGAGAAGTTGTTAAGGGGCCAGCCTGGCCAGGTCAGGGTGGGGACGGATGCCTTCCCAAGGACAGGGAGGGAGGCAACTTCTACCTTGAGTCCTGGTTTCATTGGCCCCTATTCTCCTCCAAGCCCTTCTATGGGCCACCCATCTAGTGGCCCGTGTCCCCATCTCCAGGCCAGCCAACCCACTCTAGCACCCCCATTCTGCCTCCCTTCCCTGTGCCCCCAGGATGCCCAGGTCTCACCTGGTGGACCTGGTGCTGCTGAGAAGCCTCTGTCTGTGGAGGCGCTGGTGTCCCACAGAGGAGGGGTGAAAGCAGCATCAGCACCCTCTGCCCAACCCCTGCTGGACCTGGAAGGGCCACCCCCTTCCGTGCCACACTCAGGGCCTGGAAGATCTGGTCTCTAATGGCTCTGCCCACACCCTAGGACACTGGGTCCTCATCTCCTGTCCCCTCTAGATCAGGCTGGCTGGAGCCAAGGCTGGGGGGGCAGGGCTCTGGCATTGCTGGGCCTCTGCCGGAGATTCTGTTAGTGCTGAGGCCTGCCTGGCAACCATGGGGAAAACAGCAGCTCCCTGGTACATGATGAGCGATAAGGGACAGAAACATACCTGAAGGCCATTCCTTGCCATCGGGCAGAGGGCTCAGGCTCCAGGAGTGGGGAGGTGATGCAGGAAGCCAGGCACGTGCCCCCTCCTCACCAACACCCTCTCCTGACCAAGGACAATTTTGGAGAAAACTCAACCAAGAACTGGAGATCCGGGCTCTCTGTGGGCCAGGGTCAGGATTCAGTCTATGTCTAAGATCAGGGCTCAGAGAATGGCCAAGATCAGGGCTGAGTCTGTGACAAGTGTCAGGGCTCAGTGTGGGGTCAGGGGTAGGCAAGTCTGGAATTTGAATGCGTGCCAGGCTAGACCTGGGCTCTCTCTCACACTGTTCTTCCCCTGCCCTAGCCTCTCGTCAGAGGGCATCCGAAGACCTGAAATAACCCATCCTGATACCTGAAATAAATTGAATGGGAACTCTGGCCTCACATCGATAAATGTTGCAACCATAATACTTTGGAAACAGCCGCAGTGTCCAGGACAGGATAGGGGTTGGGCCCCGAAGGTTGGGTGATATTCCTCCTGTCATGAGCCAACTTCAGCCCCCTGGGCCAGGACTTCCCTGGCCCTCCAGTCTACGGCAGCATTCCCCTCTTCCTCTGAACTCCAGAGCCTTGCCAGGCCTGCAGTCCAGGTGCAGTTACACCCTGCTGTTCCGTGTAGAGTCCTGCCCCTCTCCACACCCCTCAATGCACCTCCGTGCACAGCTGAGCACAGAGGGGACCCTTCTTCCACTGACCGTTCAGGGCCGTGGCTTCCCAGCTGCTCCATTCCACTTGGCTCCCTGGGGCAGGAGGAGGGGGCTGCACTGGGGGCTATCCTGTGTCCCTCCTTCAGGGCTGCAGGAGGGGCTGTGTGGAACCCCAAAGGGTCCTGGAGAGTGGGGTGGCAGCAGGCAAGGTAGGGCCCCAAGGGGAGGAGCAGGATAGAGGCAGGTCACTCGGGGGCTAAGCCAGGAAGACATTTGCTTAGACAAACGGGCAGTGGGGCCAGCGGATGATGCACTTTGCTTGTGTACCTTCCAGGGCAGGCTTCCCCAGCTGCAGGGATGGGGGCCAAGCTGGCCTGTTCTTTCCTGCATCCCAGCCCAAACTCTGGTGGAGGTGGGGTGGCATGCCATCTTACTCTCCTGTGTGGCCCTTGGCAAGTGCCTGCCAGATCCAAATCTTAATCTTCTGTCTGTTACCTTACTCATCAGAGAGAAGTGCTTTGAAGGCCTGGGGACCCAGGCCCATTGATCAGGACAGAACTTGGGGCTCACAGGAAGAACAAGGAGGAAAGGGTTGGGGAACCTGGGACCCTGCACATCATCTGCAAATTCTGAATTCTCCAGGTGGCATTCAAGGCCTCAGTGCTTCAGCTGCAGCCTGCCTCGCTGACCTCAGTCCTGGGGCTGGGTGGACCAGGAAGTACTCACAGTCCCATCTCTCCCCCATCCCGCCAGTCACATGCCAGAGCCCTCCAGTTCCCTCCCTGCCCCAGGGATCCAGCCAAGGCTCCCTGAGGGCCTGGAAGGGGCTTGGGTTTACAGCCCTGCTCACTGCCTCATCACTCAGACATCCAGAATGGATGTCACACACATCTTCCAAGCAGGTTGACGGGGTCGGAATTGTTCTGTGAGCCGCCGTGGGGGGCAAGGATGAGTGGATGTCCCTGCTGAACTAGGCAGACTGCCTGCCTCCCTGCCCAGCCTTAGTCCCACTGGCTGCCTGTCCCTTCTCCCTGGGAATAATGGTGTCCCAGCCAGGAAACCTGGCCCCAAAACCAAGACTTGCCCTTTGTCTCCAAAGGCACTTCTTCCTGGTCAGTGTCCTGACACCAGATGTCACTCACTCCTCCTGGACTCTCAGGCCAGGCTGGTATCTGTCCTGCTAGAGCCTCTGCCTGGATCCTGTACTCACAGTGTTGAAAGATCATTTTTTTAGAAAGGAAAATCTTGACTCTCACATAGATAAAAATTGAACATATGTAAAAGATAGTATTTAATTCATTATTAATGAGGGAACCTGGAGATGTTACAATCGGTTCAAATGAGAAGTCAAAGAAGCATACATTTATATGGAGTCAAGGAATGTTGAAATAAATTTACAAATAGATGTAAAGCTGACTTTTTTACTTGGGAGAGGAAGTCAATTTAACCTCCACTGGACCATTTATTTGCATGATTATAGAGTTGAATTATTTTGCATTGCGATCTGTCATCTGCAAGGTACAGAGTTGTAAAACAGCTAGAAGGCAATGAAAGGCTAGAATAATTAGCCAGAAGGGTGTGCTCTAATCAAAACAATGCAGTTTTCCACTGGAGACATCCAATAATGTTTTTTTCTTATTCCAAATTTTCTTACAGTGGTCTGTCTCTCTGAGCTGTGGGGCAGAGGAAGAGGGACTTAGGAAGTATTGGAGATGTCAGGGAAGGCTTCCTGGAAGAAGAGAAGACAGGGGAGGAGAGGAGAGGGACTAGAAGAGATCACTAGTTGTCCCCAAGTAATCCTCTTGTTTATTAAAATAATTAATTGGGAGTCATGACTGAGGTGGCTATAGTACTCTGAGTTTTTTTTTTTTTTTGAGACGGAGTCTCGCTCTGTCACCCAGTCTGGTCTTGAACTCAAGTGATCCTTCTGCCTCAGTCTTCCAAAGTGCTAGGATTACAGGTATGAGCCACCATGCCTGGCCATACCCTAGGTTCTTATGTAAGCAAACTGAAACCCCACTTATCATGAACAGCCATATCCTTACAAAATCAGAAACTGCCAACTAACCTCTATCTAGGGACTTCACCAATCAGAAACCACCAACTAACCTCTAACTAGGGACTTCACTAATCAGAAAACACCAATTATCCTCTAGGGATTTTACCAATCAGAAACCACCAACTAATCTCTAACTAGGGACTTTACCAATCAGAAATCACCCACTAACCACTTACTAGGGACTTCACCAATCAGAAACCACCACTGACTTCTAAGGACATTAAGGCCACTGCTCCACTTTAACCAATCAAATACTTTCTTTGCCTTGCTTCCGTGTGCACCTTATACAAGCTTTCCCCTTGGGCTCCAAACCACCCGCCGTCTGGCACTGCCTGATTCTTGAATCACTGTCTACTCAAACTCTTAAAATTTTAAGTGCTTAGGTTTATCTTTTTTCTTTTTTTGAGACGCAATTTCACTCTTGTCCCCCAGGCTGGAGTGCAATGGCACGACCTTGGCTCACTGAAACCTCCGCCTCCTGGGTTCAAGCGATTCTCCTGTCTCAGCCTCCCAAGTAGCTGAGATTACGTGCATGTGCCACCACGCCCAGCTAATTTTTATATTTTCAGTAGAGGCTGGATTTCGCCATGCTGGCCAGGCTGGTCTCGAACTCGTGACCTCAAAGTGATCTGCCTGCCTCAGCCTCCCACAGTGCTGGGAGCCACTGCACCTAGCCAGGTTTATCTTTTAACACATCCTTAATTAGTAACAGTGCTCCTGCTTTTTAACTGGGCATATGGTGCTCCAGAATAAAGACTATATTCCCCAGCCTCCCTTGTAGGTGGGTGTGCCTGTGTGACGCAATTCTGGCCAATAGGATAAAGTGTCATGAGGCTGTAAGTGCACTAAACATCCTTGTTAAGCCACCTTACCAATTGTGAACTGCCACCTTCAGAGTTGTTTTGGTGTGAGAGTGAAATAAACTTCTCTTTCATTCAAGCCACTATTATTTGGGGCTTTCTGTTCTTCCCTGTCCTCACCTGATTTATACGTCCATGCAGGGCATAAGTCATGCCTGGCGCACACCCGTGCCCCACCTTGGCAGTACCTAACTCAGCCAACGCAAGTAGGACTCACTCAGTGGAGAAGGAGGGCAGTCAGTGGGCAGGCATCCCCTTCCAGTCAGCCTACCCTTCCAAGCCTTCTTGGCCTTTCATGATTTTCCTTTCTTTACCCTTCTCCATGTCTGGAGTGAACACCCTTCATTCCAGATGAGGGGACCTGTTATTCTTCCCAGGCTCATTCCTGCCTCCATACTTTTGCTTCTGACTCAAGGAGCAGGCAGTATGAAGACTTAACCAAGGAAAAAAATGGGAAAAGCTGAGCAATTCTTACCTTTAATAAAAACTGGCTACAAAAAACCCCCAAAATCTGTTTGAAGGCATCAAAGAGTTAACACAATAGTGAAGAATTTCGAGACTAAGACACAGGAAGAGACGGCCATCAGAGACATAACTCAGCACTTGGAGCTACTTTTCACATGCGGATGTTCCCCACTTCTAAAAAGGCAGCTGAGAAGTTGGGCAGTACACTTTGAACAGCCTCTAGGTGCAACGGGGACAAAAGTTGGAGGCCAGAGACTGCCAATGCCTGGGACAGGGTATTGTGTGTAGCTGTCATAAGCCCACAGATCATTAGGTGGGGACAATGAAAGGCTATACCTTGAGAGTTAAGGTAGTCTGAAAGCAAACTGAACCTCACAGAGACTGCAGTCCAGCTTTGAGTCTCAATTCCCCCAATTTTTTATGTTTATATTATTATTATTATCTTTGATACAGAGTCTCACTCTGTTGCCCAGGCTGGAGTGTAGTGGCACAATCTCAGCTCACTGCAACCTCCACCTCCCAAGTTCAAGGGATTCTCCTGTCTCCTGAGTAGCTGGGACTACAGGCACCTGCCACCATGCCCAGCTAATTTTTTTGTATTTTTAATAGAGACAGGGTTTCACCATATTGGCCAGGCTGGTCTCGAACTCTTGACTTCAGGTGATCCACCCACCTCGGCCTCCCAAAATCCTGAGATTACAGGTGTGAACCGCTGCACCTGGCTTCAATCCCCAAAATTGAATTTAAAATTTTTGGATTGCTAGTGCATTCAGGTATGTGGAATGGGAAAACAGAATTGTCTCTGGAGGAAGACAACAATATCATAAGCCTCAAAACATTACAAACTGATTTTATAAAAATATTTGGCACACAACTAAGGTAGGTAGACTCAGTAAGACACAATACAACATGAACCAAGAACTATCAGAAAGAAGCAACGATAGAAACATACTCGGAGATTCCAGATATCAGAATCAGACACAGGCTACAAAATAACTATACTTAATATATTTCAGGAAGTAAAATATAAGATACAAGAGTTTAGAAAACTACAAAAAAAAAAAAAAAGCACCACAGGTACTTAAAAAGTAAATTCTAAACTGAAAAGTACAATAGCATTAACTTGGGGCACAGTGGCTCATGCCTATAATCCCAATACTTTGGGAGGCCGAGGCAGGAGTACTGCTTGAGGCCCAGGAATTTGAGACCAGCCTGGGCAATACAGCGAGACCCCATCTCTACAAAAGTCAAAGACTTAGGTGTGGTGGTGTGTGCCTATAAGTCTATCTACTCTGGAGGGTGAGGCTGGAGGATCACCTAAGCCCAGAAGTTTGAGGTTACATTGAGCTATGATCACACCACTGCACTCCATCCTGGGTGGTAGAAGAAGACTGTCTCTTAGAAAAAGAAAGAAAGACAAAATACAATAACTAAAATTAATAATTCCATGCACGGTTTCCAGAGCCAATTAGACACAGTTGAGAGAGAATTAGTGAACTGGAAGATATTAAAAGTAATGGCTGGCCAGGCGCGGTGGCTCACGCCTGTAATCCCAGCACCTTGGGAGACAGAGGTGGGCAGATCACCTGAGGTCAGGAGTTCAAGACCAGCCTGGCCACCATGGTGAAACCCCATCTCTACTAAAAATACAAAAATTAGCTGGGAGTGGTGGCACAAGCCTGTACTCACAGCTACTCAGGAGGCTGAGGCAGGAGAATCGCTGCAACCCGGGAAGTGGAGGTTGCAATGAGCCGAGAGTGTGCCACCGCATGCCAGCCTGGGTGATAGAGTGAAACTCCGTCTCAAAAAAATAAAATAAAAGTAATGGCAAAAACCGCAATTACTTTTGCACCAACCTAGTAATTCAGAAGAAAATATTCAGAATGAAACATGAAGGGACAAAAAAGAAATAAAACACACAGAAGAGAAAGTAAGTGATACAGAGGACACACGAGGGGTCCTCAATAGGTATTTTTCATAGTTTAAAAAATATTCTATCATTATTTTTAAAAATTAATGCTAAGATTACAGGGATGAGCCACCATACCTGGCCCAAATATCTTTATTTCGTCTTTTTATCTGACAGATATTTTCACTAAGAATGGAACTTGAGGCTGGCAGTTATGTTCTTTTGGTACATTGAAGATGTCATTCCATGATCTTCTCGTTCCTGAGATTTCTGTTGAGAACCTGTCAGCCTAATTGTTGTTCCTTTGAAGGCAACTTGAATTTTTTCTCAGATACTTCTGGGGAGGGAGGTGGGACAAAAAAGGGGTCATACACTCCCAAAGTGCTGGATTACAGGGTCTCACTTTGTCACCCAGGCTGGAGTGTAGTGGTGCGATCTTGACTCACTGCAGCCTGGATCTCCTGGGCTCAAGCAGTGTTTCCTCCTTAGCCCTTCAAGTAGCTGGGACTACAGGTGCACATATTTGACTAGGCCAAATACACCGTTAATCAGCATCCCAGAAGAAAAGGAAAGAGGGGCCAGGCACAGTGGCTCACACAATCCCAGCACTTTGGGAGGCCAAAGAGGGCAGATCGCCTGAGCCCAGGAGTTCAGTACTAGCCTGGGCAACATGGTGTAACCCCGACTCTACAAAAAATACGAAAATTAGCCAGGTGTGGTGGTGCACACCTGTGGTCCCAGCTACTAGAGAGGCTGCTTTGGGAGTATCACTTGGGCCTGGGAGCTCTAGGCTGCAGTGAGCACTCCAGCCTGGGCAACAGAGCAAGATCCTGTCTCAAAACAAACAAATAAATAAAATAAAGGAATGGAAAGAGATAATGAGGCAGAAGCAATATTTTTTTAAAATAATGACAGAATACTTTTTAAATTATTAATAACAATAGTTCACAGATTTAAGAAGCCTGATGAACCCCAACCAGGACAAATAAAAATAATAGTATACCTAGACACATTACAGTAAAATTGCAGGAAACCAAAGGCAAAAACTTTTTTTAATCTTAAAAGTATCTGAAGCAGGCATGGTGGCTCATGCCTATAATGCCAGCACTTTGAGGTGGGTGGTTTGCTTGAGCTCCAGAGTTAGAGGCTGGCCTAGGCAACATGGTGAAACCCTGTCTCTACAAAAAATACCAAAAATTAATCAGGTGTGGTGGTGTATGCCTGGAGTGCCAGCTACTTGAAGTGCTGAGGTGGAAGGATTGCTTGAGCCCAGGAGGTCTGGGCTGCAGTGAGCTGAGATTGCACCACTGCACTTTAGCCTGGGTGACAAAGTGAGACTCTGTAACCTAGCACTTTGGGAGTGCATGACCCCTTTTTTATGTCCTCTACCAAAAAAAAGGATCTGAGAAAAAATTCAGATTGTCTTCAAAGGAGCAACAATTAGGCTGACAGTCATAAGAAACCTCAGGAACCAGAAGACCATGGAATGACACCTTCAATGTACCAAAAGAACATAACTGCCAGCCTCAAGTTCCATTTTTAGCGAAAATATCTGTCAGAGAAGAAGACAAAATAAAGATATTTGTGCTAGGTGTGGTAGCTCATGCCTGTAATCCCAGCACTTTGGGAGGCTGAGGTGGGTGAATCCCCCGAGGTCAGGAGTTAGAGACCAGACTGACCAGTATGGTGAAACCCCATCTCTACTAAAAATACAAAAATTAGCCAGCCATGGTGGCATGTTGCTGTAGTCCCAGCTACTCAGCAGGCTGAGGCAGGAGAATCGCTTGAACCTGGGAGGTGGAGATTGCAGTGAGCTGAGATCATGCCACTGTACTCCAGCCTGGGTGACAGAGCGAGACTCCATCTCAAAAATAATGATAAAAATAAAATAAAAATTAAAAAAAAAATTGAAAAGTAGCCCTAGAGAGTAGACTTTTAGGACAGGATTCTGGAACTCACTAATCAGATGGCAACAGGATCCATTGCTGGTGGTAAGTGGGGTAGCGATGTGCTGGTGTGCTGTAGCAATACTGTCACTAGGAAACTCACCTACAGTGGATTGGGATATGGTACAGGTGGAAGGGCAGGCATTGCCGATGCAGTAGCGCCAGAACAAAGTTCTCCAAATCTGGTTCCTGGATCATCACCAGCAGCACTGCTGGCATTTCATATCAACTTAGAAATGCAAATTCTCAAACACCACCTTAGACTTATTGAATCAGAGATTCTAGGAGTGAGGCCATCAATTTGTGTCTTAACAAGCCCTCAACATGATTCTTATACATGCTAAAATTTGAAAAACACTGTGCTCGCACTTGGACAGTATGGGGGCAACTGTAATTATAAGGATTGTGGAATTGTTGACTTATGTTGATTTCTTCAGACACCTTGAAGAAAGGAATGACAGGCTTAAACCCGCCAGCTCAGAGCATGTTATGGAAGCCAGAAACGCTTGTCTCCTGCCCAGAGCAGAACAGGCTGAAAATCAGACACGGAATTGAACTACAAGGATGGTGAAACTGCAAAGGGTCAAGTGTAATGGGCCACTTAGGCTAAATTCAGGGCCTCTGATAGAAAAGTACTGGGGCCAGGCATGGTAGCTTATGCCTATAATCTCAACATTTTGAGGATGCCAAGGTGGAAGAATCACTTGAGACCTGGAGTTGGAGACCAGCCTGGGCAATATAGGTAGATTCTGTCCACAAAATATTTAAAAATTAGCTGGGTGTGGTGGCACATGCCTGTGGTTCCAGCTACTCAGGAGGCTGAGGTGGGAGGATTGCTTGAGCCCAGAAGGTTGAGGCTGCAACAAGCCATGATCACACCACTGCACTCCAGCCTGGGTAACAGAGCGAGACCTCATGTCAAAAAAAAAACAAAAAACAAAAAGAAGCCAAAGAAAGCGCTGGGCACACTGGCTCACACCTGTAACCAAATACTTTGGGAGGCCGAGGTGGGTGGATCTCTTGAGTTCAGGAGTTTGAGACCAGACTGGGCAACATGACAAGACCCCATCTCTACCAAAAATACAAAAAATTAGCCAGGCATGGTGTTGTGTACCTGTGGTCCCAGCTATTCAAGAGGCTGATGTGGGAGGATCACTTGAGCCTGGGAAGTGGAGGTTGCCGTCAGTTGAGAACATGCCACTGCACTCCAGCCTGGGTTGACAGAGTGAGATCCCATCTCAAAAGAAAAAAAGAAAAGAAAAGCAAAGAAAATGGATCCTGATATCTGATATGGAGAAACTTAAGTGGATATATCTGAGAACTTTGAACCTCCAGTTTTCACTGAATGCTCTGTGGTAGAAGAAAGAGGAGAGGAGACGGGAGGGGAGGGGAAGGGAAAGGGAGGAAGGGTAATGGGTTTCTGATATCTGGTATGGAGAAACTTAAGTGGATACTTCTGAGAACTTTGAACCTCCAGTTTCCACTAAATGCTCTGGGCTAAAAGAAGTAGCCCCTTTCCTTGCTAAGAGAAGGGCAGCTGTCCCTTGCCTGGAGACTAGGCAAAGAGCCTCCAGCAAGGCCTTACAGTAGGATGAGGTATGTCGTCATTGCTGCCCCACATTGACACCAGGCTACGGTCATTCCTCATCATGGCCCAAAGTCACAAGCACGATCTGCTCTGGGAGAATGATTTTTTTTGGCCAAAAATGTTGCAGGAGCTGCCAAGTACACACTTCTGCCAAGTACTGGCAGAATCTGGGAGAGGAGGTGGAGGAGTGGGCATAAGGGTGTTGAACCAGGGGTAGACTAAAGGCTGTATACATGATAATACACTGACCTGGGGGCACTCTCAGGATTTAATGGCTTGGCAAGGACACCTGGGGCTCCAACACATTGCTGGAGTTGCTCCTTGAAATGTGGATGGAACAATTCATACAGTGAATTAGGTGAAGATTATAGAACTATATTTGCAAAGCATCAGAGAGGCCAGAAAGTACAGGGAGGTAGGAATGTTGGAATGGTTCGTTACATGCCAGCAGATTCAGAATCCACCACTGGCCTATGTGCCCTTGGTGGCCTCACAGGAACTCCCCTCTCTAGGCTACCAAGGAAGGCACTAGTGAGAAGGGCACCTGAATCTTTCCGAGACTCAGTGGCACTATCCTTTGTAGGCCAGGATCGGCAAGAGGAGATGCTGCCATGAGACCAGGCTTCGTGGTGTCAGTGGGAATGGTGGAAGGCGAGAACAGCAGATGCCAGGTGGTGGCACTTCACCATCATCAAAAAGGTGGATGTAATTAACTTAATTGGTAGGAAAGCTAGAGTGATAACCAGGATGCCTTGACCTCCAGGGATCTGTTGTGTTAGCTAAAAACTGATGGCATTCCTGCATACTGCTGCACTCCAGCCTGGGCAACAGAGTGAGACCCTGTCTTAAAAACAAAACAAAACAAAACAAAAAATGTGTTGCTATAATGGCACCAATTGTATATGAAGTTCCTGAAATTCTGAGTTCCACTAATATTATTTGTGTGATTTTAAAAATTCCATACTTAAAAGCAACACACCAGTAGAGGCAAGCAAACCATGTTTTGCACAAAACAACTGTCAATGGTGATGGCGTGTGTATCACCCCTTTCAGAACCCTGAGATTCTCAGTACCCGAAGGGCTTTCTGCAGACAAGGTAACTGTCAGAATCACATGGAGAAGATCAGAGCCTGGAAGGAAACCTGAGAACTTTTTATTTCAACCTTCTTCATTTTATACAGAGACAAAACTGAAATTCAGAGAGTTCTGGTTTCTCAGCGCACACCACTAGTCAATAAACACAGAGCCAGAAGCTAGATCTAGCTCAGTGTTCTTTTAAAGCTGCTACTTTTACTAGCTTACTCTGCTAGTAAAGCTTACAACCTGACAATAACATAATATATACACACAAATAGAGTTACTTCCAAAATGGATTTTGGAGGGAGAGCAGGCAGACCCTGCATTTTTACAATTTATAATTTAAGAATTGCAAAATCTGTCTCCAGTATTCATAACAGGATGTCATTAACCAATCCCCATAGTGGGCTGGACGTCTAGGTTGTTTCCAACTATTTGCTTTTATAATTATCCATTATAATGGTGAAAAATTGGAAACAACCTAAATGTCCAATAATACAGGCATTAATTCTCTAAAAAGTGAGTATCAAATAGCCATAAAAAAGACATTAAAGACCCAGAAGTGTTGCTAATTGAGCAAAAATACGTTAAGGACCATTTCAGGTCAGATGCAGTGGCTCACACCTGTAATCCCAGCACTTTGGGAGGCTGAAGCAGGCAGATCAGTTGAGGCCAGGAGTCTGAGACCAGCCTGGTCAACATGGTGAAACCACATTGTAAGTTACATGGATGTGCTTTGGTCAAGGAATAAGCTGAGGCAGATATCCAGGCCTGCATGACTCATGGGTTTGGTGTGCAAACGCACACCTCCACTTGTAATATAACCTGTTTGTGTAAGTTCATACTTGGCTTTATGCCACTATTGTCTGTAAAAGGTATAACTGCCCTGTTGATGTTGTGCATAAGAGACATAGCTCTTGGGGTCTTGGCTGGTCTCGGCTCAACATAGCTTGACATGGCGGGCACACTGGTGCCCAGAGAAAGAGAGAGCGAACAAAAGCTGTCCATCTTGCAGATGGATGGGAGGGAGCCAGGACACAACTGGACTTGCTCATGCCGGGAGAAAGAGTTAAGCTGCTAACCCTGAAGGTGAGGGAAAGCCGGCTGCACAGCTGTGCGTGGGGGCAGCTGGCTCAAGCCACCAAGACTGGGTGAACGGTAAGCTACTAATAAGAGGGCTAGTGTAAGGAAGCTGTTAAAGAGAGCTGCTGCTGAATAAAACTGTCTTTCACCTGCCTACAGCCCCTTGAGTGTTCTTTCCGCTCACCCACCCACTTTCCTCAGACTTCAACATGGACTAGACCTGGACTCC
>NW_012123931.1:2913485-2926575 GCF_000951035.1 Colobus angolensis palliatus | reverse complement strand
TTTTTTTTTTTTTTTTTTTTTTGACATAGGGTCACCTCTGTCACCCAGGCTGGAGTGCAGTGATGTGATCAGAGCTAACTGCAATGTCGACCTCCAAGGCTTAAGCGATCCTCCCACCTCAGGCTTCTGAGTAGCTGGGACTACAGGTGCACACCACCACACCTGGATAATTTTTGTATTCCTGTATTTTTTGCAAAGATGGGGTTTTGCCGTGTTGCCCAAGCTGGTCTCATGTGATCCACCCACTTCAGCCTCCCATTGTGCTGGGATTACAAATGTGAGCCATGTGTGCTGGGCCTGTCTTCTTTTCTATAATGACCATGACCATGGATTTCATGTACCAACATTTTTCTAACAATAATATTTACAAAGCATACTATGAAAAATGTTCAGAGAAAAAGAATACAAAGTTGTAAAATACATATATAACTAGTTTTTTTTTTTTTTTTTTTTTTTTTTTTGTTAAAGGCAAGAAAGAAAGTAGATTGTCCAGGAAGATAGTTACTCCCACTTTATATTTCTTTGGTGAACTCATCAAAAGGTCCAAGAGTAGAATCACGGGTCAAAGTACCCCGGCTTTAACTTCTGGTTCAGAGAATCCTAACAACTGACATTGTCACCAGCAAGGTTGGTCTTTGACCACAGGATTAACTCTCAAAGCAATTCTCATCTGACATTAGCTGCTTAGCTTTCCACTGATATGTTGACTCCAGGAGGTTCCTTGAGTTCTGTGTGTTCGGCCGGCCTCTGGTGGCCCCATTATTATTTTCTGCTAGGTAAAGGTCAGTCACCTGCACACAGATCTCATCACTCATATGCTGCAGCAAGCAGCTAACAAAGGCAAGCTGTTAGTGAACACAGAAAACATTTCTCCACTATACAGTCAACGTGCCTTTGACTGATCCAGTCACTCAGATCAAAAGAGGTTTTGGGTTTTTTTGGCCGGCAATTTTAGAAAATTAATCACACAAACCACTATGTCAATTTCTTGGAGAAGAATCAAGCCAAGATTTTCAACCACATCGGTGACCCATTGTAAAACTTTCTTACCTATTTAAAATAAAAACCATAGAGAACTCAGGTTAATGTACTGTTTATTTAAAATTCTAAGGATCTTTAAATAATTTTTCCTGGATCATACTTTTATTGCATTTTAAAATCATTTAGAATTTGCTTTCACACATATTCTCTCTCATTTGATCCTCACAACTGCCCTGGGAAGCAGGTTGGAGAGAGAGTTGGGGCCGGTTAGGAGACAGATTTACACAATGCATAAGAAAGCTCACTGTGAGCCGGGTGAGGAAGGGAGCCTTGGAGAATCATGAATGCAGTATCTATGTCTATATTCCCAGCCCAACTACAAAGCCTGAAATTCATTAGGTATTTAAGAAATAGCTGCTGAATTATTGCCTAGGGGTGCTCAGCTGAAGAAGCAGGATTGGGACTAACAGTCAAGCTTCCTGACTCCTAGCCCAATACTTTTCCAAACACACCACCTATTTTTCTATATCTGATAGAAAGTATAGTGCTTAAGATGTACATAATGTGAACTCACTTTCAATACAGGCCAATCATGATTGACTATCAGTAGCTTTTGTGACAATCTTAGTAAACTAGAAATAGAAAACTGAACCTTTCAGAGTTCCCGTTCTCATGGCATATGCTGTTTCTGTTTTGAAATAAAAATCCTTCCAAATGAAACTGTATCCATCAAAATGACAGAGAAGTGAAAAATAGATATAAAAATAAAACATTAATTTCAATATTGATTTGTCTGTTTTGCTTTAAAATTATCATAACCACCAAGCCATTCTGTTTTTAGGAAGATACATTCTTTTTGAAGTGTTAGAAACCATGATAACTATTCTTAAGTCCTAAATGACCAGTATGTGTATTAGTAGATAACTGGACACAGTGTAAAGTCAGAAGGGTGACTGAGTGTGGCAGAAAGGGCAGTATGTCCAGCAACTGCAGATGGATAAATGACAATGAGTCTAGATAATGGATTCTGATACAGCCATTCAAATAATGCTTATGAGTACTTGATAACATAGGGAAAAGCTTAAGATACAGTGTTTGAGAGAGAAAAGGAAAGGTGGAAAAAAATAGATGGAAAGCATGACTTCAATCATGCATACAGATGCTTCCACTTTGTACTTTTTTTCTTTTTTTTTTGAGACAGAGTCTTACTCTGTCGCCCAGGCTGGAGTGCAGTGGCATCATGATCTCGGCTCACTGCAGCCTCTGCTTCCTGGGCTCAAGCAATGCTCTCACCCCGGCCTCCTAAGTACCTGGGACTACAGGCATGTGCCACCATGCCCAGCTAATTTTTTGTATTATTAGTAGAGATGGGGTTTTTCCATGTTGCCCAGTCTGGTCTCAAACTCCTGAGCTCAAGTGATCTACCTGCCTCAGCCTCCTAAAGTGCTGGGATTATAGACGTGAGCCACTGCCTCTACTTTATACTTTCTTGTTGAAGTAGACTGTATTACTGATGCCCCACCCACACCTTCTTTTTGGATATCTGGCCCCTCCTTGAGTCTCTGGAAAGGGCAGCACTACAAATCCAGGGACAACTAGGGACTCCCACCCTCACTGCTAGGCAGATCAGATTCTCTCTCCTGCTCATTGGAAATGACACAGAGAGTTTTCAATAGATTTTTTGCAGAGGAGCATCTGTACGGAAAGGTCTAGTAACACTGGGACCAGGGGTACTGCCAGCGCAAGCCAAAGCCTCAGAGGCTGGAGGAGCCTGAAGCACGTGCTGAATGTCCATCTGCAGAGCAAAGCACAAGCATGGAGCAGAAGTCCAGAGTGAAGGCATGCAGGAGGGAAAAATAACCTCCCAGCCCAATCCTTCCATGGTGTGGTCCTATTTTGAGTTCTGTACTTAGATGTCTGTGAGGTTGCCTGTTGTATTCTTAATACAAATCCCTCTTAAGCCAGCATAGAATAGGTTAAGATAAATGTAATGACTTGACTTGGCTGGAGTGCAGTGGCATGATCATGGCTACTGTAGTCTCAACTTCCTGGGCTCAGGTGATCCTTCCCCTTCAGCCTCCTGAGTAGCTGGGAGGGCCACCACACTGGGAGTACAGGCATGGGCCACAACGCCCAACGAATTTTCTGTATTTTTCTCACAAAAATATTTTTCAGAAGAAATCTTAGGTATAATATATTGAAAATCACTGATTGCTTTTTCTTCATCTTTTTTCCTGTGAATGTGTAGGTGTTTGAGTCTCTTGTATTTCTTCTTTTACACAGGATATGGGCTGTTTGAAAACTATTTCATTATCTTCATCATCATCATTCATTTCAGCCACTTCAGATTTTCATCTCTCCAGAAATGTTAATGTACAAACCGGTGTGGGGCCCTGGGTATCCAGTCTGCTCAGGAGTACCTAAAACCTTTTTCTTCTTCTTATGTAAAACCTGGCCTTTGTACACGTCTGACAATTTGTTTTTGAAAAACTTTCCGTTTTCTATAAAATTAAAGAGGAAAATCATACTCAATTCCTTTTTAAGCTAATTTCTTCGTGAGTAATCCTTGTTTCTTTTTAAATCGCTGCTCCATCCGTAGCTTTTGTGTAAGTGCCGATTCTGATTATACGTGTCACTGATGGATATGATGGCTGCTTAAATGGAATATTCCAGTCTTGAAAGAGTTCTTTCTGTACTTTTTCAGGTGGCATAAAATGACTCTCCAAGAGTCTTTCACCAAACAGGTAGTTGTTCATTGTTTCAACTTGGCAACATCCTCAGTCTCAAACTCCACAAATGCATAGCCTTTGCTATTTCCAGTCCTTTTCTTTCTGGATAGTCTGAACCTTGTAACAGTGCCACACTGGGAGGACAGGAAAGGATCTGGGTTTCATTCAGTAGGTTAGGTAGGTGGCGCACATAGACTACTCCAGGAGAAAGGTGTTCTTGTTTTTTTTTTTTTTTTTTTTTCTGAGATGGAGTTTCACTCTTGTTGCCCAGGCTGGAGTGCAGTGGCATGATATCAGCTCATTGCAATCTCTGCCTCCTGGGTTCAAGCGATTCTTCTGCCTCAGCCTCCCGAATACCTGAGATTATAGGCATGTGCCACCACACCAGGCTAATTTTTGTATTTTTAGTAGAGACGGGTTTCTCCATGTTGGTCAGGCTTGTCTTGAACTCTCAACCTCAGGTGATCTGCCTGCCTCAGCCTCCCAAAGTGCTGGGATTACAGACATGAGCCACCGTGACCGACCAGTTGTTCTTGTTTTTCTTTGTCTGGGTGTGCGCTTGCAAACCTGCGCCACCTTCTTCTGAAGCTCAGCATCTACCTGCAGGTTCAGTAACAGGATAGGCACAGCCAGGCTGGAAAAGGCTGCCATGCCAAAAGTGGCCAACACCAACTCCATGAGGCACTCCCGGTAACACCCAGTTTTTTATATTTCTAATATAAGCAGGGTTTTGCCATGTTGCCCATGCTGGTCTAGAACTCCTGGACTGAAGCGATCTGCCTGCCCTGGTCTCCCAAAGTACTGGGATTATAGGCATGAGCCACTGCACCCAGGCTTGACTTTGAAATATATGTTGTACATCCAGTCAGCAGTGAACTCTGGGGGAACACCAAAGGTGAGGAGAATGAGAGAAGAGATACCTCCAATTAAAGGAGTTAAGAAGAGATACTTGAACTTATGTTTTAAAAAGCCATTGCAGGTTGGGCACAGTGGCTCGTTCCTGTAGTCACAGCACTTTGGGAGGCCGAAGTGGGTGAACCGCTTGAGCCTAGAAGTTTAAGACCACCCTGGACAACATGGCAAAACTCCATCTGTACAAAAAATACAATACATTAGCCGGTCGCTGTGGTGCCTGTGGTACCAGCTACTCCGGAGGCTGAGGTGGGAGGTGGAGGCTACAGTGAGCTGAGATTCACCACTCCACTGCAGCCCAGGCTGCAGTGGAGTGACACCCTGTCTTAAAAATAAAATAGTCACTGTTTTGGGGTTTTCTGCATGAAATCTCTGTTGCCATTGGAAAAAAAAAGGGTTGGGACAGTATGTATTACTGATTCAAAAATCATAATCAGCTGCTTAGAGTAAAAAATTGTATCTATTGTTTCAAAAACCAACCTTAGGATTATTAAAAGTAGTTTTATTGGATTTTTCTTTAAGGTGTACTGATTCACTCAGGTCTGTCACTTCCAAGCCCATGTTTTACTACTTTGTAACCCTATTTGGAAGGAAAACGGCAGCTAAGATTAGGATCCATCCTGAGATGAAAAGTTTCACACATATACACCACACATACCCCCACCACAGTGTGATGACACAGTGACCCAGCCTTAGACTAATGGTACCACTGTCAGCAAATGCATTTTTTTCTTTATTCTAGATTTTTAAAATTTCTTTTAATGGCAGCAAATGCATTTAACATTTTATTGAATTTCCCAACAGCTGCCATTTGGTTTGTAGAGCAAATTGTTTACAAAGTAACCTGTTTCCATTTTTGGTATTTTAATGAAAATTATGTTCTTCAGTTTTAAAGCCCCGTCCCTCTCCCAAAGAAAGACTAATAACTAACTACCAAGTAATGATTATTTAGGAAAAGAACAAAAGCAAAAACAACTTTTAAACACTTCTGGAACATGGGTAAGGGTCCAAAGTCAAGACCTTCTAGGCCCAGTGGAGGTGCTAGGCTGCCTCAGGACACCATCAGCACTTCCCCATCCACAACATCTTCAACACCGGGGAGCCATGTGCGGACCCCGGGGGTCTTCCTGTTCCACAAGCTCCCCTCTCTTTTTCCTCTCCACCATTGCTGTTGGGCCTCCCCTCCAAATCTGCCTAACGAAGGTAGCAGGGTCTTTAATACTGTTCGGCTTTGTCAGTGGAGACAGGGTACTCTAGAAAGCTGAGAGATTCCCTGGTCCAGTCTAGGGGAGGAAAAAATATGCAGTGTAGCATAGATGGTTTCACTTGTCCACTCAGACACATGCTCATACTTATTTGATGGATGTATCAGATACTTCAAAAGTCCTGATGTGTAGTAGAACAAAAGTTGCTTGTAAAAAGGAAGTTGTGAAATAACAAAAATGTCTGCAGCAGTTCAGGCTCCTGATGACAAAGCTGGTTCTGCTAAGTAGTTATTCTGACATGCACAGCAGCTTTCCCTAGAAGTCCTGTGTTCTGAGGGGTTCATTTAGACCACAGGAAATTGAAATCAAAGTTTAAAAGGCTCTCTGCTGATAAAATGTGCTATATCCATCAATGAACTTCTACTCAGTAATGAAAGGAACAAATTACCAAAACCTGTTACACATCATGGACCAACCTCAAAAACATTAGCTAAGTAAAAAAGCCAGACAGGAAACCACATATTGCATAATTCCATTGTTTTGAAATGTCCAAAAAAGGCAAGTTGATAGAGACAGAAGTGGTCTGATTTACCTCAAGAGGTAGGGATTCAAGCTCTCTAGAGTACATGTGATACAAACATGAGAAAAAATAAGGAAAAGAAAATAAATTTAAACATAAGTAAATGAAATGATACTTCTCCCTGATTATAAAGAAAATGGCATTCTTTTTGTAATAATTCCGAAGACAAAATATGAAGAAAAGTCTTCAATTTTGTCACTCAAAACATTCTGGTTTGTTGCTTTTTATATTTCTTTATGTGTATAAACATTTTAAAAAGTAGAATCATAATATATAGTCTTTTGTCACTATGTTTTGGGCATATTTGTATGGCAGTAAATATATCCTCGGCATCATCTGTTTTAAAAGCTCGATGTATATTAAGCTAATCATTGCCACCCCTGAAGTAAGTTGTCTTTTATATATATATATTTTAATGGACTCGAGCAAGCATTTTTGGACTGAATTCATAGAAGTAGAATTTCTGGAGGAAAATAACATAAAACAGTTTGAGGATTTTTAAGAAATTTTCAAATTATCCTGCAGAAAAATTGGTTCAGTTTATACAGCCACCAACAGGAGCAGAGCTCCAGTTTCCCCATACCATTTGCCCTCTTTGCTGGTATTTAAGCAGAAAATCTCATTGTTTTCATTACATTTCTTTGGTTTCTACTGCTTTTGATTTTTCTTTTCTTTTCTTTTTTTTTTTTAGATGGAGTCTTGCTCTATAGCCCAGGCTGGAATGCAACTGTGCAATCTCGGCTCACTGCAGCCTCTGTCTCCTGGGTTCAAGCCATTCTCCTGCCTCAGCTTCCTAAGCAGCTGGGATTACAGGTGCCTGCCACCATACCTGGCTAATTTTTGTATTTTTTAGTAGAGATGGGGTTTCACCATGTTGGTCAGGCCGGTCTCGAACTCCTGACCTCAGGTGTTCCAACCGCCTTGTCCTCCTAAAGTGCTGGGATTACAGGCGTGAGCCATGGCACCCACCCTTGAATCTTTTTTATATGCTTATTGGTCATTTTTTTCCTTATAGGAAGTGCCTGTTTCTTCATTGCCTATTTTCTGGCCAACCTCCAAAGTCACATTTCACTTAAATTTTATCCTGCTGATTGAAAGCATTTGAATATAAACAGAAGCAGGACAGACTGTAATTATGTAGATCTTGCTCTCTCACCCAGACTGGAGTGCAGCGGCATGATCATAGCTACCACAGCCTTGTACTGCTGAGCTGAAGCAATTTTTCTACCTCATCCTCCCAAGTAGCTAGGACTACAGGTGTGTGCCATGATGCCCAGCTAATTCTTAAAAATTTTTGTAGGGATGTGAATTCACTGTGCTGCCCAGGCTGGTCTTGAACTCCTGACATGAAGTGATCCTCCCACCTTGGTTTGCCAACGTGCTGGGATTACAGGCGTGAACTACTGCTCCCGGCCGAGAGCTCATTTTGCTTGCTAGTGGAGTTCTTGGTATCTTTTTATGTTTGAGGCTTTGGTGCTAGTGCTGAAGTATTACACTCACCATCTGAGGTTTATAGGACTTTTGTTTTTAATATTGAACAGATGGAACTGTTTCGTTCTGTATCTTTGCAGGCATACAAATTGTGCCTACCAGGATTCTGCTTTATATCCATTGAAAGCAAAAAGTAATACAGTAAAACTTTGCCTGGCTTACAGACTTTGAAAGAATGGAGTATTTTGATTTAATTCTATTAACTTGGAAGTGTGAAGGTGAAAAGAATTCAAAACTTACATTTCTGGTTGAATGCAATTTGAAAATACAGCCAATCATTCCCCTTTTCTTCTGTAGTAAGTTTGGACATCCCAATCTACTTGGTGTTTTATTGTAGAACTGCTAGTGTGCCTGAGACTTACATTGTGAAGATAAGTTTTTAAAACTTCAGAGGTAAGAGGGTGTAAATGGTATTGTATGAGATCAGGCTGGATGAGCACTGACACTTGTAAATACACTTTTTAGAGTGAATCTCTGATTGCCACTTGTTTTCTTATTAACTCATAAAAATAAAACACATCGGATGGAGAGTTGGAGTAGGAAGGAGACTTACGTGTTTTAATTGCATGTCCTGGTTTCATATCAAGACAGAACATATGGCATCCCTGGCTTTGGACCTACAGAAGGAAACACATTATTCTACCTACTGTATGCCAGAGGTTCTTGAACATCTGGAGGGATTACTGCAGCACAGATTGCTGAGCCCTACTCCAGAGTTTCTGATTCACCAGGTCCAGGGTGGGGCCTGAGAATTTGCACTTATAAAAAGTTCTCAGGTTCTGCTGGTGCTGCTAGTCCAGAGACTACATTTTTGAGAACCACTCTTGTCTACTAACTGTGAATTGTAGAACTCTAGAAAAAAGCTTAGTTTGGTGTGGGAAAAGAAGCTCACAGGTTATGGAACAAATCGTGAAAGATTCAACCCTTGATCTCAGCCTCGTGTGGAATTCAGGTAACAAGCTATACACAGTGACATAACACAGTTCTTGGTTTTCATGATTGCAAGTCACAGCCAAGTATCAAGTGAGAAATTCAGTTTCATTTGCAAGGCTTAGAGAGGTCAGGTGATTCTAGAAAAATAGACCTTGTATATACTTTAAACCAGAAAGAGCTTTGAGTGCTTATTAAGTTGAAAGCTTTGTGTTTTTATTTACTTTCAACTATTTAATTTTATTTTTTTTTTGAGATGGAGTCTCACTCTGTCGCCCAGGCTGGAGTGCAGTGGCGTGAGTTTGGCTCACTGCAACTTCCACCTCCCAGGTTCAAGTTATTCTCCTGCCTCAGCCTCCTGAGTAGCTGGGATTATAGGTACCCACCACCACACCTGGCTAGCTTTTGTATTTTTAGTAGAGATAGGGTTTCACCATGTTGGCCAGGCTGGTCTTGAACTCCTGACCTAAGGTGATCCACACGCCTAGGCCTCCTAAAATGTTGGGATTACAGGTATGAGCCACTGCACCCAGCCCAAAAGATTTGTGTCTTTAAAGATATTAGACATGTTTCTTGTTTTTTAAAAAAATCTTAATAATGTAGGAGAATAAAAGAAATGTTTTTCCAAAAAAGAGAAATCATTGTGATTATTTTACCTTATTGGAATGTTGGATAATATAGTCTACTTCATTAATCATCAAATATGCTATGGATTTTTCATTTTTATAGGATTTGTCTCAATTGAGGTAATGCTGGTAATTCTTGTACTCCATCTGGAGATGAAAAATGTAGGCCAAAATCATAGACCACGCATAGAAGCTGGATAATGAAGAGAGCTCTGGAGGAACATGTAGACACACACACACTCTGACATACATATATTTAGAGTATAAACACATATATTTTTTAAAGTTTATTTTGAACGTTTTAAAGCAAAAGCCAGCCCCCCCCCCAGAGTAGGCAGGCCCTGCCCCTCTCCCCAAGTGGGCGGGGACAGCAGTTGCATGGGCAGCTTTCCTTGTGATGCCACAGGTTCCTCTGGACACACTGCTCCCTGGCCACGCCTCCTTTCCCTTTCATCTTTCTCATTGACCAATGGGCTTGGAGAATTAAGGCCACGCCCCCATTCTGCATTCTAGTGGGGCCCTGGTTACGCCTCCTCTGACTCAGTCACACAGCCGCCTGGTAGGTGACTGGAGGTGTTTGCTGATGTGGCCCCAACCCTGCCTCCCCATGATGTTAGAAACTCAACAGAGTCAATTGGCAGCAGCCAAGAAAAAGGTAAGACATAACAGGTCATGGCCCCCCAACCTAGCCTGAGATCCCCTCCGATGACAAGACCACTGCCAGAGTACATGCCACTCCTGAGGCACCCCCTAACCCTGGCACCTCTGGGCTCCCCCCACCAAAGTCTCATCAGTCAGCCCTGCCCCCTCAGCAAGCAGCCCAGCCTCTGCCCTCGCCAGTCACCCCATGGTGACTTTTGGCAGGTGGCTCCAGGGGCTCCCTGCTCCATACTCGCCCCTCACGTCCTGCTGCCCCAAGCCCAACCTCCCTGGGTTCTTTGGGCTCAGCTGTCCCAGGACCTGGGTCCCCAGCCCCAGCTGCCCACCATCGCCAGTCATCCCTAGGTGACTTTGGGCTGGTGACTCCTGGGATTTCCTGCTGCAGACTGTACTCTCCCCTCCTGCTGACCCAAGCCTGACCTCCCTGGGCTCTTTGGACTTTCATCTAAAAGGACCTGGGCACCAGCCCTACGTCCCACTCCCCCATCATGGATCAGCAACTCAGCCATTGCACTGATATGGTTCCCCCCACCCCCAGGAGGAGTGGAATGTAGTGATGTCACAGTCCCCCTAGGAACTGTCATTACTGCTGCAAGACTGGCCTATGATCTTACAACCCAGTCCCCTAAGCATTCTCGCCCCATTTCTGGTTCCTCTGGCCACAGCACAAATTTCCAGCTGGAAGGGGAATGGGGACTATGGGACTTAGGAGCAACAGGTTTCAGGTTGCCTTACTCCCTTTGCATAGACATTGACTTTGTGAAAAGCCTACACTTCCCCTGTGAGATCAAATGTTGACAGTATCTCTGGGTGGCAATGGGAGAATGGGTTTGGTTTGGTTTTCTCCCAGCCTTCTACTCTCCAGAGAGACTTTAACATATTTTTCTGAGTTCTCCACCTCATATTCTAATTCTCCACAGTTCTGGGACCAGACTGCCCTTCAGTCACTGGTCTCTGAAGTGAGATTTGCTTATCTTCTGTGGAATGGATCTTCGGAAACTGAACTTGGCAGCTTGAATCTTCCTCATATCATCTCAACTTGGGGTACTTTGAGTGCCACATGATAAATGTGGGCGATCTTTCTGAAGCATCAGTTTCCCTTGATTCTCTTGAGAGAGAAAAAACGTTAATGTACTTAGGGATGACAGTCACTTACGTTTCTAAGAGTATACCGGACTTCTCTCTGAAATGAGACTTGGGTTGTCCTCTTTCTGATAAATTCCCAGATTTAACAAAAAAGCTGCCTTCTGCCATGAGGACACATGGATATAAAAGTTTGAGAGGTCCTGGTGCACTTCTTCACACTTACAGACGTGTGAGGATGTATGACTCCAAACCACACAGTGTGCAGTTTCTGCCTACTTAATGTTTAGTTTTCTACCTCTGGCTCTGATTTTGGTCTCTGGCAGCTGCTGATTCATGGCAAAACCCCAGAGCTTGGAGTCACAAGACTGAGTTTAAGTCCCATTATTACCCACCCTCCCTTTTTTTAGCCATAATATCCATCCCTCTCAATCAGTAAGTGATTGTGAAAACACCTTGTACAGTTGTTGGTGGCATTAAATCAGATGGTGTATAAGAGTATTTTGAAAACCTGTAAAGGGGGATGTAGCTGTAGGGGCTGGGAGTTCTCATGAGTATTACTGCTCTTCTTTCCCACAGCTAAAAGAATATCAGCAGAGGAACAGCCCTGGTGTTCTGGCAGGAGCGAAGACAAAAAAGAAGAAAACTGGCAGTAGCCCTGAGACAACCACTTCTGGTGGTTGCCACTCACCGGGGGATGTGAGTCTTGGCTGGCCAGGCTCCTGGGGACAGGGAGCCCAAGGGGGCAGTAGAGGGTAATTGTTAATATTGCTGGGTACTGATTAAGAATTCTGGGTTTGACTCCTGCCTCTCCTTTGGCTAGGGATTTGATTTATGGCAAGTTGCTTGAGCTCTTTGGGCCTCTCTTTTCACATCTGTAAAATAGGGGTAGTGTTGTTTGATTTTCATTTCTGAAGTTTAAATGATATTCCATATTGTTGTTGTTTTTATGTTAATCCCTAGTACATGTCCTGCTGTGAACACCCAGGATACCCAGGAAATGGTCATTGCTGTGTGATTTTCCTGATCCCCAGTCTCAAGGGGGAGCTGGGCCAATGAGTACAGCCACTTGCTATCAAGTTGTCCCTTTAGGAGTCACAGAAGGGGGCTCTGGGTGTGGTGAGGAGAGCCCCAGGCACTAGGAGTAAGAGAAGATCTAACTTGCCAACAGCTTGCTGGGTGATCACAGAAAAATCACTTCTTACGCTGGGCCTCAGTTTTCTCCATTGTAAGATGACACTGGATAAGATCACTGTCTTTCAAACTTGTTTTTTAGCTGAAGCCCCCTTAGTTCAAGTGAACCCTTACTCAGGAGTCTGGTTTTTTAATAGAGGTGGAGGTCTGGAGCTCTACCAGATTCATTGTCCATATCCTGGGCCTGAGGAGAAGGGTCCAGTGAGCATATTAAGAGCTGTGTTGGTCATGTGACTCCACCCTGTGACTGCATCGCTCGGGGAACATTTCCATCTATTTGTTCCTGCCCCTGGCAAGGCAGCAGGTGGCCATTTGGAAGAATGGCACAGGCCATGGTTTCAATCTCCTCTGCTCTTCCTCAGCATTTCATTTACCTGAACCCACATCTTCCTCCTCCCCTACTTTTTTGTTTCTCTCTAAACCACTTCTGTCTTTCTCCCCCAGCCCTTGTTTTTCCCTTGTCCCCTCCTATACATTCAGGACATTCTGAAGGTGCAGGTGTCCAACCTTAACCATTCCAGTGGGGTAGCACTCTGCCATTGCACAAGTAGAAGGTGAGGCAGTGCTAAGACCCATCTCTGGCTTGCTCTCTCCAGCTGTGCATGCCCCTGAGGCTTCTCTGGTTTGGGGGATACTTTGCCTCTGCCTTGTTTTATGTTGCTGCCATCAACCTTCATCCTGTTTATGTCTGCTTCTTCA
>NW_012123931.1:2908224-2912678 GCF_000951035.1 Colobus angolensis palliatus | reverse complement strand
GCTGGGTGTCCCTCTGCCAGCTGAGACAGCCCACACATACCCCAGCCCTAATGATTGCTCTCTCTACCTCTTCCCACAATCCTCCTCCAACTCCTCCTCTCTGCATGTGCCTCAGAGCCAGAACCAAGAACTGCAAGTAGCCCTGGACTCAAGCTCCGCAACAATCAATCAACTCTATGAAAACATAGAATCACTGGTAAGAGTCCAGTGGGGTCCTGTGATTCCACATTGCCAATCCGGGGCTTTACATTCCCCTTGGGGCTCTGAAAATTTCAAAGGGGCTGGGTCCCCTGGTGCCAAAGGAAATGGGGAGCTGGAGCACCCAGGCTTCACCTGGAGGGACCCCAGAGCAAGGAGCATGCAGCATGGCTCTTCTGTCACTGCCCTCTTTGCCGACTCTCTCTTCTCCAGACACCCCTGCTCCAGTCCTTGCCACACGCCCCCTGGGGTTGTCACCTCTCAGGGAAGCACTAGCCTGACGGTTTCTCAGGGACCCTGTATTTCTGTCACAACTCAGTCCCTAATTTGCTCTTTGAGTCTGGACAAGCCACCTCTCCTCCTTGCACTGGTGTTTCTGAAGGAGGTAGAGCATCAGAGGTCTCGGTTAGCTCTGAGAGTCTGAGATTTAAAGGCTCCTAGAATGTAAACTGAGGGCCAAGGGCTCCTGTCTGTCCTTTTCCATTCTATATCTGCTGTGAAGAACTGTACCTGGCTTGTATGTGCTCAGCAAATGTTTGTTGAATGAACGCACCTTTCTCAATCACAAGCTGGCAGAAGTGTGGGCCTTTCTCAGACTCCGTCTCTAGAGGTTTATGTTACTGTCCTTTTGAGAGAATCCAGATTCAGACTTTGAGTTCTGTGGCTGTGGGCAAAAGCCAACAAAGACCCAAATCCTTTGTTCTTGGGAACTTGAGGAGAGTTGATCAGTTCTTGTTGCCATTGGGTCTAAGAATGTTGTCTTTAAAATCCCTTCCTGGTCCCTGCCTACCACTTCCTGGTCTGGGGAATAGAGTTAAGGGGGCCATCCTCAGTCACCTGAATTTGTCCCCACAGAAACAACAGAAGGAACAAGTGGAGCATCTGCTGGAAGAAGTAATGTGATTTCTTTGTTTGCCCACAACAGGACTGCTGGGTTTGGGGGGCACTCAGATGTAGAGGCACCAGTCTCCTCTCACCCACTCCCAGCCTGGGGAAGAAGGCACATCCCTCAGATTCTACCACATCCCCACAGGGTCCCTGATAACCTGGTCCCATGGGTGTGCCTGTCCTGGGGCATCGGTGGCATTCTGGGGGCATGTCTCTTGCTGTGCCATCTCTGCTTCCCCCTGGATAAGAGCTCTGTCTTCCTCTTCCTACAGGAAAAGAAAGCAAACAAGGAAATACACAAAGCACAAACGGAGCAGTTAGAGGTGAGTGGAGGGTGGGGAGTTTTCTCCTGTCCTTGGGAGAATGTTTCTTTCCTTCTCTTTCAGCACTTGCTTGGCTTTTCTCCCAAACATTCAATTTCAGACAATCAACATCCTCACGCTAGAAAAGGCAGACGTGAAGACCACCCTTTACCATACTAAACGTGCCGCCAGACACTTCGAAGGTGGGAATCAGGTCACTCCATCATTCTTCAACCTGGCACTTTGACAGGTCTTTAGGGGGAGTCCTTTGGGTCCCATCTCAACCTCTGTCATTACAGAAGAGTCCAAGGATCTTGCTGGCCGCCTGCAATACTCCTTACAGCGTATTCAAGAATTGGAGCGGGCTCTCTCTGCTGTGTCTACACAGCAGTGGGAAGAGGACAGGGTGAGTCCAACCAACTGCCCCATCCCCTAGCTGCCCAGCTTCCCAGATGGAGGAGAGAGTGTAAAGGTCCCTTCTGCAGGATGGAGTGTCCAGCCCAGAAGGCAGCATGCTCATTTCTAGCTTTTATTGTGTGTGGTTGTTAGAGACAGCCTGGGGCTGAGTCAGCTGCTCTGGGTGAGTTGAGGGGCACTGTGGGGAGTGAGCACTGCACACACAGCTTGAAGGCCAAGTGCCTGCCCTGCCCTTACCTGGCTGTGGCCTTGGCCGAATCCTAGGTGGGGTATTGGGTACTTGTACTGTGAAGGTACAGAAGAGTACCTTTAGTACGTTACCATTTCTGTAGAGAGAGGAAAGGAGTGTGTGTATGTGTGTATGTGTGTGTGTGTCTGTGTCTGTGTGTGTGTACATACTATGATAATACACATGAAACATGTCTGCAAGGGTTCGCAAAAAACTCAGGAGAGAGTAACAGGGTGGCTGGGAGACACTTCCATGTTGTACCTTCTGAGTTTTGGACTATGCGAATGTATCATCCTTTCAAAAATTGAACAAAAGATTAATTTCCCCTTCCTTTCTGTGCCCCCACACCCAGCAAGGAAAATGGGCTTAGAGAATCGATAGACCTGGGTGTTCAAATCCCAGCTCTGTCTCAGTGATCTTAGGCAAGCACTTAACCTCAAACACTCCATGTTTTTCATCTACACAACAGAGGTTATCCTAGTAACTGTCTCATATGGTGGTTGTGAGGCTTACATGGGATTGCTAGTATGGAACCTGGTGAAGCACTCCATAAAGGTTCAAACAGTGGCATTAATCACAGTAATAACAATAGCAATGTTATCTGATGTCTCTGAGCCTCTGTTAGCCAGCTGTAAGTTCGATCTCTTTCCCTGTCCCTTCCAACTTTACTGAGTTCTTTTAAAAACCAGGCCACGGGCTTGGAAATGCCTCGATCTTTACTGACTGAGTTGTATATTGAGCCTAGCCCTAGCCCTTTAAGGGGCACTGCCCGGGCTCCCCAGATCAAAACTTCTCACTCTTCATATCCAGTCCTCGAGCCGCAGTGAAGCAGTCCTCCAGCGGCAGTTACAGCAGACCAGAAAGGAGCAGGCGCTGCTGAACGCACACGTGACACAGGTGAGGCTTTGCAGAGGGAGGGATGTGGAGGGAAGATGATCCCAGCTGACCAGGAGCAGGTGAGGACCAGTGACAGCCCTTCTTAAGTTCTGTGCCTATTCTTGCAGGTGACAGAGTCACTTAAACAAGTCCAACTACAGAGAGATGAATATGCTCAACATATAAAAGGAGAGAGGTCCTGGTGGCAGGAGAGGATGCGGAAAATGTCGATGGAGGTGAAACCTGACCCTTCAGCCCCACGTTAGATGGGTCACTGGATCTTTCTGGGCATCTGTAAAATGGGAAGAGTATAGCTCGAGGTGGTCATGGGTCTGGGCTTTGTGGATGTGAGGGCAGAGAGGGAGATGGTAGCTTGTCCAGCCACCAGCCCCTGTCTCCAGGGCCCTTTCCCCCTGTGCTTTGGGCAGGCTCATGCATTGAAAGAGGAGAAGAAGCGTCACATACATCGGATACAGGAGCTGGAGAGGAGCTTGTCCGAACTCAAACACCAGATTGGTAAGATGGGGCTGGTGTGACCTGGGAGCAGGACTGGCATCAGAGGGCTGTGGGGTGGCTTAGAATGCCCCAGGGAGGTGGGTGGATGGAAGTGTTTTGAGGCAGAGTCAGCCAAGAGGGAGGAGTGCCCATTGTCAGCCACCCACAGTGCTCTCTATCTGACATGGCTTGGAAATTGGCTACCATTGGGTGCAAGGAATCATTAGCAGTGAGGCCAAGCTTGGGAAGCCTGAGAGGAGCTGCATCAAAAGGAGGGCTTTTTCTTTGAGGGGGGGTGGTGGGTGGGGAATCCGGAGACCCTTATTGTCTGCTTCATTTCTCAGCTGAGCCCCCATCCCCGGTGGACCCAGCAGGAACATCTGAGGTGGAACAGCTACAAGATGAGGCCAAACACCTGAGGAAGGAGGTGGAAAGTCTGGAAGGAAAGCTCCAATTCCACATGGAAAGTAATCAGGCCTTGAGTCTCCTGAGCAAGGAACAAAAGGAAAGGCTCCAGGAGCAGGAGGAGAGGCTCCAAGAGCAGCAAGAGAGGCTCCAAGAGCAGGAGGAGAGGCTCCAGGAGCAGGAGGAGAGTCTCCAAGAGCAGGAAGAGAGGAGGTTGCGGGAGGAGGAGAGACTATGCGAGCAAAAGGAGAGGCTTCAGGAGAAGCAGAAGAGACTGGGGGAGCAGGGTGAGAGGCTGCGAAAGCAGGAGGACAGGCTACGAAAGCAGGAGGAGAGGCTGCGAAAGGAGGAGGAGAGGCTGCAAAAGCAGGAGGAGAGGCTACAAAAGCAGGAGGAGAGACTGTGGGAGAAGGAGGAGAGGCTACAAAAACAGGGGGAGAGGCTGCAAAAGCAGGAGGAGAGGCTCGCGCTCTCCCAGAACCACAAGTTCCACAAGCAATTGGCTGAGCCACAGTGTGACTTGGAGAATCTGGTGGGTTGCCCCACCTGGGCAGCCTGCCCTCATCCCTAGCCCTCCAGGCCTTTGTTTCCCCACCTGTAAAATGGGGCAGTGTAGCCCTCACATGACATGGTACTTCTAAAGG
>NW_012123931.1:2904315-2904799 GCF_000951035.1 Colobus angolensis palliatus | reverse complement strand
ATTTAGTTGTGGGCATCTTGACAATACAGGCTTTCCCTCCGGGAATGGTGATTCTGGGACGCAGGTTTTGCACATTCTGGTTTATTGCTTGGCTCACTGCCACAGAGGGATGGCACTGCTCCACACGCCATGCCCAAGAGATGTCCCATCTTATCGTTCTAAATCAAGCTGAACATTCTCAGGTGACAGCATATCATCAGTGCTGCGGGGACTCATTCCCCTCAACCCGAGATGAAGTGAGGCGGAGACTGTGGAGCAGATCTGTGCTGAGTGCATTCGTCCTTCCTGACCTGCACTGCTGCTGGCCGGGGCTGTGTCTGAGCCATCAGAGGGCATTGATTTGGGGAAGGGGTGGGGGACAGTGTCGGAGAGATGCCCCTAACCTTCCTCAGATCCTCCTGTCCACCCAACACTTGGCCACCAAGGCCCCTGACTTCCAGGCCGCAGTTACCACTAACTAGGTGCTGCATGGGAACAAAGTGTA
>NW_012123931.1:2902150-2903865 GCF_000951035.1 Colobus angolensis palliatus | reverse complement strand
TTCTGGTTTATTGCTTGGCTCGCTGCCACAGAGGGACGGCACTGCTCCACACGCCATGCCCAAGAGATGTCCCATCTTATCGTTCTAAATCAAGCTGAACATTCTCAGCTGACAGCATATCATCAGTGCTGCGGGGACTCTTTCCCCTCAACCTGAGATGAAGTGAGGCAGAGACTATGGAGCAGATTCGTGCTGAGTGCATTTGTCCTTCCTGACCTGCACTGCTGCTGGCTGGGGCTGTGTCTGAGCCATCAGAGGGCATTGATTTGGGGAAGGGGTGGGGGACAGTGTTGGAGAGATGCCCCTAACCTTCCTCAGATCCTCCTGTCCACCCAACACTTGGCCACCAAGGCCCCTGACTTCCAGGCCGCAGTTACCACTAACAAGGTGCTGCATGGGAACAAAGTATAGGCCTAGAACCTGGAGTTCAGGTCACTCCTCCTTCCAGTTGAAGCCTCTGCCCCTCCCAGGTGATTCCTGCCTCATTCCTCCATGGGCCAAATATCCTAAACAAAGGCCTGAACAGGGGGTCTTTACCCAAGTGCCCAGAAAACACACATGAAAAGGCTCTGCATGCCCCCGTGGCCTGCCAGACGTAAGAGCCTCCCCGTCAAAATGCACAGTCCAGGTTCTTGCACGGAGGTGAGGAGCAGAGGAAGAAAAGGTCCACCTCATTCTTTCAGCAGGAATCTAAACTTGGGAAAGCCAGACCTAGTACATTTCTTAATCCTGATACTTTTATAACTGGTTACAACGGGGTCACATGCACAACTGTTTTCCAACATCTTTCACCGGGCCGCATAACATCCTGTACCTTCTTTGTTTTTTATTTTTATTTTGTAAGGCCAGGGGCAGTGGCTCACGCCTGTAATCTCAACAGTTTTGGGGGCAAAGGCAGGAAGCCTGCTTGAGGCCAGGAGTTCGAGACCAGCCTGGGCAACACAGCAAGACCCCGTACGCAATGGGGAACAACTCTATCTCAAAAAAAATGTTCTTGAGTACAGTGACATGATCACAGCTCACTGTAGCCTCCAACTCTCGGGGTCAAGCGATACTCCCACCTCAGCAGCTGGGACTCTCAGAGCACACCACCACATCTGGCTGATGCCTTAATTTTTGGTAGAGATGCAGTCTCACTATGTTGCCCAGGCTGTTCTTGAACCCTTGGCCTCAAGAGATCCTCCCAATGCTACCTCACAATGCACTGGGGTTAGAGTCATAAGCCACCATGCAGCCCCTGCAAAATCTAACCATTCTTCAGGTGCTTCTTTTGGACCTCCTAGCTAGACTGTCATTGGCAAATACTAGTTTATTATTTTCCGACATTTATGTTAATGGATTTCCCATGTTTTATTTGTCTAGACTAGGGTTTCTCAACAGCTGGACTATTGACGTTTTGGGCTGGACAATTCTTTGTCATGGAGCTGCTTGTGCCTCACAGGATGTCTATCAGCATCCCCAGCCTCCGCCTGCCACATGCCAGTAGCACTCCTCAGTGTGACAGCCAAAATGATTTCAGATAGTGTCAAATATCCCCAGGAAGGCAAAATCACCTCCAGTTGAGAACTGCTGACCTAAAAACCTCTGGAACAATGTTAGATCATGGTAATGATAGCACAGACTGCTCCTGACCTTCATGGGAATACCTCTGGCATCAAAGTATAGTAGCACCTGTATACTACTGTCTGGGCTGTTATTAGTACACTGTGTTAGTC
>NW_012123931.1:2900998-2901414 GCF_000951035.1 Colobus angolensis palliatus | reverse complement strand
GTAGTGCTCCAGGAAGGGCATTCTGAAATGCATTCTGAGATAGAGACAAAACTTGTTAATATCCTATAGGGAGGCCGGGTGTGGTGGCTCATGCCTGTAATCCCAGCACTTTGGGAGGCCGAGGTGGGCCGATCACCTGAGGTCAGGAGTTCAAGACCAGACTAGCCAACATGGTGAAACCCTGTCTCTACAAAAAATACAAAAATTAGCCAGGCACCGTGCTGGGCACTTGTAGTCTCAGCTACTTGGGAGGCTGAGGCCGGAGAATCACTTCAACCTGGGAGATGGGGGTTGCAGTGAGCTAAGATCATGCCACTGCACTCCAGCCTACGTGACAGAGCAAGATTCCAACTTAAAAGAAAAATCATATTGGGACATACAAATGTCATCTTTGGGAGTTGTCTTTTCTACTGGAC
>NW_012123931.1:2897370-2900762 GCF_000951035.1 Colobus angolensis palliatus | reverse complement strand
TGGTTTCACAAGCCCTGCAGGGGATGGTGATGCACTCTAATGTGTGAGAGCCAAGGCTCTAAATAGTCAATCTTTAATGGTAAAACAAGCATCTACGAAACAATGCTCCAGTATGATAATAAAAGGGCACGCCGCCCACCTTTTAACTTTATTTCTCAATTTAAATATTTTGTCTGTCTGATGTTAAATTTGCTTTTTTTGTTTTTCAAATACTCTTAACACAGTTTTCATCTGTTCCCAATTTTCTCCTTTCAAAATCTGTCCATTTTACTCTTCTTTAACGTATTGATAGGATGAAATAAAAGTTGAACCATTCTTACTTTCTTTTTTTTTGAGATGGAGTCTCACCCTGTTGCATGGGCTGACTGTAATATAGTGGTGCGATCTTGGCTCACTGCATCCTCCACCTCCTGGGTTCAAGCAATTCTTGTGCCTCAGCCTCCCAAGTAGCTGGGATTACAGGTACCCGGCAACATGCCCAGCTAACTTTTTTTCTTCTTTTTTTAGTAGAGACGGGTTTTGCCATGTTGGCCAGGCTGGTCTCCAACTCCTGACCTCAGGTGATCTGCCTGCCTCAGCCTCCCAAAGTGCTAGGATTACAGGTGTGAGCCACTGTGCCCAGCCTTTTTTTTTTTTTTTTTGAGATGGTCTCATTCTGTTCCTCAGACTGGATAGAGTACAGTGGCGCCATCACGGCTCACTGCAGCCTCCACCTCCCAGGCTCAAGAGATCCTCCCACCTCATCCTCTTAGGTAGCTAGGACGACATGTGTGCACCAGCACAAGTGGCTAATTTTTTTGTAGAGACCACGGTCTCCCTATGTTTCCCAAGCTGGTCTAGAACTCCGGGGCTCAAGCAATCCACCAGCCTTGGCCTCCCAAAGTACTCTGATTACAGGTCTTATGTTCTTAAAATTTTTCTTCAACATGGTATAAGATAGTCTAGTAATTTAACATACTGTTGTTTTCAACAGGCTAGTGCTTGTGATTTGTAAAAGAACTCTTCAGAAATGAGCTCAATTTTACCATGAATTGGGACACTTTCCATGTCTTTCTATTCCATAGAGCAGTTTTTTTGTCATGAGCTCTGTCTTTTGAAAACTTGAAAGCCTGCAACAATAAAACCAGCTGCACCTGGTGCCTGGGATGGGCATGGAATTGAGGAGAGAGTTCAAACTACGGTCAGTCTTCTGTATCTTCGGTTCTGGATCCTTGGATTTAAACAACTGTGCATCAAAAATACTTGGAAAAAGTAAAACAATAAAAAACAAAAACTTATAAATACTTTATAACAGGTATTTACAAAGCATTTATGTTGTATTAGGTATTATAGTAATCTAGAGAAGGATGTGCACAGGTTATATGCAAATACTATGCCATATTATCTCAGGGACTTGAGCATCGGTGAATTTGGTATCTCTGGGGTCTTGGAACCAATATCCTGAGGTTACTAAGGGATGACTCTATTCAATTTCTTCTCTGGTTATTAGTTTATTTTCTAATGTATTTTTGTCGTTGTTTTGTCTTTTCGTTTTTGCCTCTTGAAGTCAATGTCGGAAACTTAGTTGTTCTAGACTACCCATTAGCTCAAAGTTACTGGTAAGCAGACTATCACTGCAATCTAAGCAACCAATTTTTTCCCCATCAGATTGGCAAAAATTAAGCATCTATTAATGTTGAAGCTGTAGGGCATTTTCCTGAGCATGTTAATTATGACAGCCTTTTTTGTTAGGCACCTAGATGATTCATCAAAATGAAATAAAATACCCATGCACTTGACCAAGTTATCTGGTTATTTCCTTATCTGGGTGCTGGTTATGTGAGGTCTACAGTTGATGAAAACTTACTAAGCTTTATATTTATAATAGGTACAATTTTCTGTATGTGTAGTATATTTCAATCATTTTTAAAATGTCTTTTGCCACAGCCCGCAGCTGTGTATAATGCTATTCGCTTAACAGTGGAAAACATGGCAATGACCTGAATCCCCCTGGCTCCCGGGATCCTGCTCCCTTAAGTTAAACAAATGAAATAACTTCCACTGTCTTTCCTAATGCCTTAATTCTGTCCTGAGTTAAACCGGCGGTGTGCGCTTGGTTTTTCCAGGGAAGGATTCTGGAAGACGAGGAGGAGAAGCCAGCATTTCGCCCCCGGGGCACCTCCAGTTGGCTGCGGTCAGCTTGCAGCCTCACTGGAGCTGGCCCTGCCCTGGCAGAGGCGTTAGTCCAAGTCAGGTGATGGTGGACTCCCCTGACCCGGCGAGACCGGAAAAAGGAATTCCCGGGCCCTGGCTTCCTGGCGGATGGTGAGGACCCCAGGGGTGAAACGAGGAGCTGCTGGAGCGGGAATGAGGAGGCGCCAGTGGCTCCGGAAACGGGGGGAGTTTGTGTGTACTGGTCTCTCCGCAAACACAGTTTGTGCGGGCGTGAGACCCACCTGGGCCCAGCCAGACACTCACCAGGACAATGGCAGCTTGAGACCAGCCTGGGCAACATAGCCAGACCCTGTCTCTACAAAAAATAAAATTAGGCATGGTGGCATGCGCCTGTGGTCCCAGCTACTCAGGAGGCTGAGGTGGGAAGATCACATGAACCCGGGAGGTCAAGGCTGCAGTGAGCTATGATTGCACCACTGCACTCCAGCCTGGGCAACGGAGCAAGACCCTGTCTCTAAAACAGGAAACAAAGTGCACCAGTGTGTGGATACCAGCTTCTCCTGGTGTGTGGACCTGACCACACTTGGCCCCATTGGTGAGTGGGAGGCTGCCTGCTGTCTTCCAGAACATTCCCACCACTACACCTGTGACCCTCCTGCATGCTCTGGCAGGTTTTGTGAGCGGACCTGTCACCTACCTCTCTGGCTGCCCTAAGGCCCAGCTCAAACCTTACCTGCACCTGAGAACCTTTTTCTGAAGAGTCTTTCCCCCACCCACAGTCACCCTCATTTCAGAGCTTTTGGTGGGGTGAGTACAAGGATCGACTCTCTGCTACCAGCCTGGGAGGAATTGTCCCCAGGGCTGGGTCTCTGGATGGCATATGAGGGTCTAGACCAGGACCCATATGCCTGTAACCTGAAGGGCAGGACTTTGGCTGCCCCAGCTTCACAGAGCCCCTCATCCAACCTGACCTTCAGGGACAGGCCCAACCCCTGCATCCTTTGGTCTTGGTCCCTACTGGGAACTCTGGTTACCCTGGCTTACCTACTTTGACTCCAAAGGTAATGCTGACATCCCCAATGAGACACAGTAACAGACTGCGACTAATGTAGGGTTACCTGGCTCAGTGTCACCATGGCCAGGCAGAGCTCAGGTCCTAACCTTGTTCAACCTCTGCCTCCCAGGTTCAAGTGATTCTCCTGCCTCAGCCTCCTGAGTAGCTGGGACTACAGGTGCAT
>NW_012123931.1:2887432-2894635 GCF_000951035.1 Colobus angolensis palliatus | reverse complement strand
CACTCCAGCCTGGGCAATGGAGCAAGACCCTGTCTCTAAAACAGGAAACAAAGTGCACCAGTGTGTGGATACCAGCTTCTCCTGGTGTGTGGACCTGACCACACTCGGCCCCATTGGTGAGTGGGAGGCTGCCTGCTGTCTTCCAGAACATTCCCACCCCTACACCTGTGACCCTCCTGCATGCTCTGGCAGGTTTTGTGAGGGGACCTGTCACCTACCTCTCTGCCCTAAGGCCCAGCTCAAACCTTACCTGCACCTGAGAACCTTGTTCTGAAGAGTTTTTCCCCCACCCATAGACCCCTTCATTTCAGAGTTTTCAGTGGGGTGAGTACAAGGATCGATTCTGCTACCAGCCTGGGAGGAATTGTCCCCAGGGTTGGGTCTCTGGATGGCATATGAGGGTCTAGACCAGGACCCAGATGCCTGTAACCTGAGGGGCAGGACTTTGGCGGCCCCAGCTTCACAGATCCCCTCGTCCAACCTGACCTTCCAGGACAGGCCCAACCCCTGCATCCTTTGGTCTTGGTCCCTACTGGGAACTCTGGTTACCCTGACTTACCTACTTTGACTCCAAAGGTAATGCTGACATCCCCAATGAGACACAGTAACAGATTGCAACTAATATAGGGTTACCTGGCTCAGTGTCACCATGGCCAGGCAGAACTCAGGTCGTAACCTTGTTCAACCTCTGCCTCCCAGGTTCAAGTGATTCTCCTGCCTTAGCCTCCCGAGTAGCTGGGACTACAGGTGCATGCCACCACGCCTGGCTAATTTTTTGTAGTTTTAGTAGAGGTGGGGTTTCACCGTGTTACCCAGGATGGTCTTGATCTCCTGACCTCATGATCTGCCCACCTCAGCCTTTCAAAGTGCTGGGATTACAGGTGTGAGCCACTGTGCCCAGCCTCGCCAATGCCCTTCTATCTCTGGTGCTCTACAGGGTCTGCCTTGGAGCACCTGGAGCCCAAGAAGCTGCCCCTCACCTTTGTGATCCCAGGGACCCCCTCCCTGATCATGAAGAATGCAGACCCAAACCCGCTGAGGTGCCTGAAGGAGCAGGGTCAGCCTCTGCCTCCCACGGCCTCTCTGATGGGGAGGATGTTATCCCAGCAGCGAGAGCTGGGAGCAGAATCAGGAGGATGGGGGTTTTCTCTGTGGGTAGCTCTGGGCTCCAGGGTGGAGCCCTCTTAACCTGGCCCTTCCCCTGTGACTCTCCTTAGCCCCAGCCAAAGAAAGCAGCTTGCCTGAGGTCACCTGTTAGATAGGGACAGAGTGGGACCTGTGTTCTTTCTCACCCAGCTGCAGCTCCCCCTCCCCCGGCCCCTTCCCCCAGGTGACAGAGAACCTGGCATGCTGTGCCCCGTAGAAGAGTTCCCTTTCCTTCTGGTGAGGGATGGGAACCAGCTTGGGGCAGGAGGGATGAGGGTTCTGGGGGCTCTCCCATCCCTGCCTCACATTTGAAGGTTGCCATCTGGGTGGCAGCATGGTTTAGGCTTGACTAGGCGGCCCCTAGGTTTATAACCTGGCTTCAGACAGGATGCTGCCATGCCGCCTTCTCTTCTGCACATCCTGACCTGGCACCCTACCTAGTGAAATGTCCTCAGGCCTCCTGCCCCCTGGACATTGCCCCCACTCCCTGCCCAGACACAGCTCTCCTTGTCCTGGCCTAATCTTCAGAGATTCTTGTCCAGCCCACAGCTTTGCTGGACATCACAGGCTGGGCCGGGCCCCCTGCCCAGCACTAACATCTCTTTGTGAGTCTCAACCAGACTGAGCTGCAGCTTCAGGGTCAGGGTAGGCGCTGACTTAATTGATGTGACCCAGGACAAGGGGGTTTATTGATGGTGTCACATCTGCTTAAGCTGTTGGCGTCTACGGTCTCTTTGGGGCACGATACCCCTCTGTCCAATGTTTAGGTGCCCACATGTGGCCACAGGTGTCTTTCCTACCATCATCCTTACTGCAGGCCAGTGTCCAGGCACCTGTGGCTCCAGGCAGAAGGCTGAGTGCAGAGCCAGGCCTGGGTGGACATTCTGCAGGGGCTGCGGGAGCTGACAGCCCTGGCCACCCAGCCCGTGGCCATCCATTCCCCTTCACTGTGGCTGACCCTTCATCCACCATCCTTCCAGGAGCCAGGCTTGGGCCCAAACTGACTTTTGCCTGCCCCTAGTCTCCCTCGTGTTCTTGGCTGAGCATGATGGTCTTGTCCATTTCCTTGATTATCCTCAATCAGAGGTTTATAGAGCCACGTGGGGACATCACATCTCCTGTCTACCAGGTCCTCACCAGAGACTGGACTGCCTTGGGCTGGGCCTGGGATAGTCAGGGGTCACACTCGCCTGTTGGGACCTCGCTTCAGCGGCTTCAGTCTAGGCAATGGCCTGATGGGCGGCTGCCGCTTCTCCTCTGCTTTGGGGAGGCAGGAGAGGAAGGTCAGGCAGGAGATCTGCTTCCTGCCCACCTGAGGCTGGTTGGAAGCAGGGCACCCACCTGTGCCTGTCTCACCTTGCTGTAGGTACAGCGGAGGCTGAACCCCTCTTCTGATCTCCTGCAGGTGCAGATTCCAGGTTTCCAGTGGGTGTCTAGCGGTGGCCAGGAAGACAGACACCAGCACCCAAGGCCACTGACTTCCATCCACCCCAGGCGTCTTCCGTTCCATCCCCTTGCCTCCCTCTCCTGTCTGCACCGGGTGGCCTGTTCTGTCTGTCCCTCCAGAGTGCTGGCTGTCCCACAGGCTCCTCCAGGCTGAGTTCATGGCCCTGCCCACTAGTGGCCAGAGCCTGCTTCACAGGATAAGAGCCAGCTAAGCTCCAGGGGCTTTCCAGGAAAAGTGTCCCTTGGAAAGGCCTTTTCACTACTCCCAATAGCACCCTAGAAATGGCTTGGCCTTTTCCCTCTCCTGAACTCCACAGAGAACACAGCCAGCAGAGGACACATTCCCCGCCATCCAGAAATGGGTTTGATTCTCAGCTGAGGGACGGCAGGACTGGTAGAGACTGTCAGGCCACACAGCTGCCTGCACAGCACCCCCATGCTTGCTCATATATATATATGAGTATTTATAGATATTAATAGAACAGGGCAGGGCATACCACAGAGTATTTATAACTATTTATAGAAGAGGGCAGGGCATACCACAGAGGGGCACAAGTTTTCAGCAACAGTCACACCTGGATGTGTCAGCTCACCACTACAACAGACCAAGTCACAGATGAAGGGGGCTGGCTTTGGGGCTGGGGAGCCACTGTCAAGTCACAGGACATCCACCCAGCAGGCTTGGAAAGGGAGGCCTCCGAGAAGAGGAGGATCTGTTTAAAGGTCGAAGTGGGGCTGGGGCTCTCAGGATGGGATGGACTTGCCTGACCCGATCAGCTGGCAGTTGGAGAGAAGTAGAGAGAAAACAGGAGAGAGAAAAGTGAGCAGAGAGCTGGTGAGGCAAGCGCAGAGCACTGGCGTGCCACAGGAGCTGTGGGAGGGCCAGGGAGGGGAGGGCGCAGGTGCGGGTGTGGCAAAGGTTCCTGGAAAAGGGGCTGGAAGGGAAAGGGGAGGAAGATGGAGGGAGGAGCCAGAGCTTCACAGGTAGTGCCTGGGGCTGTGGCGGCCCTCCCCAGCCCCCACACCCTGGCCTCTCCTACGGCACCCAGGCAGTGCACCCACAGTTCAGGCCAATGCTCAGCCCCCTCGGGCTTCCCCCTTCTCTGGTCACCCTGTCTTCCAACCCACTGGCCCAGGGCCACCTCTTGTTTGGGGAGCCCCACCCAAGAGCCAACTGGCCTGATAAGGAGCACTGCTTGAACCAAAATGGTGAAGCTATAAGGGATGGATGGCTGGAGTGAGCGCCAGAGGCCCCTCTGGGAGGTCAGAAAGACCAGGGTCCTCTGAAGGGAGCCTGGGGAAGGCAGGGAGGGCAGGTAGCGGATGCCACTGGCCATAGACTTGTGAGTCTAAGAGGGGAGCCTCAGCTGGTTGCAGGGCGGGGGTGCTGCAGGTTTCATAGGTGAGGCTGGGCCCTTCCTGCTGGGAAATGCAGAAGAGGGAGAGTCTGTGGCAGGAGAGGCAGGTGGCTTCACTAGGCAGAGCTCAGCTGGGCCAACAGGCACTGTGGTCCCATTGGCTGAATAGCACAGGAGACCCCTAGGAGCAACAGGCCAAGGTACGTGAGCCCGCTGGCCTGTGGTAATGCTTCAGTGGGGCCAGGGACCCTGCCTTTGGTCACACACTAGCAGCTATGATGGTACCTGGGAGGATGGGAAGGGGGCTGTGTGTCCCTTCCTGGCCTGTGAGGTGTGTTGTGGGGTGACCGTGTGTATGGGACTCTTAAGGTTTTATCCTAGATCATCACTGGATTGCCGACAGAGAGAGGAGGTGGGACCCTGATTATCATCCCTGCTCTGCAGTGGATTCAGCTCTCGGCACTCCCAGGCTGGGAGCTGGATACCCTGCCCCGGCAGCATGACTCAGACTGCAGGACTGGTATGGCATGCCAAGGATGACATTCCTAGACCTCTGGTCGCCTCAGAATCCAGCCCCACACACAGCCCCCTCCAAGCTCCTACACCATAAACCATGAGCTCTCTGCCCTCTCTGATGGCTCCAGAGAGCACCCGTGTCTGCCAGCTTGGGCATGGAGCCTGTTCCAAGAGCCCCCAAGCTCAGCCATGGAAGCCTTGGGCAGTGGCACTGATTCCCATGGCTCACAGGGAAGGGAGATGAGAGAACCAGCAGCACGAGGACAGAAAGACGAAAGAGCAAATCTGCAGTTCCAGAAAGGAGGGGCAGGGAGCCTGGATCTGAGGTCCCAGGTGTGCCCAGTGTGGAGCTGGTACAGCAGGGCGGAAACACCATTCATGCAGCAGGTGGCAAGGCATGTACCTACCATGGCTGATGCTCCTCAGGGGCCACTGATAGTGATTCTGAGAGACAGCATCAAATCAACACGGCAGCTCACATGCATGTGTGAGGCAGGCCTGGGGTTGGGGGACACACACATGCACATGCCGGGGTGTGCACACACATGCTGTGAGGCCCCACTGCTGGCATGAACATGCTAACACACATGCCCACAACACGCATACGCCTCCTTCCCTGCCACCTCCCGGTTCCCAGCACCCTCACTGACTGGCACATGCAGCACAGATCTGGGGCGTACAGCCACTCGGCACACTGAAACACACACATGGGCAGAGTCATAACACAGAAGCTCACCCACACACAGAGACATTTGCACCAGCTCCCTGCACACTCATGCGTGGCATGCTCAGAGGACCACCCATGCTGCTCATGGAGACAGCACTTGCTCACTAATGTTCAGCTGTCATTTCTCCACCTAAGAGCCTTCCATGGCTCCCTACTGCCTACAGCATTGAGCCCCAACAAGTCATACTCTTCAGACTTGAAGTTCTCCACCCTATGCCCCACCCTCCCCACAGAGCTCTTTCTCATTCTGTCTCTGTTCCCTGCTTTGGCCAGTGACTGTCCTCAGTGAGTCCCACACTAAACCTCTGCCCACACAGCAGCTCTTTACCCAGATACCCTCCAATTCCTTGCCACGTAAGCCTATCTCAGTCATGCCTGGACTGCATTGAAGCCAGGCTGCCTTGAAGAAGCTCTCCAAGACTGCCCTTTTCCCGAAGGCAGGATCATGACTTGCCAGATGTTTCACATGTGTTAGCAAGACTAGAGTTGGAGCAGGCATCAAACCTTACATCCCATATGTCACACCTCACCACAGACCTGGGTGCCAAATACCCTGAAGAGTCTGAACTCACGTTGGCAGTTAGCAAAGTGCTCCTACGGCTGCATCTGCAGTTAACACAGCATCCCTATGGCCACTGTCTCCCTTGATCCCCACAGCCACCCTAGGAGAAAGGCAGAAAGCAATCATTTGATAGAAAGGATGCTGAGGCTCTGGGAGGGAAAGGGACTTGCCTAAAGCCCCAGGGTGAAGCAGCATCTCTGGACTCCCACTCTTGCCCAGTACTGTGCTACTTGCCTCTACCCATCTCTGTTCGTCATCAGCACATCCTAGGGCAAGCCCCAATCCCTGCCTCATTTTGGTTTATGGGAGCTGGACCTACAGCCCCTCTCTCCAACCATTTGGAAACAGAAACAGATGCTATTGTTCTTCCTTAGAGAACGTGGCCAGTGGAAACAGGGCACACTGGGAATCAGAGTGAATGTCCTTGCAAGAGGGCCATGAGTCAACAAGGCCAAGCCAGGGGATGTAGAATGCTTTTCCTTAGAAATCTTTGGGAATGAAGTGGGCTTCAGACACTCCCATCCCTTCCCCAGCAGCCACCCCTACCACATTGGTTTAGACTGGGTAGGGTGGTGGGGAGTGGATAAAAAATCAGATTGCTCATGGCCCCCAGGCTCCTTCCCCTGCTGCTTCTGTCCTAGGCCAGGCCTGGTGCCATTCTCACACTCTCACACTCACGTGATGTGTCACACACTTCACAAACCTTGATGGTCACACAGTCACAGCCTGGTCTCTGCTCCTGTGGGCCAGTGGCCAGACATCCCCTGGGATGGCTCAAAGGAGTCAGGACTTGGAATTGGGGACATCAGGGTAGCTAAAGGAAATCCACACACCCAGCGTATCTCAGGGTTCAGACTCTCTGACCTGAGGTAGGCTCCCCAGGGGCTGGGAGAGGAGTTGAAGGGAATGGAGGATGGAGGACAGCGAGAAGGAGGAGGAATGCAACACGTGGGGTGGCCGCCAAGAGTGAAAATAGAGGGAAGCGCCATGTAAGTGCTGGAAAGAAGGGGGCAGGTGGGACGAGCCCCATAGCCCTCTCCCCAAAAACGACCACCTCCGGGACTCAGCGCTCCCTGGGGGGCAGGCTCCACCAGCCCTCAGCCACATGTGGCTCCTGCATCCATGGTCCCAGTGCCTTGGAAGGAGAGGGCCGGTTCTGGCAGCCAGGTCTGATGCTCTGGAATCCAGTCCCATGTCAGGGGAACATCTGACCCCTTCCCTGCCCAGTTCAGTGTTGTGGGACAGGGCTGCTGTCAAGACACTACCCAGTCCTGCCCTCCTCCCTGAGTGAGCCGGGTAACCCATGTAGCCTCTTGCCCGCTTTCATGGGTGGCACTGCCAGCCTGGCCCTCTGGTGCCCATTCAATCTAGTCCTTCATATTGCTGGGGCACGGGGAAGCTCTGAGTAACGTGGGACTATAGAGTGCGCGAGGGTTGCTGATGGCCGG
>NW_012123931.1:2880194-2885727 GCF_000951035.1 Colobus angolensis palliatus | reverse complement strand
TCCAGGGCTCCTGAGGACAGAGTCATTGGGTCCGGCTGGCTCAAGCTGGCTCCCCATCTCAGGGCACCCGTGCAGGCAGCAGGAACCCAGGGCCCGGCCCTCAGCACCCACCTCTGTGTGAGAACAGCACGAGCCCACCGTCCAGCTGGGCCTGCATGAAACTGCGCACCTTGGTGCCCGGTGCTGCCCACAGCACTACCCGCCCATTGCTGGGTTGCTCAATGGTGTAGACAAGGTCCTCAGGCCTAGAGTAACCGTCCATGCTCCTCAGGGCCTCTGTAGGGATGGGCGCAGTGGCCCCCTCCCACATCTGGGAACACAGGCCTGTGAAGGTTCTGCCTTGCCACGCTCACCCACCCCTTCCTCCCCAGCCCTGGGCTGCCACCAGAGCTCCAATCCTGCTGCGGCTCAGGCCCTCAGGTGGCTTCAAGGCTACTGCTCTGGCTTCCCTGCACAAAGGGTCCCCCCCATTCACCTTCCCTGTCACCCCAGGGAAGGCCCCAGGGAAGGTCACCCTCCAGGCCCAGCCTCCTTGCTCTCCATCTGCCCTAGTCCTGCGTGTCCCTCAAGGCCAGCTTGTGTCCCCTATCCAGGAAGGCCCCACTTCTTACCCTCACCAAGTTCTCACCCCCAGAAATCCCCAACGCTGAGCAACAATGCTCCTTAATCTGTCTCACTGGTGGGGCAGGGATCTCTTTTCAGAGCCTCCGTGTGTGCCTGGCCAGGGCCGGGCACAGGTGGGAATGGTGATTTTAGAAACGGGCCCTCCCTCCAGCTGAGGGAGGGGTGGGTGGCACGGCGAGTGGGGGGCTGATGGTTGGCACTGTTCTGTAGCACAGAATCAGCGCTGCGATGGGCCCAGGTGCTTCCAGAGCAGTTACGGGCCCTCCTCATGTTGGGTGAAGGGGACCCCTTTTCAGGCCTCCCACTTGCAAGCAGAGCAGGCGCCTGTTCCTGAGGTCCTGGTACCAGTCTTGCTGGGTCAATTACTTGTGGGCAGAGCTGCAGTGGGACTCACATGCCCGGGAAACAGAACCTTCTGGCATTCCTGGGCTTCCTTCCCCGGCCCCAGGGAGCCCTCAGGCCGAGTCTTGGCAGGAGGGGCCATAATGTGGGGGGCAGGGTCCCATTGCTGGGCTCCCAGAGCAAACACGGGTGGATGGCACCACCTGGTGGCCATAGCTGTCCTGACACATAGCTGTCCTGGCTTGTGGTTCCAGGGGGCTGTGTCCCACTCTCTGTGACCTCCGCACCATGAGGCCACCCTCTATGGGCACATCCTAGACCACCAAAGCCCCCCTCAGTGCCCCATGTCAGAGACAGCCCAAGTCAGCTCTCCTGTGGAACCTTCAGTGACTCTTGCTGACCGCAGAGGATGCACCCCGGAAGCCGGCATTCAAAGCCCTGCCATGTGGGCTTAGTGAAGCCACGCCCTTTCTGTTCTACCAGAACTACTTTCACAACCATGGAGAAGTTCCATCCCATGTCTGGGCCTCAGCTTCCACCTCTGCCAAACGGGGGCCCTGCTCTGCTGTGGCACAAGGGGCAGGAGTTTTGGGAGCCAAACCGTGGCCTTCACTTGCTGGGGTGAAGGTGGGAAGCTTATTGACTCCTGCCCTGACACCTGCCCTTACGGGCTTGTAAGTGATTCTGTCGGGAGTTCTGGTCCTGAGCCACAGGAGAAGGACCAGCAGAGCCACCTGTGGCCGCTCAGAAGTCTGCCTACCTTACTTGCAAGCGTCCAACAACAAAACTTCCCACCTGTGTTCCATTTCAGCACAATCTCACAACTCTCCTTCCAACAACCCCATGAGGCATGCAGCAGCTTCCCCATTTTGCAGAGGAGGAAACTGAGGCTCAGAGAGGGGGAGCTCTGTGCTGGGAAGTAGGGGATGCTGGCCTCTTTCTCGAAGCAGACATGGGGGATGGTGCCAGGAATACTCTCACCTGCAGGCCTGTGTTTGTAGTGAAGATGGGGAGGTTGGTCACTGACAGGCAGGACGGTGACAGTGAAGGCCACAGGATGGCTCTGGCGGTCCATCTCCGAGGCGTCAGTCATCAAGACAAAACTGTGTCAGTGTCTCGCTCCCGTCATGCACGTAGCGGATCAGCTGCTCTTCCACCTATGGGCAGGCCCAGGGCTAGTAAGGCCCCAGCAGCACCCTTCATGTCCTGCCTTTGGGTGCAGGAGGAGACTGACTCTTTTAGGGCTTCAGCTTCCATTGGTGGAAAATGGGGACCATAAGTTCTGGCTCCCAGAGGAGCTGTGAGGAAGAAAGGAGATACAGTATTTAAAGCACAGGTGCTTCTGAAATGTGACTCCCCATCTCCTCTCTGTGTATAACCCCCATTCTGGGAGTCCCTGGGGCTCCCTCCATTCTGCCCCCAGAGCTGGGCTGCATTCCCTGGGCCTCTCTCACAGCTGTACCTCTCTCCAGGAGAAGGCGCTGAGGGTCCTGGCTTGAGGTCCATCCTCTTTCTGCAGGGCTTCATGCCGGGGTGGCTCCAGCACCTGCAGGCCGAGGCCCAGGAGAGTAGGGAAGTAGGGCTTGGCAACGCAGAGCAGTGGAGGAGCCAGGGTGAGGCTGCCACCCTTGGGGACACTGAAGTTTTGTGCCTCCAGTGGGATGGCAGCGGGCAGCCCCTCCAGCTCCATGCGGACGCCCTTGAGGGGAGTACCCAGGCCCAAGGGCACATCCAGCGAGAAGGCAACGCTCCAGGCCTCAGGGCGAGAGTGCAGGTACAGGACCTTGCCTGCATCCACTGCCTCCTGGGAGAAGCTCTGCACAGGGTCCAGTCTAGGTGGCTCATCTGCCAAGATGCCACGAGACACCATCACCAGGTAGCTGGCACTTGGTGGACTCTTCACTGAGAATATGATGTCTGCCGGCGGCACTGCCTCCTGGGATGCCTGGTTAACAGAGGTCATGAGGACTCATGTGGGGCCACAGAGGCAGTCTCTGAGGGGACCATTGTGGCCATAAGCAGCCAGAACAGGCTTGATCTTGCCCCACTTATTCCTCTAGATACCACTGCTCATTTAGACACACAAGCACACACGTGGGTTCACACACACAGCAGCCAGGCATGCAGCTGGTCACATTTTTTGTTTTTTGACAGTCTCACTCTGTCACCCAGGCTGGAGTACAGTGATGTAATCACAGTTCCCTGAAGCCCCAACCTCCCAGGCTCAAGGGATCCTCCCACCTCAGCCTCCCAAGTAGCTGTGACCACAGGCAAGTGCCACCATGCCCAGCTAATTTTAAATTTTTTGTGTAGAGATGGGGTTTCACTGGGTTGCCCCGGCTGCTGGTCACATGTTAGTACCCACCCCGGAGATGCACTCCACCGGGGAGGTGCATAATCACATATCCCCAGACTCAGTGACACAGACACACAAGTTCATCATACGCTGACGCAGCCACACATGTACATATGCGCGTGTGCGCGCGCGCACACACACACACACACACACACAGGCCCCCTGCTCAGGATCTGTTCAGGCCTGTGGCTGGTTTGCAGGCAGTGCCTCCCCAGCCCCTGCTATTACCAATCAGGACCATCAGAGGGCGCCCTGCCCCACCCCTCCTGGAGGCACAGCCGCCTTCAGCCCAGGCCCTATGGAGCTCAAGCCCCAAAGGCCACATGGGCTCCCTCACCTGATGGGTCAGTCACAAGAGGCTAAACCACCCTCAAACTCACATTCTTCTACGCTTTTGCCTGGAATGTTCCTTCTGCCTGGAATACCACTCCCCATTCTCTGCTCCTGATGGCCTGTGCTCTTCAGAGCCCGGCCCAAATGCTGCCTCCTCCTGCGAGGCCTTCCTGATGCAGCAAGATCTGCTGGTTCGCTGTCAGTCTCAAGCTCCAGACATGCAGACCAGAAGGGTCTCCAAAATGAGCAGTGTAGGAGAGTAAGGCCGAGAGCGGGCAAGGACTGGCCTGAGGTCACAGGGCAAGTCAGTGAGCCTGCTGGAGGGCCCGTGGCTGCTCTGTGGGGTTCCTGGGTGGGCAGAAGCCCTTGACAGACCCTCCTAGTCCTGGTCTGGGCTCTGAGAAAAGAACGAGGGACATGTGGATCTGAAGAGCAGCCACCTGTCTCCACGGCCAGCAATCCCCAAAGTTCAGGACCCATGATGCCCTCCCAGGAAACTGACTACAATGCAGATTCTTGGGCTCCACTTCAGAAATTCAGTAGGGCTTAGTGGGGCCCAGGAATCTGCATGCTCAGCCATGCCATGGACATGAGTAGACACGAACTCTGGAGGCACACACAACTCCCAGGAGGATGGGTGTACAGCAAGCTCCCCAGAAACTCTTGGGAGCACAACATATACGGGAGCACATCTGAGACCCGTGCACACATGCAACCTGGGACCACCAAAGCCACAGCCCAAATTACGTGTGTACCTGGCATGGAAGCTGGGCCAGAGGCCCTCTACCTGGCCCACACCCGCGCTCACCACCTCCAGCTGGTCCCTTCTGATCTCACCTGCCTCTCCCTGGAAGACGTAGATCTTCTTGTGCTGGACCAGCTTCAGTGGGGCCAGTGGGCCCTCTAGGGCAACGGTCACTTGTAGGGTGGCATCCGTGTGCACTGGCCCCACTTCCATTGAGAAGGTCAGGGTGCTGCGGGGGCTGAGGCTGCCATTGAGGCCTTAGAGAACAGCCCCATCCAACAGGTCCTCCTGGGAGAAGGCTGTGGCTGGCTGAGTGGCCCAGAGCAACTGTCCCCAGCGACGGCTGGCTGTGACATGATAGTGCACCTCATCCCCACTGCAGATGTCGAGGTTGGTGTCCAGGTGGAGCTTGGCTGTGTCGATGGTGCCCTGGCTTCCTTGAGGGACCACGAGGCCGGAGCCTTTGGCCACACGGAGGTAGGGCTCTAAGGTCTGCACCTCCAGCAGTGCAGTGGTCTGGTGTTGCCCATCGGACACCTGCAGCTGGATCCAACCGTGATCAGCCCAAGTGCACGAACAGGACTCACCTCTTCCTGAGGCCTCCTGGGTGAGTTCCTTGCCACGTAATTCTATCTCAGTCTTGCCCCGGACTGCATTGAAGCCAGGCTGCCTTGAAGAAGCTCTCCCAGACTGCTCTTCATGACTTGCCAAATGTTTTTCATGTTAGCAAGACTAGAGTCGGAGCAGGCATCAAACCTTACATCCCATATGTCACACCTCACCATAGACCTGGGTGCCAAATACTCTGAAGAGTCTGAACTCACACTGGTAGTTAGCAAAGTGCTCCTACAGCCGCATCTGCAGTTAACACAGCATCTCTATGGCCACTGTCTCCCTTGATCCCCACAGCCACCCTGGGAGAAAGGCAGAAAGTCATCATTTGATAGAAAGGATGCTGAGGCTCTGGAAGGCAAAGGGACTTGCCTAAAGGCCCAGGGTGAAGCAGCGTCTCTGGACTCCCAGTCCAGTGCTCTTGCCCAATACCATGCTGCTTGCCTCTACCCATCTACATTGGTCATCAGCGTGTCATAGGGCAAGCCCCAACCCTGCCTCATTTTGGTTTATGGGCGCTT
>NW_012123931.1:2867901-2880144 GCF_000951035.1 Colobus angolensis palliatus | reverse complement strand
GCTCTTGCGTGACCTTGAACAAGTGCTCCCCTCTCGGCCATCAGTTTCCCCGTCTGAAAAGCAGCCAGCATGCTGGCTCTCTGCAGGGCTGCGGGTAGCATCAGATGTCTGGATGTGAAGGACCCTCAGCTCTGGCTCTCTGCCGAGCTGGCTGGCGGGTGGAGGAGCAAAGACCACCAGGTGCTGGGGGAGGGACTGACCGGCAGGGAAAGGAGGCCGGACCGCAGATTTACTCCCTGCTGCCGCCCAGTGGCAATAATTGGGTACTGCAGAGGGTTGGTGTGGACGGCCACCTTCAGGTTGCACAAGGGCCAGAGCAGAAAGGCGCCTTTAAGGAGTGTTGTCTGGTCCTCCCTGGCCCCATTTCTCGGATGCCCAGAGAAAGGAGGGACTCCTCCTCAGGTCATCCAGGGAAGAAACTTGGGCTGGGCTTTCAGGGTAGGGTGCTTCCCTCCATCCCTGTGGCACTCAAGAAGCCCCCAGTCAGCTTCAGAGCAAGAGAAACAGTTCTACATCCTCTGCTTGATGCCACCACCTCCAGGGAGCCTTCCAGGGTCTCCTTCAGTGGGAAGTGGCCTCACTCCTGCCCTGCAGTCAGTCCCACACTCAAACTTTCCTTGCTCCTCCTGCCCCACCCAACCATGACTGTCCTCCTGCCCGCAGCAAATCAGTCAGTGGGGCCCCTTGAGGCACAAGAGATGGTGGAGAGCCATTGTCACCACTCAGGGAGCATGTGCCAGGGGCCCACTCTGTCCTGCGGCTCTACCTGTGTCCTCTCACTTGAACCTCGTAAGAATTTTGCTAAGTTGGGGTTATTTTGAGCCCCATTTTTCAGGTGAGGGAAGGGCACAGAGACGTTATGACTTTTACACACAGAGTGGTGGGGGCAGGGACTCAAACCCAGGTCTGTCTCTTCTCTGGAGAGGCGCCCACATTTAGAGTTGAAAACTACCCCCGTGGCCATATGACAGTCCACTGTGACTGGACACTGAAATGGCCAGTCCGGGGGCTTGTGGGCTGGGGTCTCGGCTTCACCACTGTGCTGCTGGGTGACTTCGGGCAAGGCCTATTCCTCTCTGGACCCTGGTTCGTCATCTGTGTACTGTGTGTGTGTGTGTGTGCGTGTGTATGTGTGTTGTGGGCTACCTCAGAGATCCATTCTGGCTTTGAATGTGGCATGTCCCATCTTGGGCAGGTCCCAAGGCTTGGGCCCTGGGAGGGAAGGGTTTTGAAGGTCATGGGGAGGGGTTGCAGATGGCAGTGTGGGAGGCAGGGCTCTGGCTAAGAGCTGGGTCCCTTGGGTGCACCTCCTGCTTGCGTGTCAGTGTGTAGGGCTAGGGATCAAGGGGAGGTGTGGACTGTGAGGGCAAGAGGGATCTGGCTTTGGGACAGGTATGGGGCTGGCCCTAGGGCCTGGATGCTTCTTCCTTCGCTGCCTGCCACAGAGAGGAGTTTGTCTTACAGGAAACAGCCTCATCCATCAGCGGCAATGGGGGGCTGACAGCAGCCACTCCCCGCCAGCCCCGGCTGGAGGCAGACTCATAAATCCCACGCCAGGCCAGGCTGTAAATTCCTGTGATTCACATCCAGCCTCTTGGAGGACAGAGACATTTGGGGCTGTGGGGCTGGCTGTTGTCTCTCGGACAGGACAGGTGGGTACCAGGGAGAAGCCTCTTCATGGGTCCAGCCGTTTCAGATGGCCCCCCGAGGAGATGCGATGCTGAGCCCCCTGGATGCCTCAGGCCCAGCCCGAGCCACCTCTGCCCAGACCCAGGCCACCTCTGCCTGGGTCATTCCTGTGCCCCGGCCCAAATCATCCTGGAGGTCACGTGTGTGGACACGCTCTGTGGCCTCAGAGATCTCATAGGGCCTGTGTCCCTGTGGGTGGAAGATTACCCAGGTGCCGAGGTAAGAGACTGAAGGCACAGACTGTTTCAGCATAACAAAGAAAATATAATAAGAATAGTCAAAATACAAATTAGATATAGAGATGATCATGGATAATTATCAATTATTATTATAAACATTATTAATCATTATCTTTTAATTACTAATATAACCTAGGAATAACCGGCGGGTATAGGGTCAGCTGCTGAAGGGACATTGTGGGAAGTGACTAGAAGGCAAGAGGTGAGCCCTCTGTCATGCCCACGTAAGGGCCGCTTGATGGCTCCTTGGTCAAGTGGTAACGCCAGTATCTGGGAAGGCATCCATTACTTAGCAGACTGCGAAAGCGAGTCTCCTTTCCTTGGAGGAGTCAGGGAACACTCTGCTCCACCAGCTTCTTGTGGGAGGCTGGATACTATCCAGGCCTGCCCGCAGTCATCTGGAGGCCTAAACCCCTCCCTGTGGTGCTGTGCTTCAGTGGTCACGCTCCTTGTCCGCTTTCATGTTCCTCCCGTACTCCTAGTTCCTCTTTGAAGTTGGTAGTAGATAGAAGTAGGAGGAATAGTGAAAGTCTTAAAGTCTTTGATCTTTCTTGTAAGTGCATAGAATAAAATGCTGATGTATGCTGCCTTCTCTCTCTCTGCTCCGGCTGCCTAAGAGGGAGTGGCCTCCTGTCCTGTGATCACGTGATTTGCTTCACCTTGTCAATCACTTAGAAGATTCATCCTCCTTACCCTGCCCCCTTGTCTTGTACGCAGTAAATATCAGCGCTCCCAGCCTTTGGGTCCCCTACTGGTCTCCGTGTCTTGATGGTAGTAGTCTCCCGGGCCCAGCTGTTTTCTCTTTATCTCTTTGTCTCCTGTCTTTATTTATTACAATCTCCCGTCTCTGCATACAGGGAGAACACCCACTAAGCCCTGTAGGGCTGGACCCTACATGACCGGGAGGGTTGGCTCCATGAGCCCCACAGTGAGGTCTCCTGGCAATCTGCAGGGCATTCTGTCTTGGGGTTGTGAGGACATGGTGGGAGATTGGGGCCCAGTCTGTGCATCTCTCGTTCCAGGGAGGCCGGGGCCCCGAATCCACTGTCCCTTAGGCAGGAAGGGGACAGGGACACTCAGGTCAGGGCTGCAGCCATTTGTCGACTTTCATCAGGACTTTTGCCACACTCAAATGCCATTGGAACTTTTCTTTACTTAGTGTTTTTTAGAAATCAGCTTACTTTTAAAATTTAAGTGTGTGTTTTAGCCTCGTCTTTAGCTATATTTGTGAAATCAGGGTCTGATATACTAGTCAAATACCCGCACACATGTACACATAGACATGTGCACACACACTCACACAGACACGTACATATACACATATATGTGAAAATGCACACATGAAGTACATCCAGGAAAGTAAACACAAAGTTAAAATAGCAAATGCTCAGCTCCGTGTACCACCTAATCCTGTTTTAGGTTTAGAGTGGCACTAGTCTCCCCCATTATGGGTGATTCCTTATTGGTGATACAAAACAGGTTCAGCTGGCTCACAGAGCTGAGCATTTACCAGCCATTCTAGCCTTCCCCCACTTTACAGACAAGAAAACCAAGGTCCAGAGAGGTGCAGGGCCACCCGAGGTCACACAGCCCTGGGATTAGTGGCCAGCCCGCCTGACTCCCAGTTGAGTGCTCCTTTTATGGAAGCACACTCCCTGTCTGCGGTGTGCAGGGCTCCTTCCTCCAGAAGCACATGTGGATTCACAGAGGCCTTTTGGAGACAGTGGCCTAACATGCCTCCTTCCCCACCACCTCCCAGTGCCTAGCACCCTCACTGGCCGGCACGGATCTGAGTATGCAGCCACTCGGCACACTGATCCACACATGTGGGCAGAGTCACAACACAGAAGCTCGCCTGCACACAGAGGCATTTGCACCAGCTCCCTGCACACTCGTGCCCGGTGTGCTCAGAGGACCACCTGTGCTGCTCATGGAGACAGCGCTTGCTCGCTAATGTCCAGCTGTCATTTCTCCACCTCAGGTCAGGGAGTCTGACCCACCTAAGAGCCTTCCATGGCTCCCTACGGCCTACAGCATTGAGCCCCAAAACTCATACTCTTCGGACTTCGAAGGTTCTCCACCCTATGCCCCACCCTCCCCACAGGGCTCTTCCTCATTCTGTCTCTGTTCCCTGCTTTGGCCAGTGGCTGTCCTGGATGTGGCCCACACTACACCTCTGGCCACACTGCCCACACTGCAGCTCTTTACCCAATACCCTCCAATTCCTTGCCACGTAATTCTTTCTCAGTCATGCCCGGACTGCATTGAAGCCAGGCTGCCTTGAAGAAGCTCTCCCACACTGCTCTTTTCCCTAAGGCAGGGTCATGACTTGCCAAATGTTTTGCGTGTTTTAGCAAGACTGGAGTCGGAGCAGGCATCAAACCTTACATCCCATACGTCACACCTCACCACAGACCTGGGTGCAAAACACCCTGAAGAGTCTGAACTCACGTTGGTAGTTAGCAAAGTGCTCCTACAGCCACCTCTGCAGTTAACACAGCATCCCTATGGCCACTGTCTCCCTTGATCCCCACAGCCACCCTGGGAGAAAGGCAAAAAGTCATCATTTGATAGAAAGGACGCTGAGGCTCTGGAAGGGAAAGGGACTCGCCTGAAGTCCCATGGTGAAGCAGCATCTCTGGACTCCCAGTCCAGTGCTCTTGCCCAATACCATGCTGCTTGCCTCTACCTATCTCCGCTGGTCATCAGAGCATCATAGAGCAAGCCTCAATCCTTGCCTCATTTTGGTTTATGGGTGCTGGACCCACAGCCCCACCCTACAGTCATTTGGAGACAAAAACAGATGCTATTGTTCTACCTTAGAGAACGTGGCCAGTGGAAACAGGGCACACTGGGAATCAGAGTGAATGTCCTTGCAAGAGGGCCATGGGTCAACAAGTCCAAGCCAAAAGGTGCAGAATGCTTTTCCTTAGAAATCTTCGGGAGTGAAGCAGGCTTCAGACACTCCCATCCCTGCCCCTGCAGCCAGCCCTACTATATTGGTTTAGATCCAGTAGGTTGGGGCAGGGGCGTGGTGGGGGTGGAGGAAAACATCAGATTGCCCATGGCCCGCAGGCTCCTGTCCTGGTCCAGGCCTGGGCGCCATTTTTACACACTCACACTCGTGTGCTAGGCCCCCCCCCACATCACACACCTTGATCGTCACACAGTCACAGCCTGGTCTCTGCTCCTGTGGGCCAGTGGCCGGGCACCCCTTGGAATGGCTCAAAGGAGTCAGGACTTGGAAGTGGGGACATCAGGGTAGCTGAAGGAAATCCACACACCCAGGGCAGATCGGGGTTCAGACTCTCTGACCTGAGGTAGGCTCCCCAGGGGCTGGGAGAGGAGTTGGAGGGAATGGAGGATGGAGCATAGACAGAAGAAAGGAGGAGGAATGCAACGTGTGGGGCGGCCGCCAAGAGTGAATATGGAGAGAAGCGCCATGCAAGTGCTGGAAAGAAGGGGGCAGGTGGGACGAGCCCCATAGCCCCCTCCCTAAAAACGACCACCTCCGGGACTCAGTACTCCTTTGGGGGCAGGCTCCGTCAGCCCTCGGCCACTCAGGGCTCCAGCACCCACGGTCCGAATGCCTGGAATGGAGACGGCCGGTTCTGGCAACCAGGTCCGATGCACTAGAATCCAGCCCCATTTCCGTCCCGGCCATGCCCGTCCTGCGGCCTCTCCCGCCGTATTCAGCCCTTACTCACCCGGGGACCCCGGGCGGGGCGCGAGGGCACCTGCTGGGGGAGGGCAGAAGGGGTCAGGGGAAGCCCCCGGCCTTGAGGGTACAAGGGGCGCTTCCCCGAGGGCGGACCCAGCAGGCAGAGGCCCAGGAGCAGGGCTCCGCGACCCGGGCCGGGCTGGGGGCACGGCGGGGGCTCCGCTCTGCGTCGTGGGGCTGGACTTGGGGGACCTGCGGGCGACAGGGAGCCAGGAACAGAGAGAGGAACGATGAGTGGCCCCGCCCACCCTGAGGCCCCGCCCCAGCCCAGTGCCAGCCGGGCCCATGCATGCAAGATCCTCCCTGCCTGCCTGAGGCGGTCGCCAGAGCTTAAGCCCCGCCGCCAGCAGTGCCAAGGTCCCAGCTCCACCCCGCCCCGCAGGCCGCGCTCCACGGCAAGCCCCGTCCTCTCTAAGCTCCGCCTCTTGCTTCTAGTGGGAACCACTCTGGGGAAGGGGCGCGCCACTGCCTGGTCTGGCACTTCTCCTGCAGCCCGGGCTGGGGGGCTTTGAGGTCGTGGGGGCCGGCTCTGGTACCTGCGTCGGGCCGGGACGCTCTGCACTTGTAGCTAGGAGTCATCTACGAACCCCGTGGGCGTGCTGACGGTGGTCGTGTTAATGTCATCGATGATGCTGGGCGCCTCCCTCAGCACGTGGTGCATGCGCAGCATCTCTTTGCACCGCTGTGCCTGCTCTGCGGACTCCTCCATCAGCTGTTCTGGTTCCCACGGGAGTACAGGTTGGCCAGCAGCTCCCAGAAGATGAACTCCTTGGTCTGAGAGTGGGCAAAGAGGGAAGGAGGTTAGAACCTGATGCCTGTGCCGCCCTGGCCGCCCCGCCGGGCTCTGCTGGGACTGTTTGCTGGACTTGGAACCCCGAGAATGGCTTTTCAGACACGGCTTCTACACCGCTTACACTCGAAGATCTGCCTCCCCACCGCCCTTTTCTCACTCAGATGAGGACACTGAGGCCCAGAGGAAAAGTCACCTAAGGTCACAGATCTGGGAGGGGGACTCAGGATCTATCATGCCACCAGGACATCTGTCTACTCAGTTTTTAAAAATTTTTTTGGAGATAGGATTTCCGTTTGTCGCCAGGCTGGAGTACAGTGGGCGAGATCACCGCTCACTGCAGCCTCAGCCGCCTGGGCTCAAAGTGATCCTCCAACGTCAGCCTGTCGAGTAGCTAGGACTACATGCACGTGCCATCAACAACCCCAGCTATTTTTTTAAATTTTTGTGTGGAGATGAAGTTTCATTATGTTGCCCAAGCTGGTCTGGAACTCCTGTGCTGAAGCGATCCTCCCACCTCGGCCTCCCAAAGTGCTGGGATTACAGACATGAGCCACTGTAATCCCACATTGTATTTCTGTGGGACAACTCTGGTCTGGACTGTGCCTCCCTTTCTGAGGCTTGTCCCATAAGGCTGGTCGGCATCTCCCCCAGGCCAACATGGCCACCTGGGTCCCCAGTGCCACAGGAACCCCCTACCCCCATGAGGCGGCACATGCACGTCATGAGGTGGATGATGGTCTGGGCATGAGGTCCTGCACGTTCTTGTTGACAGTGGCCACGTACGAGTCCACCAGGCTCTGAATGGTCTCCACTTGCTGCTCCAGCTGTGGTCCATGGAGTGCATGAAGCTGTCAGAGCCATTCCTCTCGGTCTTGCTGGCCTGTCATGAAGAACACAAGGGCATCAGGTTGGACAGGCCATGTAGCCAGGCTCCAGGCATCCCCTGCAAGGGTACCTGGAACATTGATGCAGAGAGAGAAGCAACTGGCCTAAATAGACACCCAGATCCCCACATGCTCTAAAGGGTTTCAGGTCTCTGCCCATCCCTATATCTCTCAGGACCCCAGACTCCCCTGATTCAGCCTCATCTTGTTTCTGACTGTAGTACCCAGAGTTTGCCTCAATTTCCCAATCCAGAAATGAGAAAACAACATCTGCAGGTCCTTTGCTTAAAGACCTGGCCAGAGCTGGTGCCAGGCTGCAGACGCCTGGCAGGAAGCAAGAGAAGGTCACACTCACTTTCTTCTCGTCCTGGGAGGCACACACACCAACACTGCCACCACTGCTGGCACCAGGGAGCACAGCCAAAGTAGACACACACAGTGAGGAAAAGGGGAGAGGTTGAGTGAAGCTGGGACACTGCACCCCAACTCTAAGGCTCCGCTAGACAGTGCCACAGTGAAACAGGGGAGAAAAGAGAAGGCAGTCACAGGAAACCAGCATCATAGAAAGGGCATGCAGGAAATGCCATCTGTGGCAGAGACGGAGACACAAAACTGCCACTGAAGAAGGATGGGAGGACCAGAAAACTTAACTCTGATCTCACCTCCAGAGATAGTGGGGAGGATTCCTGGTTATTTCTGAGCCAAATAAGGGCTCATAAACATGGCATGACTTGGCATCACTGTGGATGGTGCTCCAGGGCCCCCTAGTATTAGCAGCTTGCCCCTCCTCTCCTTGCCTTGTTGCTCACCCCAACACACTCAAGGTACACGCCAGCCCTCAGAAAGGAGGACTTCCAGCTGTTCACCTCCTCCTGTGTCTCATGGGCCAGCTCCAGCTGCTGATAATCCTTGTAGATATTTCAGCAAGACAGGGCAGGCAGTGAGGGCAGATGGGCAAAGCCCCACTCTCACTGGGGGTTGGGGTATGCCTGGACTTGGAGATCATCACACCTGAGGCAAGTCCTGGCTTGCTTATTTCCCAGCTGTGTGATTCTGGGCAAATCCCTTCCTTTCAGCCTCAGTTCCCTTATTGGGAAGATGGGTTAATAATAATTCCTGCCTTGTTATGGTTTGGCTGTGTCCCCATCCAAATCTCAGCTTGAATTGTATCTCCCAGAATTCCCACATGTTGTGGAAGGGACCCAGGGAGAAGTAATTGAATCAGGAGGGCTGGTCTTTCCTGTGCTAAATTCTCATGACAGTGAATAAGTCTCATGAGATACGATGGGTTTAACAGGGGTTTCTCCTTTTGCTTCTCTTATTTTCTTCTGCTGCTGCCAATGTAAGAAGTTCCTTTTGCCTCTCGCCATAATTCTGAGGCCTCCCCAGCAATGTGGAACTGTAAGTCCAATTAAACCTCTTTTTCTTCCCAGTCTCGGGTATGTTTTTATCAGAAGTGTGAAAATGGACTAATACGGTAAATTGGTACCAGTAGTGTGGGGCATTGCTGAAAAGATACCTGAAAATGTGGATGTGGCTTTGGACCTAGGTAACAGGCAAAGGTTGGAACAATTTGGAGGGCTCGGAGGAAGACAGAAAAATGTGGGAAAGTTTGGAACTTCCTAGAGACTTGTTGAATGGCTTTGCTGCAAATGCTGATAGTGATACGGACAATAAAATCCAGGCTAAGGTGGTCTCAGATGGAGACAGGGAACTTGTTCAGAAGTGGAGCAAAGGTGACCCTTGTTATGTTTTAGCAAAGAGACTGGTGGCATTTTGCCCCTGCCCTAGACATTTATGGAACTTTGAACTTGAGAGAGAAGATATATGGTATCTGGCCGAAGAAATTTCTAAGTAGCAAAGCATTCAGGAGGTGACTTGGGTACTATTAAAGGCACTCAGTTTTATAAGGGAAGTGAGCTATAAGTTTGGAAAACTTGCAGCCTGCCTATGTGACAGAAAAGAAAAACCCATTTTCTGGGGAGAAATTCAAGCCAGCTGCAGACGTTTGCATGAGTAGCAAGGAGCCTAATGCTAATCCTCAAGACCATGGGGAAAATGTCTCCAGGCCATGTCAGAGACCTTCACAGCAGCCCCTCCCATCACAGGCCTGGAGGCCCAGGAGGAAAATGTGGTTTTGTGGGCCAGGGCCAGGGACTGTGTGCTGTGTGCAGCCTAGGGTCTCGGTGCCCTGTGTCCCAACCACTTAGCCGTGGCTGAAAGGGGCCAACATACAGCTCAGGCTGTGGCTTCAGAGGGTGGAAGCCCCAAGATTTGGCAGCTTCCATGTGGTGTTGACCTTGTGAGTGCATAGAAGTCTAGAATTGAGGTTTGGGAACCTCCACCTAGATTTCAGAGGATGTATGGAAATGCCTGGATGCCCAGGCAGAAGTTTGCTGCCAGGGCCCTCATGGAGAACCTCTGCTAGGGCAGTGCAGAAGGGAAATGTGGGGTCAGAGCCCACCCCACAGAGTCCCTCCTGGGGCACTGCCTAGTGGAACTGTGAGGAGGACAACTGTCCTCCAGACCCCAGAATGGTAGATCCACTGACAGCTTGCACCATGCACCTGGAAAAGCTGCAGACACTCAATGCCAGCTCATGAAAGCAGCCGGGAGGAAGGCTGTACCCTGCAAAGCCACAGGGGTGGAGCTGCCCAAGACCATGGGAACCCAACTCTTGCATCAGTGTGACCTGGACGCGAGACACGGAGTCAAAGGAAATCATTTTGGAGCTCAAATTTTGACTGTCCTGGCCGGGTGCGGTGGCTCAAGCCTGCAATCCCAGAACTTTGGGAGGCTGAGACAGGTGGATCATGAGGTCAGGAGATTGAGACCATCCTGGCTAACACCATGAAACCCCATCTCTACTAAAAAATATACAAAAAAAAATTAGCTGGGCATGGCACCTGTAGTCCCAGCTACTCAGGAGGCTGAGGCAGGAGAATGGCGTGAACCCAGGAGGCAGAGCTTGCAGTGGGCTGAGATCTGGCCACTGCACTCCAGCCTGAGTGACACAGCGAGACTCCCTCAAAAAAAAAAAAAAAAAAATTTGACTGTCCCACTGGATTTCGGACTTGCACGGGCCTTGTAACCTCTTTGTTTTGGTCAATTTCTCCCATTTGGAACAGCTGTATTTACTCAATACCTGTACCCTCATTGTACCTAGGAAGTACCTAGTTTGTTTTTTATTTTACCGGCTCGTAGGTGAAAGAGACTTCCTTTGTCTCAGATGAGGCTTTGGACTGTGGACTTTTTGGGTTAATGCTGAAATGAGTTAAGATTTTGGGAGACTGTTGGGAAGGCATGATTGGTTTTGAAATATGAGGACATGAGATTTGGAGGGGCCAGGGGTGGAATGATATGGTCTGGCTGTGTCCCCACCCAAATCTCAACTTGAATTGTATCTCCCAGAATTCCATGTTATGGGAGGGACCCAGGAAGTGGTAACGAATCATGGAAGTTGGTCTTTCCCGTGCTATTATCATGACAGTCAATAAGTCTCATGAGATCTGATGAGTTTATAGGGGTTTCTGCTCTTGCTTCTCTCTCATTTTCTCCTGGCACCACCATGTAAGAAGCGCCTTTCACCTCCCGCCATGATTCTGAGGCCTCCCCAGCCATGTGGAGCTATAAGTCCAATTAAACCTCTTTCTCTTCCCAGTCTCAGGTATGTTTTTATCAGCAGTGTGAAAACGGTCTAATACATCCCTCTTCGGATCACTGTGAGGATTCAGCAAAACATTATCCTAAAAAGAAAAAAAATAAGTTAAAAGTCTTGCTTAAATATGACAAGCTTATAAAAATTAACAGAAGTGTTATATTAGAATTTCTAAAGTCATTTCCATTGAAATCAAGAATAAGAAAAACATGCTGCTTTCCCCAGTGTTAGTCAACATTATTTAAAATGTTTAGCTAATTAAACTGAAAAAAAGAATGGAAAAAAAGTATGGTATGTGTATCATACAAAAAAGGTAAAATTGAATATTTTTGCATATAATAGAGAACAGAGAAAATTTGATTTTAATAAGATAAATACTACTACCATTAAAATAATTTAATAAAATACCTTAAATCAAGATATATACAGTACATTAAAAAATATTAGCCTTTCTCAATATGAGGAATAACTAGTCATGGATATAAATTTATTTTTTAAATAACACCAAAAAGCATTATATATTACATAGGAATACTGCAAAAATACATTTTAAAAATGTTTAAATTTCTGGGAATTATACACACTGGCTCCTAGACACTAGCCACATATCTAGAAAGGGGGAAGATGAAAGAATGTCATCACATTCTATAAATACGTCAAAATGTTAAAAAATGTTAAAATCTAGTGAGTATGAGAGGAGGGTACATGTTGACTGGAATATTTTGTATATTTCTCTGTATATTTGAAATATTTAATAATACAATTTTAAATTTGAAATATCTTCTTTAAAATCATGATAAGGCCGGGCCTGGTGGCTCATGCCTGCAAATCCAGCACTTTGAGAGGCCGAGATGGGCGGATCACTTTAGGTCAGAAGTTTGAGACCAGTTTGACCAATATGGTGAAACCCGTCTCTACTGAAACTACAAAAATTAGCCAGGCATGGTGGCATGCACCTATAGTCCCAGCTTCTTGGGAGGCTGAGGCAGGAGAATTGCTTGAACCCGGGAGGCGAAGGTTGCAGTGAGTCGAGATTGTACCACTGCACTGCAGGCTGGGTGACAGAGCAAGATTCCATCTCAAAGAAAAAAAAAAAAATCGGCCGGGTGCCGTGGCTCACGCCTGTAATCTTAGCACTTTGGGAGGCCAAGGCGGGCGAATCACGAGGTCAGGAGATGGAGACCATCCTGGCTAACATGGTGAAACCCCATCTCTACTAAAAATACAAAATAATTAGCCAGGCATGGTGGCGGGTGCCT
>NW_012123931.1:2853646-2867021 GCF_000951035.1 Colobus angolensis palliatus | reverse complement strand
CTACTAAACAACATAAATTGACTTTTCCTAGTTTTGAAGGCTGGGAAGTCCAAGATCAAGGCACAGGCAGGTCAGTGTCTGGTGAGAGCCCATTTCATTGTTTATTTATGGTGCCTTCTTGTTATGCCCTCAGTGGGGGAAGGGACAAGCAAGCTCCCTTGGGCCTCTTTTATAAGGGGACTAATCCTGTTTATGGGAGCTCTGCCCTCACGACCTAGCGACCTCCCAAAAGCTCTACCTTTTAATACTGTCACCTCGGGGGATAGGATTTCAACATAGGAATTTGGGGAGGGCACGAACATTCAAACCATAGCAAGCCATTTTACAAAAGTACATGAAATGAATGTAAAGTTCAAATGAAAAAATAAATGAATAGGCAAGAAAACTATGAAAATAAAAAATAGAAAAAGGGAGAATTTCCCTACCAAATTATTAACCTACATTATAAAGTCACTATAATCAAAACTACATTAAAAGATGAATAAAAATGTCTCTGTGGATCAGAAATTGATCCCAAAATCAATGTAAGTATATATACGAACATAAAATACAGGCAAGGTACTATTTCAATTCAGTGGGAAAAGGTTAATTGTTTAAATATAAACTGGCCATCAATCTAGAAGAAAACACAACTAAATCCACTATCTCATGCCATTCACAAAAATAAGGTTCTGATGGTTTAGACATTTAAATATAAGGCATAAAGAATATGAACAAACAATGCGCAGCAGAGAAACGTGTTTTATAATATTATGAAAATACACTCAATGTCATTAGAACTCAGGAATAAGCAAACTGAATAATCTGTGGTTTTATCAATAACTTGGAATATGATGTAGTTCTTAAAAATATTGATCCAGAGTCTCACTTACTGGGACAGAGAGATGAAAAAATCACATTGCTTAAGTGTGATTTTTTTTTATCAATCATAAAACACTATACTTGGATATACCAATTTTTATAGGTCTGTACAAGTATAAGGGAAGATATGGACCAAGGGACATCGAGCTGTTACTATTGCTTGTTTATGGGGTGAGGATGGAAGGGACTGGAAGAAGGTTATTAATGTTATTCTTATATATATATGAATATATTTTACTTTTTAAAATAAGAAGACTTGTTGATATAATTTTAAAATAATTTAAAATATTTAGGCACATTGAGAAAAGAAAACCAAGGAGGCTTTGCAGATGCCCCCGCCCTCGGGAGCCCAGTACTATCAGCCATGGCTAACCCCACCGTGTTCTTTGACATCGCCGTTGACGGCGAGCCCTTGGGCCACATCTCCTTCAAGCTGTTTGCAGACAAGTTTCCAAAGACAGCAGAAAACTTTCATGCTCTGAGCACTGGAAAGAAAGGATTTGGTTATAAGGGTTCCTTTCACAGAATTATTCCAGGGTTTATGTGTCGGGTGGTGACTTCACATGCCATAACGGCACTGGTGGCAAGTCCATCTGCGGGGAGAAATTTGATGATGAGAACTTCATCCTAAAGCGTACAGGTCCCGGCATCTTGTCCACAGCAAATGCTGGATCCAACACAAATGATTCCCAGTTTTTCATCTGCACTGCCAAGACTGAGTGGTTGGCTGGCAAGCATGTGGTCTTTGGCAAGGTGAAAGAAGGTATGAATATTGTGGAGGCCATGGAGTGCTTTGGGTCCAGGAATGGCAAGACCAGGAAGAAGATTACCATTGCTGACTGTGGACAACTCTAATAAGTATGACTTAGGTTTTATCTTAACCACTAGACCATTCCTTCTGTAGCTCAGAAGAGCACCCCCCACCCCATTTGCTCACAGTATCCTAGAATCTTTGTGCTCTCACTGCAGTTCCCTTTGGGTTCCATGTTTTCCTTGTTCCCTTCCATGCCTAGCTGGATTGCGGAGTTGAGTTTATGATTATGAAATAAAAACTAAATAATCAAAAAAAAGAAAAAGAAAAAGAAAAAAATGAATTGGCCTTAAGAGGTATAATGGCTCTTATCCTAGTGTCGCGGTAGAAGAAAGAAGAGGATGGAGAAAGATTAAATAAATTAGTTGTTTATTGAAACTTTTTTTTTTTTTTGAGACAGAGTCTCGCTCTGTCACCCAGGTTGGAGTGCAGTGGTGTGATCTCGGCTCACAGTAAACTCCACCTCCCAGGTTCAAGCCTTCTCCTGCCTCAGCCTCCTGACTAGCTGGGACTACATGTGCCTGCCACCACAGCAAGCTCATTTTTTGTATTTTTAGTAGAAACAGGGTTTCACCATGTTGGTAAGGCTGGTCTTGAACTCCTGACCTCAGGTGGTCCACCCATCTCAGCTCCCAAAGTGCTAGGATTACAGGCATGAGCCACTGTGCCCAGCCTGAAACTTGTTAAGCCCAGGCAGAGTTCCTGGGGCCCAGAGGGATACACGAAATATAAGGCACAGACCTTACTCTCTATTGGCATAAAGTCTGATTGTGGATGAAATTAAAATACTTGAAACCATTTACATATAATGACACAAGCCCCCCCCAAAACTGTCCGGTTATTCATGTTTTATATAACAGTAGTTTCCTTTTCAATAGGTAAAAACTTAAATTTTTTTAACATGTTATAGTGTTGAAAAATTGATATGTATGTTTTAGAATCAGGAGTTGTGGAAATAGGAAAACTTGATGAGACCTGAAGAAATAGATTAAAAGCTGTTTGTTTGGGGATCTTTTGGAAAGTTCTTGAGCAGATGTGTTACATATGCACCCATTTTGTGGGACAGTGCTTTGCTAAAGTATAAATGATTATATTTCTGTAAATGGACTTTTTCCCCAAATTTTAATAATTTAAGTGTTCTTGGCATGAAAATGTGGAGGAATATTAAATTTTGCTTTTAATTTTAGTAGCATAATCAGGACCAACTCTGCAGTTCACCCCATGTGAACTACTTTTCCATGCATGATCAGGGAGCTGCTCCTTCACAGTTACTGTGAACTTTGCTTCCTGGGGAGAAGCTCAGAAGAGGGAGGTCAGATGAACCTCAACCCCTATCTCCTTGGTTAGTTTTGGAGTTGCAACTGGCACTCATTTCCTCTCTTCTCCACTATGCATTCTAACTGCCCTTTACCCTTGGCTATGACCTCTGCAAGTTTTGGATGCTTACTTGGTGATGTGTTCCAGACCACATTACTGCAGAGGCTGAGTCTTGAGTAATCTCTGGCTGAAGTTGCTATACAAAGGGGTCCCTTCACAGTACAGGTGGGCATGGGAATACTAAGAGGCACACAAGTAGGTCACCTGAGTTCCATATGTACACAATGCCTCTGCCCATTGTATAAAAATGTTCTTACCTTTGCTTGCTGATCAAGATAAATTACTCCTGCCAGGATGGTGACTTCTTTTCTCATTTGCTGGTCTCAGGAGACAAAGAGCCCAAGGTGCCCTGGAAGGCTGCCTTAACCGTGTATTCAATGGAACTCTGGATTTGCTCCCTAGCTAGAGTGCACCCACTTTGAGGACCAGGAGCTCTAACCCTACAGAGACCACAGTTGTGCAGCCAGGAAGTGAAATGTCCCCTTTGAGTCATTAGAAAGGATGAGAAGATGGTAGAAAGGAAGGCACTCCCGCTCCTGCCCCTTGGTTCCTGGGTCCATGCATTCTTCTCACTGGAGATACAGCTGCATGCGTGAGGACAGGCCTCCACAGGTCTTTGACTCAGTGCATATGCTGTATCCTGGAGGATGACACCTGCTCTTACAGAATATTGTGTCTGGGCTGGCACTGAAGTTGGGCAGTAAGAAGGTTATTGCAGTGCTCTTTCAGGCTGGCTGCTTCTGGATGGTTGTGACACAACAAGTTGGCCCTGTGGACATGGGCTTCCTTTAGAGTGAAGTGGGTCTCCTGTTGGATGTTATGTTGTGTGGGATTCCATGCCTGTGGATCAGATATTCCATAAGCTTCCAAATAGGGAGCTTAGCAGACTGAGGCTCCATGGGCAAGAAATGCAGACTTTTACCAGTATAGCTATCTATTCTAATAAGAATTAATCACTGGCCCTCCAATGAGGAAAAGGAACCAATGTAGTCAACTTGTCACCAAGTGGCAATTTGGTCTCCTCAAGAGATAGCGCCATATTGGAGGGTCAGCATTGGGATCTATTGCTGGAAGATTGGACATTCAGAGGCAGCCATAGCTAGATCATGGGAGTTCATGCCGTTGGGCCCAGCTCTGCTTCTGTGGCAGCTTCATTCATGGGCAGGTCGTGCTAATTCTGGGGCAACTAATGACAAAGGCTGGATAACATTGGCTGCCCAGGTCATTTTTGCCTACTTGCTTATTCAGTGCCTCTTCCTTGGAGAATGCTTTCTGGTAGCATCATCACTTTCTTCGTGCTTCCAAGAACCACACAGACATGAATCTGCCTATCTCCTAAGAGACATGGTGTTAAATCCAATGTCCTAAGATAGCGTCCTAAGACTATGAAGTCTTGCTCATCCAGTCTTATATTCTGGTCTCTTTGATGTAACACCCTCAACATGAAATCCCAGGAGTTCTTCCCTTGGCTTCTGCCAGTCCATGGTGGTTAATTCTTCTAGCTGTTTTGGGATGTGATCTTTTTCTTCCATCGTCAGGCACAGCATGTCGTTGGAAGTGGTATGCTGGGGTTTAGCCCTGTTTATCCATCTGGCACCAGGAGAAGAGGTAGTATTCTGAGGGGACACTTGTTCTATTGAAGAAAAGAGGCCTCTGCAGTGTCCTCCTTCCTGGGCAAAGATCTCAACTTGTGGGGGGTGGGGCACTTCTGCAGCCTCTAAGGGCTTGGGAGTTTGCAGAGCCACAGTCTTCAGGGGTCCTTCACCCAGATGTCCTTATCCCATGTTTCAGGGTCCCAGCTTTTCTCAACTAGGGCCTTGACCTTAGCATAGCAGACCTGCCTTGCCTGAGCACTCATTGACTTTGTAGTTCTGCAACTCTATGAAATGTTGACTTTATACTGCAGTTATGCCCACTTTGCACTGCTGAACACAAGAATGCTTTGTAAGCTACCAAAAAGGAGCTTTGTCTATCATACTTATTTTTTAAATTCAGGTTAAGGTAAAATCTACATATAGTAAAATTTAGATGTATACTTTGATCAGTTTTTGACAAATGTATATATTTGTGTACGAACCACCACAACTGAGATAGAGAACATAAGCATCAGCCCCCAATATTCCTTCAGGACGCCCCTTTGTAATTAATCTTCTTCCCAACCCCGGCGCCTGGCAACCACTGATCTGATTTCTGTAGCTATGACTTTTTAGAAATATCATATAAATGGAATAACTCATGAGGTCTTTTGCACCTTGCTTTCTTCATTTTAAGACATTTGAGATTCATTCACGTTGTTGCACGTATCAGTACTTCATTCCCTTTTGTCGTGAATAGTATTCCATTGTATAGATGCATCACAATTTGTTTACCCATTTCCTATTAGATGAGCATTTGGGTTGTTCCAGTTTTGGGTAATTATGAATAAAACTTCTAAAAACTTTCACATTCAGGTCTTAGTGTGAAGCTATGCTTTCATTTATCCTGGGTAAATGGCCAGGAGTGAGACTGTTGGGTTATATGATAAAGTGTGTGTTTCAGTTAATTTAAAAATACTCCCAGCCTGGGGGCAGTGGCTCAGGCCTGTAATCCCAGCACTTTGGGAGGCCAACGTGGGAGGATCATTTCATCCCTGGAGTTTGAGACCAACCTGGGCAACATAATGAGACCCCCATCTCTACCAAAAATTGAAAAAGTAGCCAGATGTGGTGGCACATGTCTGTAGTCCCAGCTACTTTGGAGGCTAAGGTGGGAGGATTGCTTGAGTTCAGAGGGTTGAGGCTGCAGTGAGCCCTAATCATGCTACTGCATTCCAACCTGGGCAACAGAGTGAGACCTTGTCGTTTGTCTGTTTGTTTGTTTGTTGACAGAGTCTCACTCTATAACCCAGGCTGGAGTGCAGTGGTGCAATCCTGGCTCCCGGGGCAATCAGGGCAATCTCCACCTCCCAGGCTCAAGCAATTCTCCTCTCTTGGCCTCTCGCTGAGCCTTACTGCCTGGCTAATTTTTGTATTTTTAGTAGAGACAGTTTCGCCATGTTGGCCAGGCTGGTCTTGAACTCCTGACCTCAAACAATTCATCCACCTCGGCTTCCCAAAGTGCCAGGATTACAGGTGTGAGCCCCCGTGCCTAGCCAGACCCTTGTCTTTATAAAAAAACAAAACAAAACAAAAAGAAAGAATGAAAGAAAGAAAGAAGAAAGAAAGAAAAAGAAAGAAAGAAAGAAAGAAAGAAAGAAAGAAAGAAAGAAAGAAAGAAAGAAAAAGAAAGAAAGAAAAAGAAAGAAAGAAAGAAAGAAAGAAAGAAAGAAAGAAAGAAAGAAAGAAAGAAAGAAAGAAAGAAAGATGGATGTGAGGTTAAAAAAAGTTAACGACGAAGAGGGAAGAGATGTGGCTATAAAATAATGACAAGAGGGAGACCCATGACGACGGTCCAGTTTGAGTATCTTGATTAAGGGGGTAGTTTCGCAAGGCTACACATGTAATAAAATTGCATAGAAGTACACACACACACACACACACATCACACAAATGAGCCTATACTGGTAAAATATGAATACATTCTATGGATTGTACCAATGTCAATTTGTTTTGTTTTGTTTTTGAGATGGAGTCTTGCTCTGTCACCCAGGCAGAGTACAGTGGTCACTGAAACCTCTGCCTCCCGGGTTCAAGCAATTCTCCTGACTCAGCCTCTTGAGTAGCTGGGATTACAGGTGTACACCACCAGGTCCCACTAATTTTTATTTTCCTTTTTTTTTTTTTTTTGGAGATGGAGTCTTGCTCTGTCACCCAGGCTGGAGAGCAGTGGTGCAATCTTGGCTCATTACAACCTCCGCCTCCCAGGTTCAAGCAAGTCTCCTTCCTCAGCCTCCCGAGTAGCTGAGACTACAGGTGCATGCCGCCACGTCCAGCTAATTTTTTGTATTTTAGTAGAGACGAGGTTTCACTGTGTTGCCCAGGCTGGTCTTGAACTACTGAGCTCAGGTGATCCACCCACATTAGCCTCCCAAAGTGCTAGGATTACAGGCTTGAGCCACCGTGCCCAGCCTTTTTTTGTTTTCTTGAGGTAGAGTTTTGCTCTTGTTGCCCAGGCTGGAGTGCAATGGTGCCAACTCGGCTCACTGCAACCTCTGCTTCCCGGTTCAAGCAATTCTCCTGTCTCTGCCTCCCGAGTAGCTGGGATTACAGGCACCCGCCACCATGGCGGCTAATTTTTGTATTTTTAGTAGAGACAGGGTTTCACTATGTTGGCCAGCTGGTCTTGAACTCCTAATCTCAGGTGATCCGCCTGCCTCAGCCTCCCAAAGTGCTGGGATTACAGGTGTGAGCCACCACGCCCGGCCAATTGTCATTACTTTTCTAATTAAAAGTGGCACATCATTGTTGAACATATGATTAGCAACCACAAAAACCCACTGAATGAATATCAAAGTGAATGTCTTGCCTGTAGGGATTCAAACAACATAATTTTTTCTTTTAATCAGTCTTGGAAGGATAAAGGGAATTTAAAATAAACAATACTTACACTTAAAACATGGAAAAATCACACATTATTTGCTAAGAGGTTTGGCAATAACTTGACTGTTGTTTGCCTTAAAGGTGTTTGCCAGCCTGCTCTCAGCGGGAAGACCAGGTTAGACCCTTATGAAGGAAAATCAGATTATTTCCTGGGTCTCTCTCCTGATCATTAACAATGATTGTTGAATAAGGACTACTCCTTTCCCTTATGATCAGGAAACCCTGAAGATAAATCTGTTCTGCTCTGTTTGCAAGGCTTTGTGCCCACCCAACAGCCTTCAAAGAGACTGTGGCAGCCTCTGCTGATGGCTCTTTGCTTCGTATCGTAAAATCCCAAGAGAAAGGTGGTGTATAAGCTTAACATTTGCTCATTTCCCTTAAGCAGGCATAATACTAATATTCCCGGAGGCCTGCGAAGAGCCACTTGATGCAGAAGCCAGGTGACTATAAGTGATAGAGGAAATTTACCTGAATTGGTTCAAGATGTGTGTTGCTAGGAAACTATGTCCACAGGCGAATAATCACATTGATTCTAGGAAAATGGTGACACGAAGTAAGCGAACAGACAGGTGCAGCCACACAAACTCCATTCAGCCTTTTTATGCTCCTTAGATGAAAGGCTTGCTCTTGTTTTGTATTAAAGTCGATCTTGAGGAAAGAGAAGAACAAGGAATGATTATTTGCTATGATCACCATAATATTATTACTTAGATATATTTACCAAGGCCTTTTGCCTTGGGGTCCCAATTAGATTGGCACCACACCTCCCAAGTTTCACTGACACGAAGTAAGTGAAAAGACAGGTGTGGAGGGCAGGGCCATATCTCTGTTGTGTCCGTGGTGCCCTATTGTAAAATGGGTATAACAAGGCTTCCAGGTTTGGAGCCAGCAGGCTGTCACTTGTTAACTATAATGACATTGGGGAAGTCACTTAGGCCATCTGAGCTTCATTGATATATATATGTGGATCATGGCACCCATGTTGCAGACATGTTTAAGGGGTCCGAATTTTATTGCACAATCCTGGGGGTAAGACTCATATTATTTTTCTAAATCAAATTTAACCTGACTTCAAACCCTATGTGCCAGGGTGGGGCAATCTTTCCTTTGGAGAGTTAGGGGGCTGCTTTTGGGATGTATGGAAAACAGAGAAAAATCTTTATTATTCAGTCCATCTGATTGCCACTGAGATGCTTGTTGTCTATGCCAATGTTTCTTAGAGTTGTCTTAGAGTCTCCCTAAGGCAGGCAATTTCATCCGTCCTCTGAAGTTCAGATTCCCCTGTCTCACAGCTGCTCCCAAGGCCATGGCTCTTGGTGGCCAGTCCTCTGGTGGCCAGGAATAGCACTGCTCAGGAGTGGGCCAAAAGCTTCCACCACCCAAGGAAATTCCCTTTAAATCCCTTTTCCTCAGTCCAGGGCAACATTTCCCAGTGCATAGTTGCCCTGTTATTACTGCAACATAGCATGGTTTCAGAGGTATGCTGAGGGAGAGGCTTTTCTTAATTTCAAGAGTTATATATTTAATGTGTATTAACAATTTGAGCTAATATATTAAACCCATGATCTATAGCTTCCTTTTAAAATAACTTTAAAATGTCAGTCAATATAAAGTGAAAAATAATAATTTCAAAATATTACCATCAGTAATAGCAGATATTGCAAAAATCTTGAAGAGCTACAGGGATTTCTGAGGTCTGTTCAACAGAAATATCACATGAAATAAAAAATGCAACCACATATGGATATGTACTTTAAAATTTTCTAGGAGCCACATACAAAAGGAACAGGTGACATCAATTTTGATAATATGTTTTATTTAACTCGATATATCCAAAATATTATAATTTAATATGTAACCAGTATAAAAATCATTTGAGATATTTTACATTCTTTTTCCTTTAATGCAAAGTTTTTGTTTGTTTGTTTGTTTGTTTCTTTTTTTAAAACATTTTGCTCTTGCCACCCACGCTGGAGTACAGTGGCGTGATCTCGGCTCACTGCAACCTTTGCCTCCCAGGTTCAAGCAATTCTCCTGCCTCAGCCTCCCCAGTAGCTGGGGTTACAGGCACCCGCCACCACGCCCAGCTAATTTCTGTATTTTTAGTAGAGATGGGGTTTCGCCATGTTGCCCAGGCTGGTCTTGAACTCCCGGCCTCATGATCCGCCCGCCTTGGCCTCCCAAAGTGCTGGCATTACAGGCATGAGCCACCGCGCCCAGCCAATGTGAAGTTTTTGAAACCTGGCATACATTTTATACTTACTGCACATCTCCTTTAGACTAACCGTGTCCCAGGCACTCAACAGTCACACGTGTCTAGTGGCTACTGTACTGCAGCATGCAGGTTTAGGGAAGTGAGGACATATTCTGTCACTTAAGCCTCCAAATCCCACAATGGCTGTTGCCAAACATTTTTTGGCTCAGGTACCTCCAAAAGAGTTTTAGAAACCTATGTGCCCCCTCCCCACCCTCCTCTGTCTCACAGACACACATTGCTAGATTGATAATGACAAGTTCTATAAGATTAAATAGTTGTTAAGTGTATAATTTGCAGTATCTTCTAAATATTGACTTTAGGCCCGGCATGGTGGCTCATGCCTATAATCCTAGCACCACTCCAGCCTAGATGACAGAGTGAGACTCTGACTCAAAAAAATGAAATAAATAAAAAATAAATATTGACTTTAAAACAAAACTCTAACAGCATTTTTAGAATAGTCAATGGAATGTAAATATCATAGCACTCTGTTCCCTACCATCGTTCAGTTATACAAATCATTAAGGTCTTGCTTTTCTTCATTTTTCTTCTTACACTTGTATTTCTATTTCTCTTTCCACTACCTAACTTTATCTAAAGTTCTATTGTCTTAAATGAGCCTCTCTGCAAAAGGAATTTATATATAAATTTAAATTTAAGAACGAGTTCCTGTGACCATAAAGCTGTGTTATTTAAACAGTACAATTATTTTGGAAACCCTTATCTAAACAACAGAACTGGTCTTGCCTCCCGCTTCGTTCATGTAGCTGTGGATGAATATTTCAGGCGGGAACAAAGATCACACCCTACTTTTACCCTGGGGTGTAAACTAAGCCCAGTGAAGGTAATCTTCAGAACTTGTTTAAAGATGTTTTTCTGCTCCTTAATAACTATTTTTGTTCTCAATAGGTAAGGTTTTGGTTTAATCTTGACACATTAGAAGGAGTCAATCTGAGAAGCTTGGATGGGAGGGTAAGGACAGTTAAGAGTCTAGGATGAGTATGTTTCTGGGTATTCTCTATCCCATTTTGTGGAATCCTCTAATTGCTAACATCCAAATAAATGCACACTGAAATCAATAAAATCCTATACCTAAACTGATTGGAAAGCTGGAACAATGAAAAAATATATATATATGTATACATATGTATATACGTATAAATGAGGACTTCATTTTAAATATCTTCTTCTATGAGTTGCAAGAAGCAGGGCCACTAATCAGGATTTGATGAGATCAACAGGGCTTTGTGTGCCCCAGCTTTTCAATGGGGAAATTACATAGTGGGAATGCAATTTTATTTAAAATGGACACATACAGACCTAAATGGTGTGTGGATCACAGACTAGAGAAAAAAAAGATTTCAGGGCACCTCCAATGAGACACAGGAACTAGGAGGAGGGCTACATAACAGTAAACTTGAGCCTGTTTTCTGTGCCCTCAGATGTTAATCTTCACAGCTTCCAGTTACATCCCTCTCGGATGCGAATAACGATATTTCTCAAATTCCTATGTGGGCTGTTAATAACATGTTATAGAAGCACAAACTATTGGAAATTTTTTGTTTTGTTTTGTTTTTTTGAGACAGTCTTGCTCTGTCCTCCAGACTGGAGTGCAGTGGCGTAATCTCAGCACACTGCAACCTCAGCCTCCCAGGTTCAAACAATTCTCCTGTCTCAGCCTTCTGAGTAGCTGGAATTATGTGCATGTGCCACCATGCCTGGCTAATTTTTGTATTTTTAGTAGAGATGGAGGTTTCACCATGTTGGTCAGGCTGGTCTTGAACTCCCGACCTCATGTGATCCACCTGCCTTGGCCTCCCAAAGTGCTGGGATTACAGGTGTGAGCCACTGCGCCTGGCCTGAAAGTTTTAAAATTGGATTTCATTCTTACTGATTTCTCAATTACACATATTTCAACAGGCTTTGGCATCTAGAGTTAATAACAACTGTTGCTCACCAAGCACCTAGAATCTGTTGGGCACAGTGCTAAGCCATTATATGTGTTATTTCAGCCAGGAGCTTGGATATCAACACCTTGGAGAGAGTTTGATGCTGAAAACTGGCTCCCACAACCTAAACGCACATGATATTGACTGAGTCTCAACTCAGTGGATTAAGTTTCAATGGGGAACATGCCCTCCCAGTGATGAGAAAAGGGTTGTCCATGAGCCATCCCTCCAACCTGGAGTAATAATCAGAAAGCAGCAGACTGAACATGGAGCCAGGAGAGAGAGGTGGCTGGTGCTGAAGGATCCTTCAACCAGACAGGAGGACAAGTCCCCAAACAGCCTTGGCTGACCCTCTCTTGCTTGCAATTCTTGGGCAGAATATACGGAGAATGCAACATGCTGAGATGAGGAGGAAACGCCCAGAATACTCCAGGCTTTGTCTCTGTCATTCCTAGAAAAGCCTGTACTGCTTGGCTCAGCAACCCAAGTGGCCTCTGAGGTATAAAACCAGAGCAGAATGCTTTCAGGGTGCCTCAGCTGTGGTGCTATATTAGTCCAGTTTGTGTTGCTATAAAGGAATATCTGGGTAATTTATACAAAAAAGAGGTTCATTTGTTTCATGGTTTTGCGGGCTGTGAAAGAAGCATGGCACCTGCATCTTCTCAGCTTCTGGTGAGGTCCTCAGGAAGCTTCCACTCATAGTAGAAGGCAAAAGGGGAGCCAGCATGTCACATGACATAAGAGGAGCAAGAGAGAAAGGAGAAGGCACCAGATTCTTTTAAACAACCAGATCTCATGTGAACTAACAGCGTGAGAACTCACTCATTACCATGGGGAGGACACGAAGCCATTCATGGGAGATCCGCCCCCATGACCCTAACACCTCCCACTAGGCCCCACCTCCAACACTGGGGATCATATTTCAACATGAGATTTGGAGGGGACAAATATCCAAACTGTATCAGGTGCAAAGTAGGGCACATACAGATAAGTCTGCATCTACTGTGGGCAGCCTCCCTGAGCCTTGGGGGCCAGCACATCATGGATCCTAGACTTCTGTTGGCCCTTGCTGCCTGTCTGGGAGTACTAAGTTGCTTTGCCTGACGTGTTGCCCAAGTGCTGTGTCTCACCAACACTGGCAGCTGGGTTTGGGCAAAACCTCCTGCTAGATCTAGAAAACTGCTAGATCTAGGAACCTTAGTAGTAGTAGAAGTTGGTGAGGTGTTTAGAGTTCTCCCCTGGGATTAATAAGTACACAGAATTCCCCTGCAGGGATTGATACCCATACACAGTATTCTGCTTAACAGAGACCCTGGTGGTGCTGATGAGCACCTACTCCCCACGCTCCCCCACACCTTCAGGGAGTCCAGAATATCCATGCCCATCAGAAAATCAGGCTGTTCTTCGGGACAATATTAGACTCTAAAAATTATTATTATTTTTTCAGACACAGGGTCTCACTCTGTCACCCAGGCTGGAGTGCAGTGACACAATCATAGCTCACTACAGCCTCCAACACCTGGACTCAATTCATCCTTGTCTCCTCAGCCCGCTGAGTAGCTGGTACTACGAGTGTGCACCACCAAGCTCAGCTAATTTTTTT
>NW_012123931.1:2846319-2853596 GCF_000951035.1 Colobus angolensis palliatus | reverse complement strand
CTCCTGCCTCAGCCCGCTGAGTAGCTGGTACTACGAGTGTGCACCACCAAGCTCAGCTAATTTTTTTTTTTTTTTTTTAGAGAAATGGCCTTACTATGTTGCCCAGGCTGGTCTCAAACTCCTAGCCTCAAGTGATCCTCCCACCTCAGCCTCCCAAAGTGCTGTGATTCCAAGCATAAGCTACCACGCCCAGCCCCCTATAAATTCTTAACTCACAGTCATCTCCATCCTAAATTTGATGAGTTTAGATCTTCCTTGTGTCTCAGTCATTCCATCAGATTTTTCAACATATTTTTGCAAAACATGTAGACAGTGTTACATCATGTACTAACAAGTAAGGATTATCAATGGACACACGTAATGCCAGGGATCCCACGGCTTTCCTGGGAAGATGACTCTCCTGCCCCTTCCTTTGCAACGTCTTTCAGATTTCATCTCCACTGTACTTGTAGAACTGATGTTCTCAGCCCTCCACTCATGTCCCCTGACCGATTCTGGCAGTGAGGCCTGCCCTGGGATTCCCACAAATCTGACAGAAATTTATGTGACCTCTTTGCTAGGTCTCACTGGTTATTAGTGAATGTGTGGTGTGTTATCTTCTCTTAACTACCTTGTCTTTGGGGGCAAATGCAAAGCAATTCTGTACATCTCACCCCTCTCCATCCAAGCCAAGCCAAGCCAAGGGCCAGAGTCCTCAGGTGACTGTCCTGCCCTGTGTTCAGGCATACTTTCTGGCTCTGCTACAAGGCAAACTTGATCTTCTTGTTTCTGCCAGCCTGCAAAAAAATTAACGATCAACTATTGCTGAGACCAGCTTGGTCAGGGAGACCCTAACCCAGTGGTGCTAGAGGAATTAAAGACACACACACAGAAATGTGGAGGTGTGGAGTGGGAAATCAGAGGTCTCACAGCCTTCAGAGCTGAGAGTCTTGAACAGAGATTTACCCACGTATTTACTGACAGCAAGCCAGTGAAAAGCATTGTTTCTATAGATTAGAGATTAACTAAAAGTATTCCTTACAGGAAACAAGATGGGCCAAAATAAAGGGATGGACTCTGGCTAGTTATCTGCAGCAGGAGCATGTCCTTAAGGCACAGATCGCTCATGCAATTGTTTGTGGTTTAAGAATGACTTTAAGCAGTTTTCCACCCTGGGTGGGCCAGGTGTTCCCTGCCCTCATTCCCGTAAACCCACAACCTTCCAGCGTGGGCATCATGGCCATCACGAACATGTCACAGTGCTGCAGAGATTTTGTTTATGGCCAGTTTTGGGGCCAGTTCATGGCCAGATTTTGGGGGGTCTGTTCCCAACAAACTATCACAACGTTTATGCCACATTTATCAACCTTAAGGGGATGCCTGGACTTCGAAAGCTTTTTAGCATGGTTGGCTGCCCAAGAAGTCAAAGACCAGACCAGCCAATTGTGTCAAAGTTGACCTCGTTCTTTAGAGCCATAACTAATACTTGTTTGTTTGTTTAGAGTCAAAGTCTTGCTCTGTCACACAGGCTGGAGTGCAGTGGTGCAATCTCAGCTCACTGCTACCCCCGCCTCCGAGGTTTAAGCGATTTTCCTGCCTCAGCCTCCTGAGTAGCTGGGACTACAGTCACATGCCACCATAACTGACTGATTGTTTTGTATTTTTTTTAGTAGAGGCAGGGTTTCACCATATTGGCCAGCCTGGTCTCAAACCCTTAACCTCAAGTGATCCACCCGTCTCAGCCTTTCAAAGTGCTGGGATCACAGGTGTTAGCCACTGTGCCCAGCCTACATTTTTATTTAATATGTTTTAAGTCACTGTGCTCAACTAAGCAGTAAGATTTGGAAGGTGATCTACAGATCTTACTTTGGGGCATCAAGGAAAACTTCCAGCTCAGTGAACAAACAGGCAGTTTAATGTGGTATAGAAGAGTGGCTGTCAAACTGGCTTCACGATAAGAATTCATGTTAAATGATAACCCAATGCATGCACGCGTGCGCGCACACACACACACACACACACACTCCTACATCACTGAAACCGAAGTATCTTCAAGCAGTGCTGCACTAGAGGAAAATGCACATGAAAGTGATTTCTTAGGAAATATTCTCAGGGGAAAGAGAGAAGTGAGAAAGTAGGAGTAGAAAGAGGCAACGTAAGGGTACAACATCAAGTCAAGTCCCAATTGGAAGGCAATTTTGATTCATTCCCACAGAGGGCTTGGGGGAACATCATAGGTCACACCTCAAAGTCATCCCAGTGAGACGGCAAAAGAGCTGGAGTATGTCTGTCCCCACCCTCGTCAATCATTGGTTAAGGGCTGTGCCGGGAGGGAAGGGACATAAGTCCTCAGGCGCTTCTGGCTCTCTTGCACCTTCCAGCAGAATGCTGGCTTTTGTGAAAGAATGCACACTGGAATTCAGCTGGTCTACAAAGAGATGGCAGAGGGATCCCAGATGACATAGGTAGAGCAGGGACAGCTTCTGCTACAAACACCCTATATTGCTTTTGTTTTCTGGTATTTTTCACAGCAAAGCAAACTTTCTTGTTGCTCTGCTAACTTTGTTACCGCTCACCCATCTGCCTTCCATCTTCCAGCATTTTCTTGTTAGCTCTTGTCTGTTGTTGCCTCTTCTGTTCTCTTTATCCTTCCAGTTTTTATAAGATTGTTTTTTATTCCTTTTCAGTCATTTCAGAGATGCTTCAGGATGGAGCTGTGATAAACACGTGTTCAGTCCACGATGTTCAACAGGGACTGCCTCCTGATTTTTCCATATGAATTACTGAAGAGTAGGTAGCAGACCATCTTGATGCCCTTCCCCATGTCCCCTGGATGGAGCTGACCTGACCTGCAGTTGCAGTGAACTTAGGAATCCTAAGCATGCTGACGGCTTGTCCACTCAAGCACCTGCTTCATTCTGCTTCTCTGACTGAGGATTTCCTCCAGTACAACAAAAGCTTGCCCAACCTTCACAAGGTATCCTAGAATTGCTGGGGACAGAACACCCCTCAACCCATGAAGGATGAGGATCAGTGGATTAATATCCAACCATCCCATACCTTGGTGGGACTATTATAAGGCATTCTGTGTGGTTCCTCAGAGGTCCCAAATGGGAATGAGCCCAAATTGCCCACAGTAATAACCCATTCATCAATTCAGTTTTCTGTTTCACCTCTCTCACTTTCCACACTCACTCACTTGCTCTACCTGGGATCTTCTCCAAGATAGCCTCTTGTATCCAAAGCTTTGTCACAAGGTTTGATTTTGGAGGAACTCAAATTAAGGTAACGGGTACTGGAAGTGACTATAGAAAGTATATTCTCAATGGTATGGTGGCAACAAAAACCCCACTGGTGGTGGTGAGTAAGGTGGTGACAAACCCTGGCACTTCGAAGATTCCATACCTACACTTGACCCATGGTGTACTTGGATGAGGTAAAGGTGAAAGAAAAGCTTAGCTTATGCAGTAGTGCTCATCCTCCTGAAGGATATGGGGTTGTGATAGTCACACGAATTGAAGAGTTGTCTTGTTCTTGTTAACTGCCTTAGAAGAATTGGGAAAAAAGAAAGACAGGTTTATATCATCCAACTATCCATTCAGAGCATAGTAGTGAAAGCCAGAAGGCCTCGTTGGAAGGATCTAAAATGATCTCCATTTCCTTAGCCAGGCATGGTGGCTCACGCCTGTAATACCAGCACTTTGGGGGGCTGAGGCAGGTGGATCACTTGAGATGGGGAGTTCAAAACCAGCCTGGCCCACATGGTGAAACCCCATCTCTACTAAAAATACAAAAATTAGCCGGGCATAGTGGCGCACGCCTGTAATCCCAGCTATTCAGGAGGTTGAGACAGGAGAATCTCTTGAATCCAGGTGGCAGAGGTTGCAGTGAGCTGAGATCATGCCACTGCACTGCAGCCTGGGTGACAGAGAGCCAGATTCCATCTCAAAAAAAAAAAAAAATCCCCATTTCTTGCAATCGGGGGCAGACTGTTTTAAAAAATGACACTCAGGGGTTCATTGCAAGAGTAACAGAACTACAAAGCCGACTGATGGCACAGTCCAGGCAGGCCTCTGATGTAAAAGACAAAGCCCTAGAGGAAGGAAACGGTCCCTAGAACTACTGGGGTGCAGGCAGGCATCTGGGTAGACATGCTTGAGAACCTTGAACCCCTAGATTCCCTGAACCCTCCAGGTTAGAAGTATTCTGCACCCCATTAGTTGAAGAGAACAGCTTCCCACTGCCTAGAGACTCTACACAGTCCTCCTCTGAAGCAGACACCATCAAGATTGCTTCAAGGTCTGCTACTGCCTGCCCTCATTGCCTCTATTCCAAAAACTAGGAACAAGTCTCAGCAGGCCCTGAGCAGGGCAGCATAGTTCTTGCTGTGAGAAATGTGGCAGGTTGTACTTTCTAAAGAAGGCTGCAACAATATCTCTCATCCCAATTGCTTTTCTATGATGCAAACTTGTCATTCCCCTACCAAGAGATGAAATCTAATTTCTTTTTTCTTTCTTATTTTTTGAGACAGAGCCTTGGAGCCTCATTCTGTCACCTAGGCTGGAGTGCAATGGCACGATCTTGGCTCACTGCAACCTCTGCCTCCCAGACTCAAGCAATTCTCCTGCCTCAGCCTCTCAAGTAGCTGGGATTGCAGGTGGCTGCCACCACGCCTGGCTGGCTTTTTTTTTTTTTTTGTATTTTTAGTAGAGATGGGGTTTTCACCATGTTGGTCAGGCTGGTTTTGAACTCCTGACCTCAAGTGACCCGCCTGCCTCGGCCTCTCAAAGTGTTGGGATTACAGGTGTGAGCCACCGCGCCCGGCCGAAATCTAATTTTAATCCCCTTGAATCTGAGCTGGTCTTTACTTGCTTTGACCAGTAGTGTTCAGAAGGGATGCTGTGTGATTCTCACAGCTGAGTGATAAAAGGTGATGCAGCTTCTACCTTATTCCTGGGGACAGTTGCCTCTGTGGCATTGAGCTACTGTGTAAGAAGACAACCTACCCTGAGGCCACCATGCTGAAAGAAAGCAAAGCCACATGAAGACTGAGTAAGCTGGTTGCTTTAGCAAGATCCTTCATACTGATAGTGAATGTGTACTTCTATCTTTCTCTTGTGAATGCAAACTATTTTTGCAATAGTCTCACACTAAGTGCCAAAGACTGTTGTTTTGGTTGAACGCATTCTCTTTATCATTCACGACCTGGTCCTAGGAATTTGTTAAATGCTCCTCATTTCTGTTACAATATAGTCTGCAGTCACCTTGATCATCTTGACATTCTATAGAACATCATCCTGGCCCATTATATTAATGACAGAATAATAATTGGACTTAGTTTTCAGGAAGGAGCAAGTATTCTGGCTTGAAATACTTCATGCTGAAGGATGAGGGATAAACCCTACAAAGTTCTGGAAGCTTGCCACATCAGGGAATATTTTAGAGGCCCAAAGATCTAAAGGTATGTTGAGACGTCCTATCTGAAGGAATATTTTACATTTCCTACACTAAGAAAGAGGCACAGCACTTGCTGAGCTGCTTTGAATACTTGAGGCAAAAGCAAAAACAAAAAGAAACAAACAAAAACAAACCAAAACTGCCCTTGAGAGTAATGCTCTGATCCATTGTATCAGAAGACTATTGGCTTTGAGGAGGTCAGAGGAAGCATCTGAATAGCCTTGTAAACACTTAAGGCATCAATTTAGAAATAACACCTCACATGGCTGGGTCATTGTCCTTGAGGATGCAGTATGTTTGCTGAACCAATGATCACCATATGCAATCACTGTGCTGTTTCCCCAGCACCTTGAATACACATGAACGCTAATTAAAGGGTGCAAGTAGGATGGACTTAAACACACTCCCTTTGAGCCACTAGTGGAAATTATGTTTTTAATTCTTATAACTTCAGGCTCTTCCTGATGAAAAGCCTTGGTCTCAGGGTGTGTGAACAGAGGGAGACAGTGTTTCACTGCATCAATACAGTGTCACCTGAGGACTTGAGCATCTCCATGCTGTCAGATCAGCAGGCAAAATGGGCATGATTACACTGGCAGGGGTGACTGACTTTGATTATCTTGAAGAGTTGGAGTTGCTGCTACATAATGGGCCCAAGGAGGAAGATGTCTAGAACTTGGGGGATTCACCTGGGGACCCCTTAGTGTTTCTATGCCTGATGATAATAGCAGAGAAGCAATTGAAGCAACCATGGCCTGATTAAGGGCAAGGTAATCAAGGCTCAACCAACTCAGAGATGAAGGTGTGGTCATTCACTAAGCAAGCAACGATGACTAGTGGAAGTGCTAGCCAAGGATTCGGGAACTCTAGAAGAGGTGGTGGAGCAGAGGGATGATGAGTATAGATTATAGCCTTGGGACCAGCTGTAGCAGGGAAGATTGTGACTTGTTCCACATAGTCTTCTATTTTCTGTCATTTTTGGAGATTGCAGCCAGCTACAACCCTGAAATGTCAGTAACAGAGCAAACTCAGGGTGGGCATGAGAGGATCTGCTGAGAGCAAGGAGTGAACACGGTAGTCACTACTGATACCCTGCCCACGGCCCACCTGTTAGTTCCCCTGCAGCTTGCAAACATGTCCATACACACTGACATCTTCATACTACGAGTGCCGTAACTTTGCTTCTCTGCTGAGGCCCTTCTCAGCCCATAGTGAGAGTAGCCTGGAAGTGCTGAGGGCATAGTGCCCCCAAGGTCAACCTTTAATCAATAAGGTTCAAGAGTTAGAAGATAAGCACTCCCAACTTCCCCATCCCTCAGTGAATTCCTCCTGAGGCATATTCTATATGGTTTCTCAGAGGCTTCCCAGTGGAAGTGAGCCCCAGTGGTTTAGGAAAATGGAACCTACTAATTAAGGCACCACCTTTGTACTTTTCTCCTTTCTTCCTCTCCCTTTCCTCACTCCATCCCATGAAGTTCCTGAGATCACCAAATAAACTATCTGTAATCAAGTCTTTATCTCACTCTGCGTTTTCGGGAACCCAAACAAAGATGTAAGTTTTCATCATAAGTTTGCCTATCTACATTTATTTCTTATTTGCTACAAATATTAGTAATTTTCTTGACAAAAGTAATACGCTGTCAGTTGATAGGCCTAAATAATACATACTTGTGGTGATACCTGCAGTAAAAATGTGAAGAGCGATTTTTAAAAGTTATTTTCACTAGCTTATGAACAATAAAGAAATTGACACATATACACCATGGAATACTATGCAGCCATAAAAAAGGATGAGTTTGCGTCCTTTGTAGGGACATGGATGCAGCTGGAAACCATCATTC
>NW_012123931.1:2835912-2846269 GCF_000951035.1 Colobus angolensis palliatus | reverse complement strand
GAAGACTGAGTAAGCTGGTTGCTTTAGCAAGATCCTTCATACTGATAGTGAATGTGTACTTCTATCTTTCTCTTGTGAATGCAAACTATTTTTGCAATAGTCTCACACTAAGTGCCAAAGACTGTTGTTTTGGTTGAACGCATTCTCTTTATCATTCACGACCTGGTCCTAGGAATTTGTTAAATGCTCCTCATTTCTGTTACAATATAGTCTGCAGTCACCTTGATCATCTTGACATTCTATAGAACATCATCCTGGCCCATTATATTAATGACAGAATAATAATTGGACTTAGTTTTCAGGAAGGAGCAAGTATTCTGGCTTGAAATACTTCATGCTGAAGGATGAGGGATAAACCCTACAAAGTTCTGGAAGCTTGCCACATCAGGGAATATTTTAGAGGCCCAAAGATCTAAAGGTATGTTGAGACGTCCTATCTGAAGGAATATTTTACATTTCCTACACTAAGAAAGAGGCACAGCACTTGCTGAGCTGCTTTGAATACTTGAGGCAAAAGCAAAAACAAAAAGAAACAAACAAAAACAAACCAAAACTGCCCTTGAGAGTAATGCTCTGATCCATTGTATCAGAAGACTATTGGCTTTGAGGAGGTCAGAGGAAGCATCTGAATAGCCTTGTAAACACTTAAGGCATCAATTTAGAAATAACACCTCACATGGCTGGGTCATTGTCCTTGAGGATGCAGTATGTTTGCTGAACCAATGATCACCATATGCAATCACTGTGCTGTTTCCCCAGCACCTTGAATACACATGAACGCTAATTAAAGGGTGCAAGTAGGATGGACTTAAACACACTCCCTTTGAGCCACTAGTGGAAATTATGTTTTTAATTCTTATAACTTCAGGCTCTTCCTGATGAAAAGCCTTGGTCTCAGGGTGTGTGAACAGAGGGAGACAGTGTTTCACTGCATCAATACAGTGTCACCTGAGGACTTGAGCATCTCCATGCTGTCAGATCAGCAGGCAAAATGGGCATGATTACACTGGCAGGGGTGACTGACTTTGATTATCTTGAAGAGTTGGAGTTGCTGCTACATAATGGGCCCAAGGAGGAAGATGTCTAGAACTTGGGGGATTCACCTGGGGACCCCTTAGTGTTTCTATGCCTGATGATAATAGCAGAGAAGCAATTGAAGCAACCATGGCCTGATTAAGGGCAAGGTAATCAAGGCTCAACCAACTCAGAGATGAAGGTGTGGTCATTCACTAAGCAAGCAACGATGACTAGTGGAAGTGCTAGCCAAGGATTCGGGAACTCTAGAAGAGGTGGTGGAGCAGAGGGATGATGAGTATAGATTATAGCCTTGGGACCAGTGGCAGCAGTGAGGACTGTGACTTGTTCCACATATTCTTCTATTTTCAGTCATTTTTGGGGATTGCAGCCATCTACAACCCTGAAATATCAGTAACAGAGCAAACTCAGGGTGGGCATGAAAGGAGCAAACATGGTAGTCACTATTGATACCCTGCCCACAGCCCACCTGTTAGTTCCCCTGCAGCTTGCAAACATGTCCACACACACTGACATCTTCATATCACGAGTGCCATAACTCTGCTTCTCTGCTGAGGCCCTTCTCAGCCCGTAGTGAGAGTAGCCTGGAAGTGCTGAGGGCATAGTGCCCCCAAGGTCAACCTTTAATCAATAAGGTTCAAGATTTAGAAGATAAGCACTCCCAACTTCCCCATCCCTCAGTGAATTCCTCCTGAGGCATATTCTATACGGTTTCTCAGAGGCTCCCCAGTGGAAGTGAGCCCCAGTTGCTTAGGAAAATGGAACCTACTAATTAAGGCACCCCCTTTGTACTTTTCTCCTTTCTCTCCCTTTCTTCACTCCATCCCATTGAAGTTCCTGGGATCACCAAATAAACCATCTGTAATCAAGTCTTTATCTCAGTCTGCATTTTGGGGAACCCAAACAAAGATGTAAGTTTTCATCATAAGTTTGCCTATCTACATTTATTTCTTATTTGCTACAAATATTATTGGTAATTTTCTTGACAAAAGTAATATGCTATCAGTTGATAGGCCTAAATAATACATATTTGTAGTGATACCTGCAGTAAAAATGTGAAGAGCAATTTTAAAAAGTTATTTTCACTAGTTTATGAAAAATGAAGAAATTGAACTTTGAAAAAATGCAGCAGTACATCCTAACATCATATAAAGAGGAATATTTTCATAACTGTAGAAATGGTTGGCAGGCTGTCAACTATCCAGGGATTATTTTGAAATTGCTGTCATTGGCCAACTACTATGACCAATGAAATCAACATTTTCACAATGCAGGCACAACAAACATCATAAGTCAAATTTAATAGGTGTATGTTTTCCTTTAAAAGTTGTTGAACTATCTAGGATACTCAGCCCTTTATTTTTCATTTTACAGCAGAGTTTTTACATACACAAATACACATGCACACATTTGCATTCAGACATACATGCACACATCTTTTTGTATTTTAAATATTTTCAAAGTGTAGCTCTACAGACTTATGCATTTTAACTTTGGTAATGGATGCAGTATTCCCTTTCGAATCCAGCTTATGAAGAAATTCATGCTGAGGGCAAGTATATAGTAATTCTTTATCTCTTGCATATTAGGAAACCCTTCAGGAGGGATATTACTAAGACAAATTTAGAAAGACCTTCACATTCAGAGACAAAAATGTCAGTGGCATACTGAAAAAGCCAGTGAGTGGTCAAAAATCAGGAATAAACAAGCTTTGCTCATTTGAACCTATATAAATATTTGTTGAATACATTCTGTTTGTTTTCACTTTTGATGGGATATTAGTTTGTGAAACCAAATGATATCCAGATTCTTTCTTCCCATAGGCTTATGAATACCCAAATATGGCATATTTGCCTCCATATACAGGCTTCATTGAACATCAATTGTTTCTCTCTACCTTTCTCCATTTCAATCATGTGATTCTAGTGTGAACTTCTAATTATGGAGCCCTGATCTCTCTGTTCCAGTCATAGGGCGGGAACGTTAATTACCATGCATCAAGCACTGTCTTTAGTGATTGTTCAAAGAGGCTATGAAAGCTAAACCAATCAGAGGCCTTCCCCAGGATTCTGAAGTGGAGTTCCACATGGAGGAAGAGCTTTGTATTATAGTGATGATGTCTGGAAGCAGCCATGTACCTCCACCACATGGAGAAGCCTGGTACGAAAGAATGAAGCCACATTGTACGGACACATGATACAAAGTGCCAAGTCCTCGGTTCTAGAGCTGGAGAATCCCACTGGCCAAATCTGTGACCCCTGTCTTCTAGGGCTTGGTCCTTCTCTCCTCCCACTTTCTGGGAGCACCTCTTGTATCTCTTCCTTTGTTCCTCTGTGGTGCTCAAAGTGAGCCAACGTGGGTTCCCACTGTTTACAAACAAGAGCTCTGATAAATGTGCTGCATTTACTTTTGTTATTTTATCAAATAGTTATAAACTCAACTGCTTACTTAGGCAAAGCATTCTGCTGCTTTTCCTTTTTGATATCTCAGTAATTGATTTCTAAGGAATAGATGGCATCTTGCTGGAATTGTTTTCACCTGTTGCTCTTTCACCCAGCCTCACCCAGCTCAGATATTGACTAAAGCTGTTCAACTCAGCTGACCTGGCTACGGAGTACAGAGGTAGGTGGGCACCACGGCTTGGGTGCAAAAGAGACCTTAGTGTCCCAAATTGTAATGTTAGGTTACCAATGCCTAAATGCTATCTATATTTTGGGACTGCACGAGCAATTCCCAGGATACCCTCACCTTTTTACCCCAATGATAAAAACCAGAGATCTCAACAAAATAGTTCTTATCTACCATGCTGCAGACAGACTGACAATTCTTTTTTTCTTTTTTTTTTTTTTTTTTTGAGACACAGTCTCACTCTGTTGCCTAGGCTGGAGTGCAGTGGTGTGATCTCGGCTCACTGCAACCTCCCCATCCTGGGCTCAAGCGATTCTTCCACCTCAGGCTCGTGATTAGCTAGGATTACAGGCGCATACCACCATGTCCATTTCATTTTTGCCTTTTGTATTGTTTGTAGAGATGGGGTTTCACTATGTTGCCCAGGCTGGTCTTTGGTTCCTGGGCTCAAGCAATCTGCTCACCTCAGCCTCCCGAAGTGCTGGGATTACAGGCATGAGCCACTGTGCCCAGCCAACAATTCTTACAACTATTTTTTGTTACAATTCTGAAGACCTGCTTCAATGTTGGTTTTAGGGTTTGGTTTTGTTTTATATTTTGCTGAGTACTTGCTTTGTTTTTAATCATTTTAGAGCCATTTTGAGGATTCATAAACTTCAACTGTTCTTTAATTGTCAATTTCTCCAAATTAGGCTGGGCGCAGTGCCTCAGGCCTATAATCCCAACTCTTTGGATTGATCACCTGAGGTCAGGGTGGCTCTCCTGAGGTCAGGAGTTCAAGATCAGTCTGACCAATATGGTGAAACCCCATTTCTACTAAAAATACAAAAATTAGCTGGCATGGTGGCGTGTGCCTGTAGTCCCAGCTACTCGGGAGGCTGAAACAGGAGAATTGCTTTAATTCGGGAGACAAAGGTTGCAGCGAGCCGAGATCATGCCACTGCACTCCAGCCTGGGTGACAGAGCCAGACTCCGTCCCATTAAAAAAAAAAATCCAAATTTTAGGTTTAAAAGAGGCAATATCTGATTGGCCTCGCTTGGGTCATGTGGCCACCTTTGCTAGAAGATGTGCAGGGCACACCCAAAAATGTTATCCATTGGGGAGTGTAATTCTCTCTAAGGAAAGTCAGATGCTGTTGGTAAGAGGAATGGATGCTAAGCAGTAAAATAACCACAAATGCCCACTACAGGGAGCATATGAGAGTATTTTCACCAGAGCTAAGCAGAACATAATTGGATAGTAACTGCTTCCTAAAATACCACATTCACCTGCCATATACAAACAGTTGAGACTACTTCTCTTGAACTTCCCACTTTCATTTTTCACTTCATTTAGCCTAAGATAGGATTCCTGGTTTCTTTTTTCCTCCCTTATTTATTTATTTTCAACAAAAAAATACCACATTTTCTTTTTGCTTTCTTTCTTTCTTTTCTGAGATGGAGTGTCTCTCTGTCGCCCAGGCTGGAGTGCAGTGGCACAATCTCAGCTCACTGCAACCTCTGCCTCCCAGGTTCAAGCAATTCTCCTGCCTCAGCCTCCCAAGTAGCTGGGATTACAGGCACCTGCCACCATGCCTGGCTAACTTTTTTGTATTTTTAGTAGAGATGGGGTTTCACCATGTTGGTCAGGTTGGTTTTGAACTCCTGACCTCGTGATCCACCCTCCTCGGCCTCCCAAAGTGCTGGGATTACAGATGTGAGTTACCATGCCTGACCAAAAAAGTCCACATTTTCTAAAAATTTCAGAAGAAAACCTTCCTTTAAAATATTAATAGATTTATCTTGTCCAATGTGGAAAGCTATGCATTATATACTGTTAAGTAAAATCAAGCAGCAGAATAGTATGAAATCTCATTTTGGTAGTTTAAAAAAAAATTTAAAAAATTTTTTTAGAGACAGGGACTTGTTAATGTTGCCCAAGCTGGAGAGCAGTGGCTACTCACAGACATGACCATACTACACTACAGTCTCAAACTCCTGGCCTCAAGAAATCTTCCTGCCTCAGGCTCCCAAGTAGCTGGATAAAACATTTTGAAATACAAATATTACTGAATATGTACCAAAAAGTCTTCCTAGGTATGCACCAAATACATAATGCTGGTTTGGTAAGCAGAATAATGGCCCCTCAAATATGTCCACATCTTAATCTCTAGAATCTTTTTTTTTTTTTTTTTCGAGATGGAGTCTCGCTCTGTCCCCCAGGCAGTGCAGTGGCACAATCTCCACTCACTGCAAGCTCCGCCTCCCGGGTTCACGCCATTCTCCTACCTCAGCCTCCTGTGTAGCTGGGACTACGGGCACCCGCCACCGCGCCCAGCTAGTTTTTATGTTTTTAGTAGAGACGGGGTTTCACCATGTTAGCCAGGATGGTCTCGATCTCCTGACCTCATGATCCACCCATCTCAGCCTCCCAAAGTGCTGGGATTACAGGCATGAGCCACTGCGCCTGGCCAATCTCTAGAATCTTTAAATATGTTACCTTACATGACAAAAGGAACTTTGTGGATACGGTTAAATTAAGATCTTGGGATGGGAAGCTTAGCCTAGATTATTCAGGTGGGCCCAATGTAATGACAAGGGTCTTTAGAAGTGAAAGAGGGTGGCAGAAGAGTCATTTCAGAATGATATAGTAGGAGAAAGATTCTACCACCATTGCCGGGTTTGCAGATGGAAAGAAGCCACAAGCCAAGGAATGCAGGCAGCCTTAGAGGCTAGAAAAGGCAAGGAAACAGATTCTCCCTTAGAGTTCCAGAAAGGAACTCATCCCTGCCAGCATCTTGATTTTCATCCAGTGAGATCCATTTCAGATTTCTGACCTCTAGGACTAGATAATCAATTTGTCGTGTGTATTGTTTTTTTAAGCCACTAAGTTTGTGATAATTTGTTACAGCACCAATGGAAAATGGATGCAAGTGGTTGCTCCTGAGAAGTGGGCTTTTTGGGGGCAAGGATGTAGGAGGAGAGATCAATGTATATTAATACTTCCAAGCTGGGAATTTTTGCAAGAATATACTATTTGTAAGTTAGACACTAGTATATATATTTTTGATGATACTATACAAATAAGTTAACAATATATTTTCAGAAGGGTTTACTGAATTTGCTGAAATTATCAGTTTCCCTAAGAGAGATTTGCTACTTAATGTTCATAGATATTTTTAAACAAATATAGATTTGTATTAAGAAATGTCTCAGGCCGGGTGCGGTGGCTCACACCTGTAATCCCAGCACTTTGGGAGGCTTAGGCAGGCGGATCACGAGGTCAGGAGATCGAGACCATCCTGGTCAACATGGTGAAATTCTGTCTCTACTAAAAATACAAAAAATTAGCTGGGCATGGTGGCACATGCCTGTAGTCCCAGCCACTCAGGAGGCTGAGGCAAAAGGATCACTTGAGCCCGGGAGATGGAGGTTGCAGTGAGCTGAGATCGCACCACTGCACTCTAGCCTGGCGACAGAGCGAGACTCCGTCTCAAAAAAAAAAGAAAAAGAAATGTCTCTAGCTGTGTGGATGTGTATATGTATCTGTATGCATGTGTCTGCATGTATACACACCGTATTTATTTACTTGACCAAGGTGAATGCATGTGTTCATTTGTGATCATTAAGGGAGCATTTTGCTGGGGCAGCAAGCTCAAAACAAATTACCTGTTGCCTCTGACAGCTGAAAGCCAGATGATGCTGAGGATGGCTGGAGAGGTCAGCTGTGACTCTTTTGCTCAACTGTTGGACAACAGTAGGCTTGAAGTTGATAACCTCTATTCCTCTCCTGGGTAGTGCTTCTCAAACTTCAAAGAGCATAGGAATCACCTGGAAAGCTTGTCAAATGCAAATTCGCTTCAGCTGGGCTGGGTGAGATTGACAGTCCATATGTCTAACAAAGTCCCAGGTAAGCCGATGCTGCTGGCCCACTGACCATCCCCTGGGTAACAAAGCTCTATGGCAGTGGTCTTTAGACTTTGCTGTATAATAGAACCACCGGGAGCACTTTCAAAAACCCCTTGCCCATGCAATACCCCATACCAATTAAATCAGAAAATCAGAATCCCTGGGAGTGGACTCCAGGTCCCCAGGTAATTCTAACGTGCGGCTGAGTTTGAGAACCAGAGGTCAAGTACAGAGATTCTCAAACTGGAGTTTGAATCGGGATCACTTAGAGGGGTGCTGGGCATCACCCTCTAAGTTTCTGATTCAGGAGTTCTAGGGCGGAGTCCAGAGGTTTGTGATATTAGAGACAGAGGGAGAGGAAGAGGGAATTGGGTGTGAGAAAGAGAGGAGGGGAAATGAGCAAGAGAAGGAAAAAGAGAGAGGTGAGGAAAAAGGACAGGTTCCTTGTCTTCTGGGATTTTACAGGTTCCTAGAAGAAATAAGACAAGTATTCACATAAACAGAAAACAAGATTAACTATGATACAAAGCCAAGAGAAAGAATCCAAATATTCTGGGGGAGAAGACTTCCAGCAGAGGTGATGAGAGGTGCTCCCAGGGGTGTGGAACTGGGGACCAAGAAAAGGGACTGGGTTTAAGGAACGCTTTATGAAGAGGGTCTCCAAGGGTGGGCACTCAAACAACAGCTGGGATGTTGTCACACAGAGATGGGACAAGGCTGTTCCAAGCCAAAAGTTCAGGAGCAAGGGCCAGACACGGTGGCTCACACCTGTAATTCCAGTACTTTGGGAGGCCGAGGTGGGTGGATCACCTGAGGTCAGGAGTTCCAGACCAGCCTGGACAACATGGTCTCTACTAAAAATACAAAAATTAGCCGGGCATGGTGGCATGTGCCTGTTGTCCCAGCTACTCATACTCAGGAGGCTGAGGCAGAAGAATCGCTTGAACCTGGGAGGTGGAGCTTGTGGTGAGCCAAGATAGAGTCATTGCACTCCAGCCTAGGGGATGCAGCAAGACACTGTCTCAAAAAAAAAAAAAAAAATTCAGTAGCAAAAGGTGAATACTAGAAAACATAGGCTGTGTTCAAGAAACAGCAAGATCTGGTCTAGAATGGAGTGGGGATAGAGCATGGGGGGCCGGGGGCGGGAGCAGGCTGCAGGGGAGGTCTGGGCCAGGTCCCATAGGGCTGCAGACTCCAAGCAGAACATGGAGGTCGTGCTTGATTTGGTAGACAATGGGAAGCTCATGAAGGTTTTTAAGAGGAGCACCCTATCACTCAGGAAGGAGTGAAAGAGCTACAATGAAGGGGCAGAGGCTGAGGCTGTTTGGCAGCAGCTGCAAGAATTCAGGTGAGAAACACCAAGTGCCTGGATTAGGGCTGGGTATGGAGGTAAAATGTCCTCAGGAAACATTCACAGATAGAGATAAGCTCTGCCACTTAAACTGTTAACATAGGTCTGATCTTCATTAGAATTAGAAGATACATGAATTGTGAGTGCCTAGAAGTTCCTGCTAGATGAACATTAAACAACCACAGTCTAACCAGTTCTGGAAACATCCCGAGCTGGGTGAATGTGTCCAAAGGTCCCAAGCTGGACAATTAGAATAGAGGTCAAGCAGCCTTATGTCGAGTAAATGTTTAAGAAGGAATGAAGACAAATGCACAGACTCCTGTGAGCAATCATGAGGAAGGTCAGGGGCATTTGTTAAAGACCAACAAAGACAATCTCAGAGGCAGAAGTCGGGGACAGACAAACCCACGCACCTGGGATGGTCCCCAGTGGGCCCCATCTTGGATGCCCAGTGAAAGATGAAAGGCACAGAGGCCCTGCCGCAAGCCAGGTGGGAAGAGCTGTAATTGCCTCTGACACCTGCTGAGACCTGAACCTCTGCTCTGTGCCTCCCCAACCAAATAACAACCTGAGGCCTCTCCTCAGCCCTCCACCACTCTCTCCTCCACAGCATCTGACTGCAGATCCAAACTTCATGACAAACTGGTCACCTCCACTAGGAAGGAAGCAAAGACAGCTGTAAAATAGGATGAAGGTTTGCTTATTTTAATAGGAAGAATAAAATTAAAAGTATTTTTTGGGGGCCAAAGAAAATCAAGTACTTTGCTTCAAGCAAAACTGGGATCTCTATGCAGAAAGAGACAGGTCTGAGTTTGACTCCTGGCTCCACCACTTAATAGCCGTGTGAGCTTCCTGAATTTGCATTTCCTATCTGTGAAATGACAATGCCAGCCACTCACAGGATTCTTAGTGAGACAGGCATGAAGGTGCCCAGGGCAGGGCTGGGTCACTGCGGACCTTCGGCATCAGTCTCTTTCTCCAGAGGACAGCTCTACTCATTCTCCCAGTCCCTGGCAGTTGTCACAGTCTCTGCCCTAAACCCCCTTCAGTTTCCTTCTCTTCTCTTCCCTCTTCTGAATCCTCCAGGCCAGATGCTCTGGAGTTAGCCACTGTCTTAATTCCATCTGCATCCCCTCCTTCCAACACCCAGTAGGAACTGTCACTTAAAATCATACATGTGACAGGCTGGGTGCAGTGGCTCACACCTGTAATCCTAGCACTTTGAGAGGCCGAAGCAGGCGGATCATGAGGTCAGGAAACTGAGACCATCCTGGCCAACATGGTGAAACCCCGTCTCTACTAAAAATACAAAAAATTAGCTGGGCATGATGGCATGCGTCTGTAGTCCCAGCTACTTGGGAGGCTGAGATAGGGGAATCACTTGAACCCGGGAGGCAGAGGTTGCAGTGAGCTGATATCATGCCACTGTAGTCCAGTCTGGCAACAGAGCAAGAC
>NW_012123931.1:2816325-2835862 GCF_000951035.1 Colobus angolensis palliatus | reverse complement strand
TAAATAACTGTTATGTACTGAATGTACACCTCCAATTTATAAGCTGATATCATGCCACTGTAGTCCAGTCTGGCAACAGAGCAAGACACTCTGTCTCAAAAAAAAAAAAAAAAAATCATGCATGTGACAAAATGCTTAAAAACATGGGCTATGTCTTCAGACACATGCATTCAAATCTTGGTTCTGCCTGGTACAAAGACAGCGATCTTAAGGGATCTCTGGTGATAATCCTGCTTATCTTCCACATTGGTGAAGATTACATGAGTTTTCCATATTAGATGCCAAGCATATTTCCTGGCTTGCAGAAAGAGCTTGGGAAATGCTAGCCATTGTGACTTTCGGTTCTTTCTCACGTGTCCCATCTGGGGCTGACCACCATCACTGCACACCTTCCCAGCTTCCCGGCTGCTCTCCTGGCCCCACCTCTCACTACCGTAATCAAACCTACATCCTGTTGCCACACTCCACTTCCTCCCATGCCCCTTGGGCCCTAGTTCAAGAAACAGCTGAGGCCAATGACATTCAGTCCAAGCCCTCACCCACCCTTCCCCTAAACTCTACTTCCTACCACTTCCTAAAAACACACTTGCCATTCCAATCAGCCAGCTCTCCTGTCACCCAAAGGTATAAACTACCTTGGCTCTGCCCTTCCCAGCCTCTGCTCAGCACAGCTCCTCTCAGCTGCTACACCCTCCTCCCTGCCCTATGCCTTTCCAAATTCTACTCCCTTCTACAACCTCCTGCTTTGGTGTCACCTCCTCCAGGAAGCCTTCTCTGACCTGACCTCTCCACTCCACGCTACCTTCTCTGAACTTCTGTAATTCTCATCAGCACAAAGACAGCTATATCCTATGAACCCTGATACAGCCCTACCGGCACAGGTTCATCTAAAGTAAATATTTGGTGATCAAGTGAGTCCAGTTTAAAACGGAAAACTAGGAGGGAGACAGGGAAGTTAAACAGCAGGTCGGGATGCCAACACTTATTAGTAACATTGGAGACAAATAGAGTAACTATTGCAAAGAGCTCAAGTTTCCAATTACTATTTTAAGAGCCCAGGATGACTTCATACCACAGAAAGTCTCTAGTCATTAGCTGGGTTACTTGTCATTTATGTTGGTTTCATAAAAATAATCACTCTGAAAACATCAGATTGTTTTCTCTAATTCCAGGAACTATTTGGATGTTTCTTGCACAACCAAGTGAAGGTGACAGAGTGTGGTTTGCAGGGGTCTCCAGCTCCTCCCTGCGTAACTTCCATCAGCTTTCCAGCCTCTCCAAATACAAGTAAAAACTGTGCTTACTATGCAAATGCAGATCTAAGCCCCTCCTACACCGCAGTTCTGGAGCTGACACTACACACAGTGAGGACACTAAAAGGCTAATGAACACACTGACTGCCTACAGACAGAGCAGAGGGATGGCGCTGTCCCCCACTCTGTCTTGGATACCACCTTCTCCTCTGAAACAACACACTCCTCCACCTTGGAAGGGTGCTCCCATCCTCTCCCTATGAGGTTCTACATCTCACCACTGTCCCGAAGGGTCTGGGTCAAGTCTTCCACCAGGGCTGCTGCCTCCTCACTGTTTTCAGGCCAATGCTCTTGCAGCCAAGCCTGAATTTCCTTGGCAGCACAGTCAACACCTGCTCCTTGGTGTGTACCTCTGGCCTCAGCCAGTGATGACAGAGCTCTCAGAGGTGGCCGAGTACATCCTGCAGTCCCCTGGTCACCTCCGCCTGGGGGCTGCCCTTGCCGGCACTCTGGGGAAAGGGCTCAGACTGAGGGCTATCCTCCTGCAGTACAGCTTCCTGCATCCAGGAGTCATCCTCCAGGATCATTATGGTGACCTCCTCTCTTGTCTGTCTTCCTCTTTGACAGAGCAGGAGCATTGCCATCTTGGACAAGCCTATTCTAAATCCAATCAAAAACCTAAATCCAAAGGGCATCAGCCTAATGGCTAAGGTCAGCATGACCATAAGCCACAAACTAACATCTCTCACCAGAAACATTCAAAACTCCTTCCCAATCAGAGACATGCTAGCCCTGAGATAACCCGCCTCTTGACAGAAAGATGTCAGCCCCAAGATAACCTCCCTTCTGCCCAGAGACGTTCCAAACCCGCCAAAACTTCTGCCCCACACAGAAACATTCCAAGCTTGTAATAAGCACCCTCACCCTAAAACCAATATATACTCTTAGTCTGGAAGAGAAAGGGCTCCTGACTGAAATTGGCCAGAAGCCCCTCTCAGGTTTTATCTAAAGTAAGCCTGTCTTTAACTGTCTAGCCATAGTTCATGTTTTTTTTTTTTTTTTTACTCTTTCTTTAACTCTTACACTCTTCAGGCACCTGGACCAAGTGGCTCAGCGGAGTGGTCACTTTCGATATCTCTGTGGCCATCATCCAAGGTCCTGGGGCAATCACTTAGGCTTCAAGCCTTGAACCTCAGTCTTCTCCAGCCAGGCTCTGGGGTAAGATACCTCCCTCCTCAAATCGCAACAAGTAGTCCTGCTGAGAAACAAAAAAGAGAACCATAATCACTAAATAGACTGTCCTAAAGCAATCTAACTCACAAGAGCCTGGGTCAGACCACCAGGTGGTCCTCACATATGCAAACCAACAGATGCTTCCTGTCACTCTTAAAGGAAAAATCACTTATTCCTGAAAACACCTCTCTCTGTGGTAAGAGAAGTTAAGAAGTATTACAAGTGTCCAGGCGCAGTGGCTCATGCCTGTAATCCCAGCATTTTGTGCGGGCTGAGATGGGTTGATCATGAGGTCAGGAGTTCAATACTAGCCTGGCCAACATGGCCAAACCCTGTCTCTACTAAATATACAAAAATTAGCCAGGTGTGGTGGCATGCGCCTATAGTCCCAGCTACTCAGGAGGCTAAGGCAAGAGAATCACTTGAACCTGGGAGGTGGAGGTTCCAGTGAGCCAAGACCATGCCACTGCACTCCAGCCTGGGCAACAGAGCAAGACTCAGTCTCAAAAAGAAAAAAAAAAAAGTATCACAAGCACAAAAAATACAGCATTGTTCCTTCCAAAATACCAGAGAATGAGTATCAGAAATGCAAAGTCCCCAGAAAAACCCATGACTGAAATACTGAGGACTCTCCTAAGTCAGCTCTGACTTGCACTGTGTGACCTTGACCTAACATACAACTTAGTCACTCAATCTCAGTGACCACTGAATAAAGAGAGATAATAACACTCATCTTTTTATTCTTCCGGGGGCATCTTAAGGATTAGCAGTGGATCAGATGTCAAAGCACTTTGAGCTTCATTGGAAGAAAGGCAATATCTCGACTGCATTATTACCATACTTTATGAAGATTAAGACATGCTCATATATCTCCAATCCAGTCTTGGCCCCTCAGTAATTTATCTTAAAAATGTTAGATATAAGTTCCAAATTTATCTTCAAAGAATCAATATGTCAGTATGTTCAATTCTTTGCCTTCTACTTTTAAACTTAACTTCCTTGCAAAGCAACCTTTTTTGCCTATTCCACCCTGCCTCATTCAGATTACCTGCTACCTGCTCCACCCTGACTCATTCTCCACCCTGCATAACCATTATTTTCCGGCCAAAGCACTCACCCTGTCACTCTCTTTAAATTAGCCAATCAGAATTAGTTTAGCCTGTGCGGTCTAACCCTAGCCAATAGGGGAACAACACAGCAGCAGGGGCCATGTGTGTCAGGGATAAGAACCCCTTCCCCTCCCTGGAACAAGTGTGTGCTCACCATTGCTCTATCTGTAAGGGTGCACCCTTCTATAGAAGTAACTTGCCTTGCTGAGAATTCAAAAGAAAATTTTATATTAGAGTGCTATTTCTTTTGTGGCACCGAAACTTTATATATAACAACAACAAAAACCAATCTTTGCAAAAAGAAATTTATTTGCAAGGACAGAAAACCACAACATTATTTCTACTTCCAAAAAATTGAGTCCTTAAGAATCCACCAGCAGGGGAATGGCTAATAAACTACAGCACAGCCGTATAGTAGCACATATCAGAAACTGTGGTATAATAAAGGCTACTTTTGGGTGGTAATGACAGGGAAGGGGCTCAAAGGAGCCATCTGGGATGCTGGAAATTTTCGATATCTTGATTTGGCAATGGTTGCATAAGAGCAAACATGAAATTTAACATTGGTGCATTATACTATATGTATTTTTTAATATTTTAAAAATTATACTCACAAAGATTACTAATCACTAACGATTTAAGATAATCCTTCTGATATGAAAATAATGGATAAACGTCACTGGGCATGCTGGCTCACGCCTGTAATCCCAGTACTTTGGAAGGCTCAGGTGGGTGGATCACGAGGTCAGGAGTTTGAGATCAGCCTGAACAACATGGTGAAACCCTGTCTCTACTAAAAATACACAAATTAGCTCGATGTGGTGGTACACACCTCTAATCCCAGCTACTTAGAAGGCTGAGGCAGAAAAATTGCTTGAACTCAGAAGGCAGAGATTGAAGTGAACAGAGATTGCACACGGCACTCTAGCCTGGGAGACAGAGTGAGACTCTGTCTCAAAAAAATAAATAAATAAAATAAATAAATAAGTAAAATGATGGATAAACACAAAACCAGCAAGGCAGAAAAACCACAGACACAGTAAGTCCCCATTTCCCTTTAAAAATGAACTCATACACAGGAAAAAAGAACCAGATGGCAGTTAGAAAATATCGAGCAGTGGAATTGCAAATGACTTAAAATAAATATTACAAAAGCAATATAAAATTATTTTTAGGCCAGGTACTGTGGTTCATGCCTGTAATCCCAGCACTTTGGGAGGCTGAAGAGGGAAGATGGCTTGAGGCCAGTGTAACAAGAAAGGGGTCCGATCCAGACCCCAAGAGCGGATTCTTGAATATCACACAAGAAAGAATTCAGGACAAGTCCACAGTGCAAAGTGAAACCAAGTTTATTAGGAAGGCAAAGGAATAAAAGAATGGCTACTCCATAGGCAGAGCAGTCCTGAGGGCTGCCGGTTGTCCATTTTTATGGTTATTTTTTGATGATACGCTAAACAAAGGGTGGATTATTCATGCCTCCCCTTTTCAGACCATATAGGGTAACTTCCTGACGTTGCCATGGCATTTGTAAACTGTCATAGCACTGGTAGGAATGTAGCAGTGAGGAGGACCAGAGGTCACTCTCCTCACCATTTTGGTTTTGGTGGATTTTGGCCGGCTTCTTTACTGCAACCTGTTTTATCAGCAAGGTCTTTATGACCCATATTTTGTGCTGACCTCCTATCTCATCCTGTGAGTGCCTTAACCATCTGGGAATGCAGCCCAATAGGTTTCAGCCTCATTTTACCCAGCTCCTATTTAAGAAGGAGTTGCTGTGGTTCACATCCCTTTGACATTAGGAGTTGAAGACCGGCCTGGGCAACAGCTTGAGAACCAGTCTCTACAAAAAGGAAAAAAAATAAAAAATAAAAATTACTACATCATAAAGACTCAGATGACAATCCCCCTCAATAAAAAGGTGGGGGGAAAGTAGAAAAAAGAAAGATAGAAAGAAAAAGCTACTGGGAAAACTGAAGCTCTCAACATGTATTTTACTCAAATGACTAGAAGAAACAGTGGCATATGGTAAAAGAGAATCCTTCCTACTTGGGAGCCTGGGAAAACTGTGCCCGGTCAGCTAAGTTGCCGTCTGACTTGGGGCATCACACGTCCCTTCTGAACCTCAGTTTCCCCATCTGTAAAACGCGTAGGCTGCGCGGGATGCCGTCGAATGTCCCTTCCGGTCCAAAGTCTGCGCTTCCAGGTAGGAGAGGCAAGGAGCGCTCCACCAAGGAGAAGCGTCCGGGACGGTTCGCGAAGCGCAGCCGGGCGCGTAAATCGAGGCTGCCCGGGCCCGCGGGACGCGAAGCGCGACCCAGATGCCACAGCCCAAGCAGGGCTGCGGGCAGCTGGCTCCAGACCCGCTATTCCCTTGCCTCGCTCTACAGCCCGGGGTCCGCGCGGCTCCAGACCTGCCTCTCCAGGTCACCTCTCGGGATACCAGGTCCTGCAGTAGCGGCTGCTCCACGTGCAAAAGTGCCCCCGGCCTTTTTGATGATATGCTAAACAATCGGCCCGGCCCCTTGCACTCTGGCTGAAGCCCCTGGAGCACGGAGAGCCCTGGGCGGGAGAGGTCCGCCCACCGCCGCGCTCATTGGCTGCCGAGAACGGCCCTGGGAATTCTGCCTTTCTATTGGCGGAAACAGCACCCAAAGCTGGAGGGCGGGAAGGAGTCTGGGCCCAATGCATTGTGGGAGACGTAGTCCGCCCGGAGACGAACCCGACTGCGGTCCCCTGAGCAGGGTTGCAGTTGATAGCCTGGGCAGTGCCCTCAGGCCAGAGGCAGGAAAGTCTGCAGACTGGCCGTCAGGACCTCAGTGTTGGCCAGAGCTGTGACCTGAGACAAGCCGTTTTACTTCTCTAAGGCCTCTGTGTATTTGTCTATAAAAACTGAAAGGTGGATGGACGGACTTGAAGGTCGTTTGCAGCTACGAACCCGTGGCAAGGATTATTGTTAGGCGCCGCCGACCAGCGAGAGAGGACCCTGGGCAGGAAGGGAATCCATGAAGGAAAAAACCCTCATCGCCCAAGCCTGGCGCCTCTTTCCCAGTTTGCAGCTGTACACATGCACCCGGCCTTCGTACACCCCTTTGTTTTCGCACGTGGTATACCTGTGTTTGGAGAAAAGCTCTGCCCGCCTCCTCTGCCGCAGAACTCCCATTCTTTCAGCTCCTCCTGGGTGGAGCCTGCCGTGTCATCACGTCCCTAGGCAGAGACACTGCTCCAGCACACCTGTTGGACGTCTTTTAAATTTTATTTTAAAAAATTACATATATATATACACACACGCACATAGAGAGAGAGAGAGCGCGAGAGAGAGACAAGATCTATTTATATATATATCTATAGATGGATGGATGGATGGATAGATAGTAGATAGATAGATAGATAGATAGATAGATAGATAGATAGATTTATCTCTCTCCTTGAATTCCTTGCTTGAGCTCAGGGTCTCCTCGAACTCCTGGGCTCAGGCAATCCTCCCTCCTTAGCCTCCCAAAATGCTGGGATTACAGGTGTGAGCCACTGCACCTGGCTGACTCTCCATTTTAGTACCGACCACCATGTTGCTTACCTGTCATTCTCAGCATGGGGGAACGGAGGGTGCCAGGGAGTGGGAGGCTGGCCTGTATCTTGGTGTTCCTAGGGCTGGCGCTGTTGAAGAAATGGTTGCCCGAACCCTGCTCGAAAACAGGTGAGAAACTGCCTAGAAACTCAAGTGGAAACTCTCAGAATGGAGAGAGGCACCTTTAATGGTCTGTGATGGAATAGTTGTATATTTTGCACAGAGCAATTACTGGAGGCACATACAGTGAAATAACTAACCTTTATTTTTTTGAGACAGAGTCTTGCTCTGTCTCCCAGGTTAGACTGCAGTGGCACAATCTCGGGTCACTGCAACCTCCACCTCCCGGGTTCAAGTGATTCTTCTGCCTCAACCTCCCAAGTAGATGGGATTACAGGCCTGCACCACCACGCCTAGCTAATTTAGTAGAGACAGGGTTGCACCATGTTGGCCAGGCTGGTTTCAAACTCCTGACCTCAAGTGATCTGCTCACCTTGGCCTCCCAAATTGCTGGGAGGCATGAATCACCATGCACAGTCCTTTTCCCATTTTTAATTGGATTTATTTGTAAGAGCTTGTTGTATATTAAGAAAATTATCTCTTTGACACAATAGTTGCTACTATTTCTCAGTTTGCTTTTTGTTTTCTGCTATAGAAATTTGAAGTTTTTATGCAATCAAATTTGTTAATCTTGTCTTCTTATAGCGTCTGAGTTTTGTGTTAGAAAATCCTCTGCACCACTTCAAAGAAGTGAAATTCACCTGTTTTTTTTTACTAATTAACCTCTTTAATCCAAATACAGAGATGCAAAGTGAGGTTTAGCTAGTGAATCTTATCCGATACCCTGGTAGCATCTTTATCAGTCCAGACTGACCACATGCAAACAGAACCACCTCCATGCCAGCCTGAGAAGTCTGCACTAAGCCCCTGGATGCAGAACTCCAGGCCACAACCCCTCCAGTGATTTTTGGGGGATGACATTGTGTTAACAAAGATGAGTTTCCCCATGTGTCCATCCTTACCAGGAATAGAAATTTACACAAAAGAGAAAAGATGCAGGGGAGGGTGGGGATGCATAGCTGGAACTTTCCAGCAGCCCAAGAGTTCATTTACCTCTCTGTTCCTAACCCATGTCGACCCTTGACCACAAGAACTGGCACTAGTTTGTCACTGAAGAGTCCTAGAGAAGCCGTCTCCTCTGTGTCTGATTCTGGGAGGTTGGTTCTTGCCAGTGTTAAGGACCCATCCTACATGAAACAGAGAGGAAGTCACACTTAAGATCAATATATGGCATAATGATCCCACTGAGAAGGGCCCTGGTAGATGAGGCTATACCCTAAGACCAGCCTGCCACAGTGAGGCAAGCCTGGAAACAAAGCCAAGTTCAAGGTTGCTCCCCCAAGAGATTCCTTTCTCTGTTGGCCAAACCACAAGGGTGAGAGAGGTTCGGTTCCACCAGGAAGCATTCTTGGTTAAAAGCTTGAGAACTAATATAGCTAACTTAAGTAAAAGGGACTTATTGAAAGACTGTCAGAGAACTGACAGAATAGAAGGAAGCTGATGGATCAGGCTTGAGAACAGTTAAGAACCAGGAAACAAAGAGGAAGGCCCCAAGGACCACAATAACAGTCTCTTAACAGAAACAGTTCAGCCTGCCCACCCCACGACCTCTGGTGGTACTACAGCCATCTCTGTTTCCCTGCCTTTCTCACTCAAATTTCCACGTACCAGGAAAGAGCATTTGGTTGGCTGAGTCTAAGTCACATGTACATGCCCTGGATGTAGCAGGGTGAGAGAGGATCTGATCTGGCTCCTAGCTTTTCTTACTAAGACCCCACACAAAGGCAGATTCTCCACTCTGGAGACTGAAGGTCTATTAGGCAGAAACAGTGTCACTACTTGTTTTTAGACTCTGAGCATGAAGGGACTTCACCCCAAAGAATGCTACGCCTAAGGCATCTGGGGGCCCTTACCTCGTCTAGAGTTGATGAAAAATGATGTGTGTGGGGATGAGGAGAACTGCTTTTCCTAACAGTTCTTTCCATAACAGTTTTGATTGGAAGTTTAGTCCATTAACATTCAAGGTTATTATTGATCTGTAAGGACTTACTCTTGCCATTTTGTTTTCTGGTAGTTGTGGTCTTCTCTTTCTTCTTTCCTTCCTTCCTGTCTTTCTTCTTGTGAAGGTGATTTTCTCTGGTGGTATGATTTAATTTGTTGCTTTTTTGTGTGTGTATTAATTGAGTGTGTGTGTGTTTTTTTTATTTGAAGTTCCCACAAGGCTTGCAATACTATCTTATCACCCAATGTTTTAAACTGATAACTTTACACTGCTTGCATAAAGGAACAAAGAAATAAACAAGCAAAAAGAAAACTAACCAAAATGCTACACTTTTAAATTTGTCTCTCTGCTTTTTAACTTTTTGTTGTTTCTCATTGTACTGTGTCTTGAAAAGTTGTTGTAGTTATTATTTTTGTTTGGTTCATCTTTTAGTTTTTGTTGTTGTTTTTTTGAGACAGAGTCTCACTCTGTCACCTAGGCTGGAGTGCAGCGGTGCCATCTCTGTTCGTTGCAACCTCCACCTCCTGGGTTCAAGTGATTCTCCTGCCTCAGCTTCCCAGGTAGGTGGGACTACAGGCACATGACACAATGCCCAGCTAATTTTTTTTTTTTTTTGGTATTTTTAGTAGAGATGGGGTTTCACTGTATTAGCCAAGATGGTCTCAATCACCTGACCTCGTGATCTGCCCGCCTTGGCCTCCCAAAGTACTGGGATTACTGGCGTGAGCCACTGTGCCTGGCCTCATCTTTCAGTCTTTCTACTTAAGGTAAGAGTTGTTTGCACACCACAATTACAGTGTTATAATACTCTGTGTTTTTCTGTGTACTTACATAACCAGTGAGTTTTGTACCTTCAGATAATGTCTTATTGCTCATTAATGTCCTTTTGTTTCTGATTGAAGACTTTCCTTTAGCATTTCTTGTAGGATAGGTCTGCTGTTGGTGAAATCCCTCAACTTTTGTTTGTCTGGGAAAGTCTTTATTTCTCCTTCATGTTTGAAGGATATTTTCACTGGATATATTACTCTAGGGTATAAGGTTTTTTTTCCTTCAGCCCATCACATATATCATGGCATTCTCTCTTGGTCTGTAAGGTTTCCACTGAAAGTCTGCTGCCAGATGTATTGGAGCTCCATTGTATGTTATTTGTTCCTTTTCTCTTGCTGCTTTAGGATCCTTTCTTTATCCTTGACCTTTGGAAGTCTGAATATTAAATGCCTTCAGCTAGTTTTCTTTGCATTAAATCTGCTTGGTGTCCTATAGTGTTCTTGTACTTGAATATTTATTCTTTGTTATTATCCCTTTGAATAAACTTTCTACCTCTATTTCTCTACTTCCTCTTTAAGGCCAAGAACTCTTGGCTTTGCTCGTTGAGACTCCTTCTAGATCTTGTGAATGTGCTTCATTCTTTTAAATTTTTTTGTCTCCTCTAATTGTGTATTTTCAAATAGTTTGTCTTCAAGGTCACTAATTTTTTCTTCTGCTTGATCAATTCCACTATTAAGAGACTCTGATGCATTATTTATTATTTCAATTGCATTTTTCATCTCCAGAATTTCTGCTTGATTCTTTTTAATTATTTCAATCTCATGTTAAATTTATCTGATAGAATTCCAAATTCTTTTTCTGTGTTATCTTTAATTTCTTTGAGTTTCCCTGAAACCACTATTTTGAATTCTCTGTCTGGAAGGTCACATATCTCTGTTTTTCTATGATTGGTCCCTGGTGCTTTAATTAGTTTGTTTGGTGAGGTCATGTTTTCCTGGATGGTCTTGATGTTTGCGGATATTCAATGCCTGAGCATTGAAGAGTTAGGTATTTATTGTAGTCTTCTCAGTCTAGCAGTGCATTACCCTTCTGGCTTTGATATGTACCAATACACACGGAGTATTCCCAGGCAGAGAGGCTCCCTCAAGCCTCAGTGTTCAAGGTGTTTACTGGAACTTCATCACAGAGGCATGCTTGATTGTCCACGTGGATCTTCTCAGTTTTCAGTTTCCAGTCCTTCCAGGGGTGACCTAAAGCCTGGACTCTAAATCTCTTAGTTGGTTTTCCTGGCCTGGCTAGACCCCACCCTAAATCTCATTATTAGACTATCCATTATGACCCAAGACCCCCAGGCAAAGGTAATGCCTAAACTCCTGTTAGGCATTACACATTGAAGATTACCTCCCAGGAGTCTAGGACAAAGGACAGTCCTCTTTTCGGTCAAGGTTAATTTTTATTTGAAACTGTACGACATGCCATCACTCTATTATCATTTCTGTTTTATCTTCAAAATAACCCTAATTGGTGGGTAAGGATATTTATTATTATAAACAAGATCTCAAGAGGGAAGACACTTGGGCAAGGTTGCACAGTCGATCCTGGACTCATGGTACAAGACTCTTTCCACTCTCTTAGAGCCCCAAGTCCTGAGAAGAAGATGGAAACAAGGTGTGTATATGTGTGTGTGCACATGTGTGTTTGTGTGTGTAAATGTATATTTAAGGAGTATGTGTGGATATGTGTATGTCTCTGTGTGTTTGTTTATACATGTGGATGTTTCTGTGTCTATAAGTATAGTTGTATATGTATGTATCTGTTCAGTGGTGCACATCTGGAATGCCAGCTACTCAGGAGGCAGATGAAGGAGGATCACTTGAGCCCAGGAGTTTGAGAGAGAGAAAATTTCAATGATCTTCTTGCAATTAGAAGAAGAAATCTGTGGTTGGACATAAAAAGACATAAAGTACTGCATAAAGAGGCAGAGAAATGTCTAATGAAAAACAAGTGATCAAGAATTAAGAAGTTCATCTGTAAAGAAATATAGCACTTTAGCAGCAGAATAAAACTGCAAGATAATTTCCTCTAGAACCCTGATAATCTTTGTGAGAAAACTGTCGATCACATATGTTAATTGCAAAAACTTGAAGGACTCTGTGCAACAGAACTGGCTAGTAAAACCATCTTTCTTAAACTCATTATGCTACAAGTGGCATTCAACTCTTTCTCAAGCAAGATTTCACAAACTTATCTCCAGCTTCCAGATGGTGAGGGAAAGTGTGATCAGATTTTATGATAAATTGTGCCTGTCTCTGAGCCCATCTCCTCCTATTGAAGAGAAGGAAAACGAGACAAGCACATTGCAGCCCTGCTGACAAAAGTCACAAGATAAGCAAATAATTATTATTTAAAACCAGAGAGTCCTATAATTTATTCACCAATGCCACACATTCTATATTAGATATTTCATTTCAATTTACTTGTATTCTTTGAAGCAAATTTATAAGATTCAAATTATTCAGAAAATACTCCCAAGCTAATAAAACACTTTAACCAGAGGAAGTATCATGCTACACAATATGGTGTGGTGGTGAAGGGTGGAGGCTCTAAAACCAGAAAACACAGGTTCAAGTCCTGGCTCTACCACTTTGGCAAGGTTACACGGTCTTGCTGTGCCTCAATATCTCCATCTAAAATGTGGGGATGACAATAATAGGGTCTATTTCACAGAGTTGTTTTGAGGAAAATAATATATATAAAGCACTTTGAACAGCAGTTATTGCTATATAAATGTTTGCTATAGTTATTTTAACATTTCAGATTATAAATATTTACCCTGTTACTCAGATAACAAGAGTCCCTAAACTGATAACATGATGAAGAGCTTCTGGGTTTCTTAATTTCCATCAGTTTTGTGAGGGAAAAAATACCACATGAAGAAGAGCAACTAAGCACGTGTGAGAAGGAAACTTGGCTTAAGACTGGGGGGCTTGGATTTATTAGGCTTTTGTCTTCTAAAAGTTTCCTAAGCTCCATTGATAAGAAGATGTTCAATATCAATCTAGCTAAAAAGGACCAATAGACCCACAAGACACTGAGTTAGAGACAAAAGTAGAAGGGTAATAAATGAAATATGGAAAACTACACAACCAGAAAAATAAACAACTACCAATACCCAAAACAAGGCTAAATCTCAGAGGATTATGTTGAATGAAAGAAGCCAGCCACAAATGCGCACATACTGAATGATTCCATTTACATGAAGTTCAAGAACAGGTGAAACGAATCCATGGAATCATGTGAGATTTTGCCATGTTTTGGGTGTCACCAAGATAGCACTTTGAACAGTGTGTTCTAACATGGTGGAAAGGACAGAAAAACGAAAGAAGAAAACTGAGCTAGGTAGCTCCATCAAGCCCTTTCATAAGGTCACTAATCCCACTCATGAGGGGGCTCCTCCCTTATGACTTAGTCATCTCCTAAAGACTCCACCTCTTGGCCGGGCGCGGTGGCTCAAGCCTGTAATCCCAGCACTTTGGGAGGCCGAGACGGGCGGATCATGAGGTCAGGAGATCGAGACCATCCTGAGCTACACGGTGAAACCCCGTCTCTACTAAAAAATACAAAAAACTAGCCGGGCGAGGTGGCGGGCGCCTGTAGTCCCAGCTACTCGGGAGGCTGAGGCAGGAGAATGGCGTAAACCCGGGAGGCGGAGCTTGCAGTGAGCCGAGATCGTGCCACTGCACTCCAGCCTGGGTGACAGAGCTAGACTCTGTCTCCAAAAAAAAAAAAAAAGACTCCACCTCTTAATGCTATCACATTGGGGTTTAAGTTCAACATGAATTTTGGAGGAGACACAATCATTCCAACCACAGCAAATATACTTTATTAAAAAAGAAGAAAAAATAAAAATCTTGTCTGTAAACATAATATTTTAAGAGTTTATATATTTACGGCCCAGTTTTCCACTTGCGTACATACATATTTGTGACCATGAGTGTCATTCTTAGCTGAGAAAAGTTTCAGTAAGTTAATTTTTTCTCACATTATCTATTAATATCTTATTCAGATAAAACCAAATTTCTAACCTAGATTTTAGGTTGAGATAGAAACCCATAGTCATTTGTTGTGATGTGAGAATGACAAAGAGAGATATTAACTAACAGAATCCAACTATAAAAATAAATTTAAGAGCACAATTCTCTACTGACTCCCCCAGACAAATCATTACTTGGATAGCAATGAATCAACTAAAAATGGAAGTGAGAACAGTTAGAGTCCTTTTTGCGATGGATGGATGTTTATGAGACTATTAAGTGAAGAGGGTTCAGAAACAAGGGGATAAATGGCATGCCAGTTTGGGGTTGAATGGAGTAATGAGATGATCTTGGAAATACAAGAATCGTGCTTAATGGGACTTGTCTACTTGCAATTCAATAAATCAATATACATGAATTCAAAGAGACAAAGGACATGAGCGCTCAAAACAAAATTATAGGAATACAGCCAGTCACAATGGCTCATGCCTGTAATCCCAGCACTTAGGGAGGCTGAGGCGGGCAAATCACCAGAGGTCAGGAGTTTCTGACCAGCCTGGCCAATGGGGTGAAACCCCATCTCTTCTAAAAATACGAAAATCAGCCGGGCATGGTGGTGGGTGCCTACAGTGCCAGCTACCTGGGAAGCTGAGGCATGAGAATCACTTGAACCGGAAGGCAGAGGTTGCAGTGACCCGATTGCCCCACTGCACTCCAGCGCGGGCGACAGAGCGAGACTCCGTCTCAAAAAACAAACAAACGATCAAACAAACACAAATTTGCAGGGATAAATTTAGCAAAGAGGCACCGAAGTTGAGATAAGGGTCACTGTTCCACGTCTGACACCTTTAATTCTTGAGTCATGGGAATGGCAAGCCAGGAACAGAATCTTCTGACCGGAAACTAAAACCAGCCTTTGGGGTGGGTTCAGAGAGACTATTCAGACTCAAGATGTGAAGGCAGATGCTGCCTAGTAGAAAATATCCCGAATGCAAGGGCATTTTCAGACAGTGGTGCTCGGGAAAAGAGAACACTGTGTTTAAAAAGAAGAAAAAAAAAAATTAAAAGAATAGCAACAAGGAAGAAAAAGTGACCAGACAGTAGGGTGACCATACGTTCTCAGACCATCCAGGCTCTGAGGAGGGCGAGACTTGCCCAAGGTTACCCAGCAACAAGGTACTGCTAAGGTTATGTCTGCTGTCCCGGTGCAATTATTATAGTGACCCTCGGCTCCCGCGCTGCTCTGGTGCCACCTGCAGGTTACATGTGGGAACTGCTTCTCCACACCCCGACCCTGGACAACCTTGGGCTTGGCCAAAAGACATTCCGAGCACGCGAAGCCCCCGACTAGGGAGTTGGCTGGACCCTGAAGTCCACGTTACAGAATAAGATGGGCCCAGCTTAAACCAACAGAGCCCAGTTCCTCCAACCCACTCCTGTCCTGTCTCATTTTGTAGACGGGAAACTGAAGCCTAACTCAGATTTTTCATTGGTAGGATTATGAAGCATACAGTTGGAGCCTCCCAGGTGCCATTACCCACATCTCTGTCTTTCCCCTAATACGTTAGGATAGTGGGGAAGCAAGAAAGCTTAAGCTCACTAAGCTCCTAACGTGTACAGGCCAGAGTGGGCACTTTTCTCTCCAGCCTCGCACTTGATGGGAAATAGGTGATCACACAACTAGGAGACAGGATCACACAACTAGGAGACAGGATCAGAGTGGGCTCGCGAAGTGCTCACCGTCTGTCAGCTGAAACTGGAACCCAGTGTGAATATGTCAGTCTAAATACAGAGCTCTATGCATGTTCCTCTCTATTCCCTTGGTCACCAATACCAATTCCCAAGGCAGAACCCCAGGAGGGCTGGACTGAAGGACCTGGAGGTAATAGAAAACAGCTCAAGAGTGGTGTACATGTCACTGGAATTTGGATTCCCCTGTGTTGGAGCCTGTGAATTGCTACTGGCAGTAAACCGAGGACACTGTAGGGTTCACCTTCTTTTAGGGATCATAGTTCTGCTCGACCTATCTCCAATGTCCGAAAACTATTGTTTTATATATTTTGTTCCATTTTTCTAGTTGTTCAAGGTGGGAGGCAAATCATCTGGTCCCTGTTAGCAATCAGGGCCACAGGTAGAGGTTGCAGGATGTTGTTTATATCTGTATCTTTCCTTTTTTTTTTTTTTTGAGACAGGATCTCGCTCTGTCACCCCAAGTGGCACCATCTCACCTCACTGCCACCTCCACTTTGTGGCCTCAAATGATCATCCCACCTCAGCCTCCCAAAGTGCTGGGATTACAGGTGTGAGCCACTGTGCCTGGCCTAAAACTGTATCTCTCTTATTACCAGTGAAGTTAAACATTTTTTCCTGTGTGTCAGCAGCATTTGCGTTTCTCTTTCTTTGAACTTTCATATATGTTTTCAATTTTTTTTAGAATTGTTGGTCTTTGTCTTCTCTACTTTTGGAATAGAATGAATATGATATTAATTGTACTTCAAATTGTGGCCATGATGGAGTACCTGTATTGATGATAGTCTCCCAGCATGAACAACTACAAAGCTGGACAAAGTATATGAAGAAATTGTCTTCAGACATTGGGCAATAGGCAGTTCCAGGTACAATCCGAGAGATGGGAATCACATGAAGTGACTGCTACATTTTTCTGGTGGGGAGTTTCCAAACCCTCAATGACAGCACCAGGAAGCAGAGTCCAAGCCAAGAGGATCAGTCTTGTTTGGTGGAGGAAACAGACTGCTGCTCAGGGCTGCTAAAAATGTGTGTGGCAGAGTATCAGAAAGGACAGAGTTGAAGAGAAGGAGCCCCAGAAATCTTATAGAGGTTGCTGCAGGTCCTTGGCCAAATCCCAAATGATGAATGTGTTGAGACTCTGCAAGGCCCAACACAGAAAGCCAATGGGGAGCTGAAAGCTAAACAGTAATTTCAGTGGTCACAGACTGCTGGAGATACATCTGAATTCTGGCTCAGCCACAGACTCCAGGTTTGGAATCTCAGGTCTTGATGAATATCCCAGACATTCACAGGAGGGTCTAGAAGGCCATGCCTTGGGATTAAGGAAGATTCCCCAGGAATAAGGGCAAAACTAAAAAGCAGCTCACCCTAAAAAAACCTAAAATGTAGCCTTGACACACGTGATCCAGTTAACCCATCAGTAATTTAATTCCCTGCCAAAACAAAACAACACTAGAGTAGGATAACGTAATCCACATCTTTACAATGAAGGTTCACAGTGTCCAATAGCTCAAGAAACAATTACTAGACCCCACCCACGCCCTCTTTTTGGATATCTGGCCCCTCCTTGAGTCTCTGGAAAGGGAGCACTACAAATCCAAGGATAACTAGGGAACTCCCACCCTCACTGCTAGGCAGATCAGATTCTTTCTCCTGCTCATTGGAAATGACACAGAGAGTTTTCAATAGATTTTTTGCAGCGGAGCATCTGTATGGAAAGCTCCAGTAACACTGGGACCAGGGGTACTACCAGGGCAAGCCAAAGCCTCAGAGGCTGGAGGAGCCTGGAGCACATGCCGAATGTTCATCCGCAGAGCAGAGCACAAGCATGCAGCAGAACTCCAGAGTAAAGGCATGCAGGAGAGGAAAATCACCTCTCAGCCCAGTCCTTCCATGGTGTGGTCCTATTTTGAGTTTTGTACTTAGATGTCTGTGAGGTTGCCTGTTGTATTCTTAATACAAGTCCCACTTAAGCCAGCCTAGAATAGGTCAAGATAAATGTAATGACTTGACTTGGCTGCAGTGCAGTGGTGTGATCACGGCTCACTGTAGCCTCAACTTCCTGGGCTCAGGTGATCCCCTTCTGCCTCCCGAGTAACTGGGACTATAGGTGTGAGCCAACTTGCACAGTTAATTTTTTGTATTTTTCTGTTGAAAATATTTTTCATAAGAAATCTATATACATTGAATATCACTGACTGCTTTTTCTTCATCTTCTGTGAATGTGTAGGTGTTTGTGTCTCTTGTATATCTTCTTTTACACAGGATATGGGCTCTTTGAAATCTATTTCATTATCTTCATCATCATCATTCATTTCAGCCACTTCAGATTTTCGTTTCTTTAAAAATGTTGATGTACAAACCAATGTGGGGCCCTAGATATCCACTGTCTTCGCAGGAGTGTCAGAAGTGCCTGAAACCTTTTTCTTCTTCCTACATAAAACCTGGGCTTTTGTAGACATCTGACAATTCATTTTTGAAATACTTTCCATTTTCTGTAAAATCAAAGAAGGAAAATCATAATCAATTCCTTTATAAGCTAGTTTCTTCCTGAGTAATCCTTCTTTCTTTTTAAATCGCTCCTCCTTCCGTAGCTTTTGTGTAAGTGCTGATTCTAATTATACATTTCACTGATGGATATGATGGCTGCTTAAATGGAATATTCCAGTCTTGAAAGAGTTCTTTCTGTACTTTTTCAGGTGGCATAAAATGACTCTCCAAGAGTCTTTCACCAAAGAGGTAGTTGTTCATTGTTTCAGCAACTATCTTGGCAAAATCCTCAGACTTAAACACCACAAATGCATAGTGTTTGCTATTTCCTGGCCCTTTATTTCTGGATAGTCTGAACCTTGTAACAGTGCCTTGTAACTGGGAGCAGTAGGAAAGGATCTGGGTTTCATTCAGTAGGTTAGGTAGGTGGCACACATAGACTACTCCAGAAGAAAGTTGTTCTTGTTCTTGTGTTTTGTTTTGTTTCTGAGATGGAGTTTCACTCTTGTTGCCCAGGCTGGAGTGCGATGGCACGATCTCGACTCACCACAACCTCTACCTCCTGGATTCAAGCGATTCTCCTGCCTTAGTCTCCTGAGTAGCTGAGATTACAGGCATGCACCACACCTGGCTAATTTTTGTATTTTTTGTAGAGACAGGGTTTCTCCCTGTTAGTCAGGCTGGTCTAGGACTCCTGGACCCAAGCGATCTGCCTGCCTTGGACTCCCAAAGTCCTGCAATTATAGGCATGAGTCACTGCACCCAGTCCAGTCTTGACTTTGAAATATATGTTGTACATCCAGTCAGCAGTGAACTCTGGGGGAACACCAAAGATGAGAAAAATGAGAGAAGAGATACCTCCAATTAAAGGAGTTAAGACCAGATGCTTGAACTTATGTTTTAAAAAGTCACTGCAGGTTGGGCACAGTGGCTGATGCCTGTAGACAGAGCACTTTGGGAGGCTGAAGTGGGTGAACCACTTGAGCCTAGAAGTTTGAGACCACCCTGGGCAACATGGCAAAACCCCATCTGTACACAAAATAAAACAAATTAGCCAGATGCGGTGGCGCCTGTGGTCCCAGCTACTTGGGAGGCTAAGGTGGGAGGTCGAGGCTGCAGTGAGCTGAGATCCACCACTCCACTGCAGCCTGCATGACAGAGTGACACCCTGTCTTAAAAAAAAAAATCACTGTTTTGTGGTTTTCTGGGTGAAACCTCTGTTTCCATAAGAAAAAAAGGGGGTTGAGACAGTATGTATTACTAATTCAAAATCA
>NW_012123931.1:2814052-2815445 GCF_000951035.1 Colobus angolensis palliatus | reverse complement strand
TTCAGTTCCCACCTATGAGTGAGAACATACGGTGTTTGGTTTTCTCTTCTTGTGATAGTTTGCTAAGAATGATGGTTTCCAGCTGCATCCATGTCCTTCTAGAACACGGGTAAGCTTCCAAAGTCAAGACCTTCTGGGCCCAGTGGAGGTGCTAGGCTGCCTCAGGACACCACCAGCACTCCCCCATCCACAACATCCTCAACAGCGGGGAGCCATGCGCGGACCCCGGGGGTCTTCCTGTTCCACAAGCTCCCCTCTCTTTTTCCTCTCCACCCTTGCTGCTGGGCCTCCCCTCCAAATCTGCCTAATGAAGGCAGCAGGGTCTTTAATACTGTTTGGCTTTGTCAGTGGGGAAAGGGTACTCTAGAAAGCTGAGAGATTCCCTGGTCCAGTCTAGGGGAGGAAACAATACGCAGTGTAGCATAGATGGTTTCACTTGTCCATTCAGACACATGCTCATACTTATTCAATGGATGTATCAGATGCTTCAAAAGTCCTGGTGTGTAGTAGCACACAAGTTGCTTGTAAAAAGGAAGTTGCAAAATGGTGAAAATGTCTGCAGCAGTTCAGGCTCCTGATGACAAAGCTGGTTCTGCTAAGTAGTTATTTTGACATGCACAGCAGCTTTCCCTAGAAGTCCTGTGTTCCGGGGGTTTCATTTAGACCACAGGAAGTTGAAATCGAAGTTTAAAAGGTTGTCTGCTGACAAAATGTGCTATATCCATTGGTGGACTTCTACTCAGTAATGAAAGGAACAAACTACCAAAACCTGTCATATGTCATGGACCAACCTCAAAAACATTAGCTAAGTAAAAAAAACCATACAGGAGAAAACATATTGTATAATTCCATTGATTTGAAATGTCCAGAAAAGGCAAGTTGATGGAGACCGAAATGGTGTGATTTACTTCAAGAGGTAGGGATTCAAGCTCTCTAGAGTACATGTGATACACACATGAGAAAAAATAAGGAAAGAAATTTCAATGTAAATAAATGAAAATAATACTTCTCCCTAATTATAAAGAAAATCACATTCTTTTTGTAATAATTTGGAAGACAAAATATGAAGAAAAGTCTTTAATGTTGCTATTCAAAATGTTCTGGCTTGTTGTTTTTTATACTTCTTTATGCATCTGAACATATTAAAAAGTAGAATCATAATATATAATCTTTTGTCACTATGTTTTGGACATATTTCTATGGCAGTAAATATATCCTTGGCATCATCCTTTTTAAAAGCTTGATGTATATTAAGTTAATCATTGACACACCTGAAGTAAATTTTTTTTTTTTTTGAGGCGGAGTCTCGCTCTGTCACCCGGACTGGAGTGCAGTGGCCGGATCTCAGCTCACTGCAAGCTCCGCCTTCCGGGTTTATGCCATTCTCCTGCCT
>NW_012123931.1:2803416-2811037 GCF_000951035.1 Colobus angolensis palliatus | reverse complement strand
CCTCCTGGAGTAGGCAGGCCCCGCCCCTCTCCCCAAGTGGGCGGGGACAGCAGTTGCATAGGCAGCTTTCCTTGTGATGCCACAGGTTCCTCTGGACACACTGCTCCCTGGCCACGCCTCCTCTCCCTTTCATCTTTCTCATTGACCAATGGGCTTGGAGAATTAAGGCCACGCTCCCATTCTGCATTCTAGTGGGGCCCTGGTTACGCCTCCTCTGGCTCAGTCACACAGCCGCCTGGTAGGTGACTGGAGGTGTTCGCTGATGTGGCCCCAACTTTGCCTCCCTCCCCACCCCATGATGTTAGAAGAGACTCAACAGAGTCAATTGGCAGCAGCCAAGAAAAAGGTAAGACACAACAGGTCATGGCCCCCCAACCTAGCTAGAGATGCCGTCCGATGACAAGACCACTGCCAGAGTAGCCTGAGGCACACTGGTCTGGGCCCCCTAAAACTGGCACCTCGGGGCTGCCCCCACCAAAGTTTCATCAGTCAGCCTTGCCCCCTCAGCAAGCAGCCCAGCCTCTGCCCTCACCAGTTGCCCCATGGTGACTTTTGGCAGGTGACTCCTGGGGCTCCCTGCTCCATACTTGCCCCTCACATCCTGCTGCCCCAAGCCCAACCTCCCTGGGATCTTTGGGCTCAGCTGTCCAAGGATCTGTGTCCCCCAGCCCCAGGCCCCACCATCGCCAGTCATCCCCGGGTGACTTTGGACTGGTGAGTCCTGGGGTTTCCTGCTGCAGACTGTACTCTCCCCTCCTGCTGACCTAAGCCAGACCCCCCTGGGCTCTTTGGACTGGCATCTCCAAGGACCTGGGCACCAGCCCTACATCCCACTCCCCCATCATGGATCAGGAACTCAGCCATTGCACTGATGTGGTTCCCCCCATCCCCAGGAGGAGTGGAATGTAGTGATGTCACAGTCCCCCTAGGAACTGTCATTACTGCTGCAAGACTGGCCTATAATCTTACAACCCAGTCCCCTAAGTATTCTCGCTCCATTTCTGGTTCCTCTGGCCACAGCACAAATTTCCAGCTGGAAGGGGAATGGGGACTATGGGACTTAGGAGCAACAGGTTTCAGGTTGCCTTACTCCCTTTGCATAGACATTGACTTTGTGAAAAGCCTACACTTCCCCTGTGAGCTCAAATGTTGACAGTATCTCTGGGTGGCAATGGGAGAATGGGTTTGGTTTGGTTTTCTCCCAGCCTTCTACTCTCCAGAGAGACTTTAACATATTTTTCTGAGTTCTCCACCTCATATTTTAATTCTCCACAGTTCTGGGACCAGACTGCCCTTCAGTCACTGGTCTCTGAAGTGAGATTTGCTTATCTTCTGTGGAATGGATCTTCGGAAACTGAACTTGACAGCTTGAATCTTCCTCATATCATCTCAACTTGGGGTACTTTGAGTGCCACAGGATAAATGTGGGCGATCTTTCTGAAGCATCAGTTTTCCTTGATTCTCTTGAGAGAGAAAAAACGTTAATGTACTTAGGGATGACAGTCACGTACGTTTCTAAGAGTATACCGGACTTCTCTCTGAAATGAGACTTGGGTTGTCCTCTTTCTGATAAATTCCAAGATTTAACAAAAAAGCTGCCTTCTGCCATGAGGACACATGGATATAAAAGTTTGAGAGGTCCTGGTGCACTTCTTCACACTTACAGACGTGTGAGGATGTATGACTCCAAAGCACACAGTGTGCAGTTCCTGCCTACTTAATGTTTAGTTTTCTACCTCTGGCTCTGATTTTGGTTTCTGGCAGCTGCTGATTCATGGCAAAACCCCAGAGCTTGGAGTCAGAAGACTGAGTTTAAGTCACATTATTGCCCACCCTCCCATTTTCTTAGCCATAATATCCATCCCTCTCAATCAGTAAGTGATTGTGAAAACACCTTGTACAGTTGTTGGTGGCATTAAATCAGATGGTGTATAAGAGTATTTTGTAAAACTGTAAAGAGGGATGTGGCTGTAGGGGCTGGTAGTCTTCATGAGTATTACTGCTCTTCTTTCCCACAGCTAAAAGAATATCAGCAGAGGAACAGCCCTGGTGTTCTGGCAGGAGTGAAGACAAAAAAGAAGAAAACTGGCAGTAGCCCTGAGACAACCACTTCTGGTGGTTGCCACTCACCTGGGGATGTGAGTCTTGGCTGGCCAGGCTCCTGGGGACAGGGGGCCCAAGGGTGCAGTAGACGGTAATTGTTAAGATTGCTGGGTACTGATTAAGAATTCTGGGTTTGAATCCTGCCTCTCCATTGGCTAGGGATCTGATTTATGGCAAGTTGCTTGAGCTCTTTGGGCCTCTCTTTTCACATCTGTAAAATAGGGGTAGTGTTGTTTGATTTTCATTTCTGAAGTTTAAATGATATTCCATATTGTTGTTGTTTTTATGTTAATCCCTAGAACATGTCCTGCTGTGAACACCCAGGATACCCAGGAAATGGTCATTGCTGTTTGATTTTCCTGATCCCCAGTCTCAAGGGGGAGCTGGGCCAATGAGTACAGCCACTTGCTATCAAGCTGTCCCTTTAGGAGTCACAGAAGGGGGCTCTGGGTGTGGTGAGGAGACCCCCAGGCACTAGAAGTAAGAGAAGATCTAACTTGCCACCAGCTTGCTGGGTGACCACATAAAAATCACTTCTTACCCTGGGTCTCAGTTTTCTCCATTGTAAGATGACACTGGATAAGATCACTGTCTTTCAAACTTGTTTTTGAGCTGGAGCCCCCTTAGTTCAAGTGAACCCTTAGTCAGGAGTCTGGTTTTTTAATAGAGGTGGAGGTCTGGAGCTCTACCAGATTCATCGTCCATGTCCTGGGCCTGAGGAGAGGGGTCCAGTGAGCGTATTAAGAGCTGTCTTGGTCAGATGACTCCACCTTGTGACTGCATCGCTCAGGGAACATTTCCATCTATTTGTTCTTGCCCCTGGCAAGGCAGCAGGTGGCCATTTGGAAGAATGGCACAGGCCATGGTTTCAATCTCCTCTGCTCTTCCTCAGCATTTCATTTACCTGAACCCACATCTTCCTCCTCCCCAGACTTTTTTGTTTCTCTCTAAGCCACTTCTGTCTTTCTCCCCCTGCCCTTGTTTTTCCCTTGTCCCCTCCTATAGATTCAGGACATTCTGAAGGTGCTGGTGTCCAACCTTAACCATTCCAGTGGGGTAGCGCTCCCTCATTGCACAAGTGGAAGGTGAGGCATTGCCAAGACCCCTCTCTGGCTTGCTGTCTCCAGCTGTGCATGCCCCTGAGGCTTCTCTGGTTTGGGGGATACTTTGCTTCTGCTTTGTTTTATGTTGCTGCCATTAACCTTCATCCTGTTTATGTCTGCTTCTTCACCTGCTTGATTGATTGGGTTTTCTCTTTCCCTGCATCTTTTATCATCTTGGAAATGGTGAGAGCTTAAAGTTTAAAAGTAACTTGAGAATAACGTACACAGCAGGCATGTGGGATTTGGGGATTTTTTTTTTTTTTTGAGACAGAGTCTCACTGTGTCACCCAGACTGGAGTACAGTGGTATGATTTTGGCTCACTACAACATCTGCCTCCCAGGTTCAAGTGATTCTCTTGCCTTAGCCTCCTTAGTAACCAGGATTACAGGCACCTGTCACCATGCCCGGCTAATCTTTGTATTTTTATTAGAGACGTGGCTTAACCATACCGGCCATGCTGGTCTTGAACTCCTGACCTCCAGTGATCCACCCGCCTCAGCCTCCCAAAGTGCTGCGACTACATTTGTGAGCCAGTGTGCCCAGCCCCTTTGCTGTTTTTATACTTTTTCTATATCCATAACTGTTTCCCTGTAAGTTTTCTTTTTTTTTTTAATTTCTCTTTTTTATTATTCCTGTGTCATCTGCTACCCTGAAGGATCTGGAGGTAAGAGGCCCTGAGTCAAGGTGCAGTGACCCTGCAGGCCAGCCCTCCAACCTCCTCTCACAGTGGGGGCTGGGTGAGGTGAGCCCCTCTGCCAGCTGAGACAGCCCACACATACCCCAGCCCTAATGATTGTTCTCTCTACCTCTTCCCACAATCCTCCTCCAACTCCTCCTCTCTGCATGCGCCTCAGAGCCAGAACCAAGAACTGGAAGTAGCCCTGGACTCAAGCTCCACAACAATCAATCAACTCTATGAAAACATAGAATCACTGGTAAGAGTCCAGTGGGGTCCTGTGATTCCACGCTGCCAATCCTGGGCTTTAGTTTCCCCTTGGGGCTCTGAAGAAAGGGCTGGGTCCCCTGGTGCCAAAGGCAAATGGGGAGCTGTGGCACCCAGGCCTCACCTGGAGGGACCCCAGAGCAAGGAGCATGCAGCATGGCTCTTCTGTCACTGCCCTCTTTGCTGACTCTCTCTTCTCCAGACACCCCTGCTCCAGTCCTTGCCACACACGCCCTGGGGTTGTCACCTCTCAGGGAAGCACTAGCCTGACGGTTTGTCAGGGGCCCTGTATTTCTGCCGTGACTCAGTCCCTAATTTGCTCTTTGAGTCTAGACAAGCCACCTCTCCTCCTTGCGCTGGTGTTTCCGAAGGAGGTAGAGCATCAAAGGTCTTGGTTAGCTCTGAGAGTCTGAGATTTAAAGCCTCCTAGAATGTAAACCTGAGGGCCAAGGGCTCCTGTCTGTCCTTTTCCATTCTGTATCTGCTGTGAAGAACTGTGCCTGGCTTGTATTTGCTCAGTAAATGTTTGTTGAATGAACACACCTTTCTCAATCACAAGCTGGCAGAAGTGTGGGCCTTTCTCAGACTCTGTCTCTAGAGGTTTATGTTACTGTCCTTTCGAGAGAATCTAGATTCAGACTTTGAGTTTGTGGCTATGGGCAAAAACCAACAAAGACCCAAATCCTCTGTCCTTGCGAGCTTGAGGAGTGTTGACCAGTTCGTGTTGCCATTCGGTCTGAGAGTGTTGTCTTTAAAATTCTTTCCTGGCCCCTGCCTACTGCTTCCTGGGGTATAGAGTTGAGGGAGCCACCCTCAGTCACCTGAATTTGACTGTCCCCACAGAAACAACAGAAGAAACAAGTGGAACATCAGCTGGAAGAAGTAATGTGATTTCTTTGTTTGCTCACAACATGACTGCTGGGTTTGGGGGGCACTCAGATGTAGAGGCCTCAGTCTCGTCTCACCCACTCCCAGCCGGGGGAAGAAGGCACGTCCCTCAGGTTCCACCACATCCCCACAGGGTCCCTGATAACCTGGTCCCATGGGTGGGCCTGTGCTGGGGCATTGGTGGCATTCTGGGGGCATGTCTCTTGCTGTGCCATCTCTGCCTCCCCGTCGTAAGAGCTCTGTCTTCCTCTTCCTACAGGAAAAGAAAGCAAACAATGAAATAAACAAAGCACAAACAGAGCAGTTAGAGGTGAGTGGAGGGTGGGGAGTTTTCTCCTGTCTTCCGGAGAATGTTTCTTTCCTTCTCTTTCAGCACTTGCTTGGCTTTTCTCCCAAACATTCAATTTCAGACAATCAACATCCTCACGCTAGAAAAGGCAGACGTGAAGACCACCCTTTACCATACTAAACGTGCCGCCAGACACTTCGAAGGTGGGAATCAGGGCACCCCATCATCCTTCAACCTGGCACTTTGACAGGTCTTTAGGGGGAGTCCTTTGGGCCCCATCTCAACCTCTGTCATTACAGAAGAGTCCAAGGATCTGGCCGGCTGCCTGCAATACTCCTTACAGCGTATTCAAGAATTGGAGCGGGCTCTCTCTGCTGTGTCTACACAGCAGCAGGAAGAGGACAGGGTGAGTCCAACCAACTGCCCCATCCCCTGGCAGCCTGGCTTCCCACATGGAGGAGAGAGTGTAAAGGTCCCTTCTGCAGGATGCAGTGTCCTGCCCAGAAGGCAACATGCTCATTTCTAGCTGCTATTGTGTGTGGTTGTTAGAGACAGCCTGGGGCTGGGTCAGCTGCTGTGGGTGAGTTGAGGGGCACTGCGGGGAGTGAGCACTGCACACACAGCTTGAAGGCCAAGTGCCTGCCCTGCCCTTACCTGGCTGTGGCCTTGGCCAAATCCTAGGTGGGGTAGTGGGGTATTGGGTACTTGTACTGTGAAGGTACAGAAGAGTACCTTTAGTAGGTTACCATTTCTGTAGAGAGAGGAAAGGGGTGTGTGTGTGTCTGTGTGTGTGTGTGTGTGTGTCTGTGTGTGTGTACATACTATGATAATATACATGAAACATGTCTCCAAGGGTTCGCAAAAACCTCAGGAGAGAGTAATAGGGTGGCTGGGAGACACTTCCATGTTGTACCTTCTGAGTTTTGGACTATGCGAATGTATCATCCTTTCAAAAAGTGAACAAAAGATTAATTTCCCCTTCCTTTCTGTGCCCCCACCCCCAGCAAGGAAAATAGGCTTAGAGAATTGGATAGTCCTGGGTGTTCAAACCCCAGCTCTGTCTCAGTGATCTTAGGCAAGCACTTAACCTCGAACACTCCATGTTTTTCATCTACACAATAGAGGTTATCCTAGTAACTGTCTCATATGGTGGTTGTGAGGATTACATGGGATTGCTAGTATGGAACCTGGTGAAGCACTCCATAAAGGTTCAAACAGTGGCATTAATAACAGTAATAACAATAGCAATGTTATCTGATCTCTCTGGGCCTCCGTTAGCCAGCTGCAAGTTCGATCTCTTTCCCTGTTCCCTCCAACTTTGAGTTCTTTTAAAAACCAGGCCACGGGCTTGGAAATGCCTTGATCTTTACGGACCAAGTTGTATATTGAGCTGAGCCCTAGCCCTTTTAAGGGTCACTGCCCGGGCTCCACAGATCAAAACTTCTCACTCTTCACCATCTGGTCCTCGAGCCACAGTGAAGCAGTCCTCCAGCGGCAGTTACAGCAGACCAGAAAGGAGCGGGCGCTGCTGAACGCACACATGACACAGGTGAGGCTTTGCAGAGGGAGGTATGTGGAGGGAAGATGATCCCAGCTGACCAGGAGCAGGTGAGGACCAGTGACAGCCCTTCTTAACTTCTGTGCCTATTCTTGCAGGTGACAGAGTCACTTAAACAAGTCCAACTAGAGAGAGATGAATATGCTCAACATATAAAAGGAGAGAGGGCCCGGTGGCAGGAGAGGATGCGGAAAATGTCAGTGGAGGTGAGACCTGACCCTTCAGCCCCACCTTAGATGGGTCACTGGATCTTTCTGGGCATCTGTAAAATGGGACTAGTACAGCCAGAGGTGGTCATGGGTCTGGGCTTTGTGGAGGTGGGGTCAGAGAGGGAGATGGTAGCTTGTCCAGCCACCAGCCCCTCTCTCAAGGGCCCTTTCCCCCTGTGCTTTGGGCAGGCTCACACATTGAAGGAGGAGAAGAAGCATCACATACATCGGATACAGGAGCTGGAGAGGAGCTTGTCCAGACTCAAACACCAGATGGGTAAGATGGGGCTGGTGTGACCTGGGAGCAGGACTGGCATCAGAGGGCTGTGGGGTGGCTTAGAATGCCACAGGGAGGTGGGTGGATGGAAGAGCTTTGAGGCAGAGGGAAAGAGGTCTGTGCCAGCAGCTGGCAAGTCTTGTCATCTCCATGAGCCTCAGGTTTCCCATCAGCCAAGAGGGAGGAGTGCCCATTGTCAGCCACCCACAGTGCTCTCTATCTGACATGGCTTGGAAATTGGCTACCATTG